>NC_079165.1:97653297-97920797 GCF_947568905.1 Ostrea edulis | reverse complement strand
CGCCCTGAAGTCAAAACCTCTACCCAGAGGATCATGACATTTAAAATTTTGGTAGAGGTTTTAGAGAAGATGTATGAAAATTGGTCAATATTTGGCAGTTTTTAACCCGCCCCTGGGGTCCCAGGGGAATAGGAGTACTTAAATTATAATTTATGTCCCCAATGTACGTAAAGTTAGGTTAGATAAAACAGTACATTACATTATTTCAAATGTTTTAAACTGTTTAAAGATGCGTAGTAACAATTTTTAAGATAAATAAAACAAAAAATTATTTGATAGCATATCAATACATACAAGAATACTTGCGTGAAGCTTGAACAATTTCCGATATTCGAAAGTGGAAGCAGACGCCATGACTTAGTCCTCCAACATTTTCGGTCCCGGTCGTTTCGTTTAATGATAATGTTGATGATAAAAATGTTAAACAACCAAAATTGTACACAATTTTTTAACAACGATGCAAAATGTAGGTGCGATGTGAACGACTTTAAAGGACGAAAACAACTAGGTATATTGAAAATGAGCATATGCAGTAGGAGGGGGGGGGGGGGGGGGGGGCGAAACATGCTACAACTGGAAACTATCGTTAGACTAGGGAGTAGGGAACTTCCCTTGCTTTAAAATTAAACACCGACCTAAAACGACTCATACATAACATGAAATATAAAATATGGTTTGTTTCTCCATAAGATACTTAAATCAGCCATATTATTTGTAAATTCAAATTTTCCGCCACCAGCACATTATAACCGTAATACTTAGTAGCAATTCGGATTATCGTTTTTGAAAAAATAAAAATAGTGCTCACAGCTCGCCCTAAAATATTTTTGAAATTATGGGCATTGAAAACGTATAGATTATATAAATACTTTAAATATTCAGGGCGAGATGAAACCAGTATGGCAAAAACTTTGAAAAATAACCAGTTGGGGATGGATATAATGGCAAAAATACGGTACCATATCCCGTTCTAGTACAGGGTGAATGTATACAGCTTTAGTTCAATAGTTGTGCTCCTATTTTTAAAATTCTGATACGTATTTATGACACTAATACTCTTATTCAACATTTACTTTTATATATTTTTAGGGCCATATTTTGGAGTTTGTGAATCAAGTTCTTTACATTTTATGCCCCCCTGTCCTAAACATGCTCGAACCTGTGAAGGTGTTTGATGGAGTGTTATATTATAATGATAATTAGTGCGTTGTTAAAAGACCTTGATTTTAGGAACTAATAATAACATGTTCTGCTTACTATGACCAGTTGTTACCGATGAAAAATGTTCTCCTTCGTCTTGGTTGGCAGAATTACCTAAAATTTCGAAATCATTCAATTAATTATATTGCATGTTGTCTTTAATACGAATTGAATAGATGCCTTTCAACCCATAGTTGGTACGATTTAAAGAAGAGACCCACAGGCCTTATCGATCATCTGAATATTTAATTAAAAGTAACACTAGTCCCAAGAGTTATGGAATCTAGAAAAAATTCTGTTCTGAATATCTAATTGGCTAAATTCTAATATTCAGCAACAGTATCAAGCAAGATGTGTTCTTAAACCTTAAGTGCCCCTGATACGGCCGAAAGTGTCTATACTGAACAACGCCTTTACATAATACATGTATATGTAACATTAACACGATATGACTAATTTGTACCCACCCTATAGTTAATACCCTGAATGTTAAATTTGGTACACCTTTTTCTGCTTTTACATCTATAAATTTTTTTCACCGTATCAGCAAACTTAAAGAAGTCTTTCAAATAAAAAAGACAAAAATCACTATAAATAATTTTAGTCGCACTCTGGTACCAAAACACTTACCCCCTGGGATAATGAAATTTTCAATTTTGGTAAAGTACTAACTATTTCTTCTATATATCCATTTAGTTTCAATTCATTATCAATAGCATTAAAGAGATGTTTTATAAATGTTTTACACAAAGATTGTAAATACTATTTACCTTTGGCCCCGTCCTGAAGTCAAAACCTCTACCCAGAGGATCATGTAATGAATAATTTTGGTAGATGTTTTAGAGAAGATGTTTGAAAATTGGTCAATAATTGGCAATTTTAACTCGCCCCTAATGTCCCAGGGGAGCAGGAGTACTTAAATTACAATTTATGCCCCCTTGTTCTAAAAATGCTTCATTGCAAATTGAAAAAAAATTGGAATGGTAGTTATCAAGAAGTTAAAATCGTTGTACCACTTATTATGTCAATTGTACGATTTAAAAATCGTTTCTAAGATTTACAAAAATCGTTTGTACGTTTTAAAAAATTGTTTGTACGATTTAGTAAATCGTTTGTACGATTTAATAAATCATTTTTACGTTTTATTGAAAAGAATCGTTTGTACGATTATTGTACGATGGGATTGTACAATGCGCTACTAATTCTTCTTGATAGCTGCTCTTCTAATTCTCTTCAAATTTGGTATGAAGCATCTTTGGGACAAGGGAGACATATATTGCAAACCTTAGGCCCTAGTAGCGGGACAAAAACAGCCAAACAGTAACAAATTTTCAAAAATAGTCTCCACCACCGTACCTCGTTAAGAAGAACTAGCTAAACTACACGTAGTCATGCAGAGCCTCTTCCAAATTTGTAAATTTCGTGATATCCGGGGTAGATACTCCGAATCCAGGGACCAAATTTGGCATATAGTGTTTAAGTGTAAACATTTAAATAACATGTTTCTAATGCTATTGATACTAAATCAAAACTAAATGGATAGAATTTAGAAGGAGCAGGTAGCTCCTTATCAACATTGTAAATTTCATGATCCCAGGGATAGGATTTTAGTTACAGGGTTGAGCCAAAATTATCATAGTGATTATTGTCATTATCCTTTCAAACATTTCTTTAATTTTGCTGATACTGTATGAAAACGAAATGTATAATTATGAAAAGCAGAAAGGGATGTACCAAACTTGTGAACTTTGCAAACTCAAGGTTCTGACTCTAGGACGTGTCCAAAATAGTCATATAGTATTAATATAACATATATATTTTCAAATATTCATTAAATATTACGACCCAAAAACTCACAGCTTTTAATGATTTCGTTCGTTGACGTAGCCATGTTAGATAGGCAGTTAATTCGAATCCCGGTTCATTTCCATACTTGCACAATTACGTCTAGATGTGAACTAAGAACCATCAACAGTTTAGTTAAATACGAATCATTTCAGATATTTTAAATGATAAATCATCCCAGTTCCATTAAATAGTAATCATTCAATTAGGTAAACTCATGGCTACGCGGCCTTCATTAGTCTGGTCCGGTCCCCATCCCTGCCACACGAGTGTAAGGGACCAGACTAGACTTTTGTAGTATTTTCAATAATAATACCTTTCGAGGAATATCTTTTGTTTTATTTTAAAAAACTTTTTCTATTAATTATTCGTATTTATAATAAAAGAAGACCGCATACATAACTTGAAACAAATATCATGAATATATACCAATAGCAATAGGGTTCAAATAGACTGGCTACGTCAACAATCACCTGGAGCTGTGAATTCTCGGGTCGTATGGAACTCTAATGAATATTTGAAGGTATGTTTGGACACAAGTGTAATAGATCTATCTACTTTGTATTGCTTATAGGAGTTATGAGATTGATCACTGTTCGTTATCTTCACCATTCATGGCTACGCCAACAAACGAAATCACCTGAAGCTGTGATTTTTCTGGTCTTATGGGGCTTTAATGAATATTTGAAGGTTTGTTTGTTTATACAAAGATATAAGGCCTCGACCGTGAACATCTGTAGCTCTCTGATCTGTCCCAATATTTTCTCAGAAAGCTACAATTCTGCAGCAAATATTAATAACAGGACGCAATGTTCAGCAAGTATATGACATAACCATAAAATAAAAGTCCAAAAATACCGATTGCGAAATCAAAACAATCGATCGTACCAGACAATTGAGACAAGCTTTTGAATTTTGAAAAGTAGTTTAGATATCATGATTTCACTGATTACATAGCTTATGTTTGCATACATAAGTTTCCATTTCTTCATATGGAACGTTCTTTTTTTCTACATCAGTTTAAATATACTATGTATTTCTGCGTGTTCTACAAGGATCACTTACATAGATTCGTGTAAAGTATTGGCAGTGCACGGTGATAATTATGACAAATTTTTGATAAGTTAATATTTCTGATCTTATTTGAGGAGTGGGTGGAAATTGCCTTTACCTCTACTATTATTATTACCTCTTGGCGTCGGAAAACATATGTGTCCTCTGTATTTCACAAGTACAATTATCAATGCACATAATAATACCAGGGCAATAATCAACAGTAGTACTGCACTTAGTGGAAAACTGTTGGTACTTGATTCTGTACATTCTCTGTAAATTAAAAAAAGAAAGATCATTAAGCATGTTTTTATATAAAACTTAATGAATCTAAAAGCATATGTATCTCGAAGTAAAAGAATATATCAGAACAGTGCACACTAAATTCTTTTCGCTTTAAGGACATGAGTCAAAGGGACGTTATCTTGCAAGAATCGAGAAAAGCGAGTATAAAAATTGTATCCCATCTCTGCAGAATGCCATTGTGTCATTTCCTTCCAACGCGTTATCAGATATGAAAGCCATAAAATTAGTCTTTCAAATGATATCTTACTAATGCAACATATATAAAAAAGATATACATGTATGGCACTTATACATTTGATGGGGCCACAGTATGAAAAAATTGAAGATAACGAGAATGATTAATCTTATAAACCATATTAAGAATAAAGAATAGGACAAACACGGACTCTTTGGCACACCTAAGGTGGATCAAATGCTTGGGATGAGTAAGCACTCCTAGTAATCGGTGAAACCCGCCATGAACCCTGTCTCGGTCAAGTAAACGGAGTAATACATGGTTAGAATAAGTATAAAGAGAACGGCCTAACATTCAGTAGGTTGGTTGTTCGTTTTATGTCCCGTCGTACCACAAATTTAGACCTATACTTAGCACTCAGCGAAGGTTCTTTATCGTGCCAACGCCTGCCGCGACATCTGTTTCCAAGGTAATATCCGAAAAACACGTGATTCTCACTTACAAATGCCAAGCGTTTGGCGAAGGAGCAATCACTACTAACGGCATTCGAACTTACGACCTCCCGGTTACGAAGCGAACGCTCTACCACTGAGTTACCGCGAGCGGTCTAACAATTAGTGTGTATCACATCGGACAGTATTCGACCTAACGACAAGCTGTATTTGCAAACAAGATCATTATAACGACCACAGAATGCTACGTTAAACGAGACAGTTGAAACCTCTCAATCTGGTTAAAACCAAATCATTGATCCGCTCCAAATTTCTGATATCGCTAATCAGAATATCGGAACGGATCAAATATTTGGTTTTAATCAGATTGGAAACCTCTGTAACTTATTTATTAGCAGCTTCCCTGGTTTAGAAAGTTATCGTATACTGAACATGCTCTCTCGCATCGAATCATTTAAGAGACAGCACAATTTGCAAGTGACAAAAGAATATTGCTACATAAGAAGTTGTGGATGGAGAGGCTAAAGTCATCCTAATTGTCATAAAGTTGAGTCTATTCAGTAAAACATTACATATGGAGCATGTGGTGTCTTTTATTTCAAGTTTACTGTGACATATAGAATCGACAAATGAATGAAAACGAGTAATGTTTAGAAATGAAACATCGTCGATGTGAGTGAAAAATTATCGAACAGGACGCAAAACAACACACTCTATCATTAAACAGAATAGAGTCAGAAGTACTATGAAAAGGTGAAGATAACGAACAGTGATCAATCTCACAACTCCTATAAGCAATACAAAATAGAGAGTTGGGGAAAACACGGACCCCTGGATATACGAGAGGTAGGATCAGGTGCGTAGGAGGAGTAAGCATCCCCTGTTGATCCGTCACACCCGCTGTGAGCCTTATATCTTGATCAGGTAAACGGAGCAAACCGTATTCAAAATCAGGGTGTAAGGAACGACCTAACAATTGGTATAAAACAGGCGAGATAGCATTGCATCCAATTGTGATGGTATTGTCAATTTACTCAAAGTTGTATATCAAACTTCAGTATTTTGTTGCAAAGCTATACATTTGGAGAATAAGTGTCAATTCAGTATAAAAATGATTCATTGTATGAATGTTGGAGGTATATGCAGCTGTATCCCCCATCAAAAATCATATCATTTCGGACGTTGTCCTAGAGATTTAAGGTGTCTTGTGTAAATACGGTTTCATATACATGTACAACCACCTTCAAAAATTAAATGAACAATGTACTACCGAAAGAAATGTCGATAATTCGTTAACTATACGATGTAATATCCCGATTAAGCAAATATTTTGCACTGTATATTAAACATTTTTGAATACAAGTAGAGAAATATTTCCCCTTTGATCTAACTCATAATGAGTATTTTGGAAACAGTGTTTGTTGTACATATTCGTGAATTTCATATCATATACTGTATGTATGTGTACTTGTGTGTCAGTAAGAGAATGGGCTATCCCCTACGGAATAGTGATTTCTACTAACAAAATATCCCTATATCACCAGATTCCCCCTTTATAGCCGAATTATCTTGATACATGTACTATGTGATAGATGTCCCCTTCAGTATGCTTTGGTACGTCATAGTACAAAACCTTGCCATTTTCTTTGTGGGAGGGAGGTCAGTACAACATTTGTGCTGTCTTTCGTTGCTGATATAAAAAGGTGTCCTAATATCTTATGAATTTACTAGACATGCATAAAAATTTCAGCAGAAAATACCCAGCAGACCTCTCACCTTAAGGAGCGATTTACATGTTTGCCCAGCAGACCTCTCACCTTAAGGAGCGATTTACATGTTTGCCCATCAGACCTCTCACCTTAAGGAGCGATTTACATGTTTGCCCAGCAGACCTCTCACCTTAAGGAGCGATTTACATGTTTGCCCAGCAGACCTCTCACCTTAGGGAGCGATTTACATGTTTGCGATGGCGTCAATGGGAGATATTTGGAGAAATGTTTGACGATTGAAAGAAATCATTTGATTGCTTGTAAAAGTTGGGTTCTATGACGTCAAAATGCAGCAGCTTTTCTCTTATTTCCACACGTATATCATAATGATGATCGATATTACAATCTGGCCACATCAGAACTCTGAACAATGAATAACAGGATGATTTCCCATTTCATCTTACCCTTGTTGACATTTGCAATCCTGCATTGTACTGATTGGTTCCAAACTGTATAACGGCCTAGTTGTTGACATGGAACCTTTTACAAAGTCATAGCATTCCTGATCTACAAGGATATGAAAGTACTATTGCATTACCCAATGTTTTTAACTTTAAAAAAAAAACCCCAAAAAACCAAACCCCCAATCCTCACCATTTATGATTTTACATTATATACTCTGATTCTTTGTTGTCTTTATAACTTTAGAGTACACGATTTGAACTGAAAATGTTCAAATTTTATTTTCATTGTGTTCACAATGCTTAACTAAGATATCTCTAATGGTCAAAAATTTCAATGTCAGTTGTTGAGTTACAAGTGAAATACAGGATTCTCAATTCTTAGTGATGTAAACAAGGCTGGTGCCATGTTTTTGTTTATATATAGATTTCTTAATAGAAAATATCATGTTTAAAACAAAATGAGATGTGACAAACACTAGAAACTGTGTTCAGAATTAACTTGTAAATAGAAAAATCTGCTTTAAACAAAACCTTTACTAGTAGATTTAACCATGAAAACAAAAACATGACACGAGCCTTGTTTAAATAACAAAGAATTGTGAGCTCTGTATCTCTCTTGTAACTCAACAATTGACATTCAAATATTTGCTGATCATTGGAAATACCTTAGTTAAACATTGTAAACATTAAAAATGGATAGATAAAATTTGAAAATTTTCAGTTCAAATCGTGCCCATGCCCCTTTAATATCAGTGTATCTTTATATCTATATAATAAGAAATATTACAATATTACATTTGTATGCTTCAGTTGATTTGTACACAGGAGGACAACTTTTGCACAGTATGTCATTGTTTTCTTGTATGACATTGCCAACAGTGTTATATTCGCCACAACCATTTCCTGAAAGGGTAATGTTATCTTATTATGAACATTAACATAATTTAACTTCTCTGACTTTTGCACTTTTTTAAAGAATGATATTGAATATTCTATGATAGTTCTGATAGACTAGATGACAAAAGAAACAATTACACCATACCTAGGATAGTATTATTCTGTCCACATACTTCTAATGTGGCATTCAAATATTCGTTAACCAGACAGTGGTATAAAAAGTTTTGCGAACTTGTGCAGTTCTGTTTAATGTTCCAGCATGCCTTCTGATCTGCCCGCTTGTTCCATTCATTTTCATCTTTAGGGCATCGTGTAACAAACTCCAGTGTTTCGCTGGAAAAGGGACATGGTCTCGTCGTCTTTCTTTCAGAAAACTGCATGTTAGAAATATTCTCATAAATCTTAGATGCTAGATTATGTATTAAGTATACAAGCTTAAAAATAGTACATTATTTATCATATATTTACCCCCTTTATCTAGTGGCTATCATTCATACGATATTGTGCCCGTATTCTACACTTTGTATTTTAACGCCGCGTAGGGTGACGGAATTCTGAATAATTCAATTGTAAATGTTGATGGAAGTGGCATATACTTTGAAATGTCAAAACAATGAATCTATATATGATCGAGGAAACAGTCCTTTCATTTTCATTTTCCAGTCACGTTATCGTCTTGAGAAAGTGAAACAGCCTGTAGCGATACATACGATCTCTGATCATGGTTTCATATAGATTGTCGAATATGATATTGACAATTTTCTTAATGATCAAGAATACAAAGATACATTGAAAAAAAAACCCGTTAGGTGACATGAAATAACTGAAATCGTTTCTTGAATCTCAAAATGAAAATCGTCCTATTGAACACTCCTCCCTTGGTTCAGAACTGAATGACGTACTGTATAATTTTTCTGAATGTTAGAAAACCCTATAGTTTACATTATGAACCGCACACACTAAGATCTTTTATCACATATTTACTACTTTACCTAGTCGATACCATTCAGCAAATGAATTCGGCATACGACACATTCAATTGCACAAAAAACGATTTCATCACAAATACAGCTGTAAGAAACACAAACTCATCTAATACTGGAAGTTCCACGACCCTCCATGTCACAGGAGGCATACAAAATCTCTTGAACGACGATGTACATGGTTGAAAATCCATCGTCAACATTCACACATGAAAAGTGAAAATAACGAACAGTGATCAATCTCATAACTCCTATAAGCAATAGAAAATAGAGAGTTGGGCAAGCACGAACCCCTGGATATACCAAAGGTGGAATCAGATCCCTAGGAGGAGTAAGCATTCCCTGTCGACCGGTCACACCCGCCGTGAGCCCTATATCTCTATCAGGTAAACTGAGTTATCCGTAGTCAAAATCAGTGTGCCAAGAAGGATCTCACATTCGGTATGAAACAAGTCAGATAGCATTTGACCCCATGGTAGCTTGTATTTGCAAACTAGCTTGTTATAACGACCATAGAATTTGCGAAATGCTGACTTTAACCGAGACTGTTGAAACCCCTGCACCATCAACTTCTTTGTCAGTAGCCTTAAAAACGGATCATACACTTTTGTGTATCGAATCAGTTGAGAGATATAAACACCATATGCAGGTTATAATGGAATATTGCTAAATAAAGGAAGTTGACGATAGAGAGGCTGAAATCATCCCGTTTACATAAAGTTGAGCTGTCAGTTTGCCGTCAACACCTATCCCCAATAAAACATCTAAGAATGAAGCAGAAGTGGACGACTCTGTGGTGTCTTTTATTTCGAGTTCACGGGGATATATCGAATCGACATATGAATGAAAATTACCATTGTTAATAGATAAAACGTCGTCGATATATCTAAATGTCACATTGAAGGCCACAGCAAGAGATCGTTTTTCTTCTCATGTAGAAGATAACGAACAAACTCCGCTTCACAAGAACACAAAAACAGGCCAGCCAACAAAAGAGCACAACCTGCGCCCACGTGAACTCCAACAGACTGCTGGAGGACCCGACCACCAAAGACCACTAAGATACTGCCGATGAACTCCAGCACGTCTTCAACCTCAACCTCATAGCAACCGCTCGTGGAATCAGAGTGGTGTCTAACAAAGTAATTTTTTAGATGACTGATCGCTAGATAAGAATATTTCCGTTTTCCATTTTTGTTGAAGAAGCAACTGTCTATGATGTCAAAAAGTCTAGTCTTTAATTTATCGGAAGAATGGCCGTGTAAAGTGTTGAAGTCATACGTTTTGATGTCGGTTATTTGAGAAACGCTTTGCGATTTCAAGTTTACTATAAGTTCTTTAGAATTTTTAAGAATCCACATTTACTTTATTCTACTTCTGACATATGTAGTGACAGGGATATTAAATATGAAGAATGGTTTTGAAGAGTTTTATCATTTGAAAGGGCAGTTGAGTATAATACGAGTTCCAAAAGTGGAATTAATGCCAAGTTCGTTTAAAATACAGTCGTAATAATGAACCTTATAAAGACAATGTTGTTACAAGTTTTGTCAGCTGAAACCAAAACATATTCCTCATGTAACCTATCTTAATTCTTTTATCACTTCTGGTTTACTAAACGCAGGAGGATAGCTGGTAAGTACTTTCGTTTTGATGTGTCTAATGCGGGATTTTAATATTCCACTTACACATTTTTAATCCATTCTGACAATATATGAAGTTCTTTTTCATATTTAGCCCATTGTCTGGCATAATATTCGACAGGATGAAGTTCTGTCGCCACTTGAAAGTCCGAGGTTCTCTATATTTAGGACCTTTTAGAATAAGTGATTTGAGGTCCTCATTTTCAACTATATCAACATCACCAATAATGACATGTCCAGCTGGACGATACTGGAAAGATGTGTGATAACAACACCCCCCCCCCACCCCAAAGACCGCGCTAGAACTTTGATACAGATTTGGAATACTGACATTTTTCATGAATAATCACACAATATCAATGTAAAACGTCTTGCATTGTACATGTAGCAATGTTCTCATCTAAGAATGATTTTTCATGACTTAAATATTGTGACATTCAATCTCGAATGGTTTGTGGTTGGATATGATTATTAATCAACTCGTTGTGTATTTTGTATCCCCTTGCCAAGGCTTGGGGATAGAAAACATAAATCGGTGGCTAATAATCATTTCCAACCACAAACCATGGGATATCCTATATATATTTCACATTTGCATGACATGTATGCCACGCTATTAGTATATATATCATTATTTGAGTTATATTCCAGTTACTACCACTGACTAATTATGCATATGAAGCAGATTATTGAAGTTTTTGAAAAAGTCGAAATGTACCATTAAACAAAGGTATATAAATGAGTGTATATATTTCGAGTAATCAGCTGCCATATTGCTGGAGATTTCCAATTGATTCTGCAATGAAAAAAGATCGTAAAAACAAGGTAATTTCGTACAATCAAAATTTTTACTTTGTTTTTCAGTTTGATTGCTTATATACGTATTTCATGTAGACTACTTCCATCTTATATGGATAACATGATAATCATAGTTACAATGAAAAAAAACCTTGATATTTTTTACTGGTTTACGAGCTTTTGTACAATGGACTCCAAACTCTTTCAAAATCAAAGAGCTTCGAGAGAAACAAAAATAATCTATTAATTTTTTAACTTGGTTTCTTTCCCCCCTCTCTCTATGTACAAGTGTATATACAGTTTGTATACATACCTTTGAATTAAATCTCGTGAATTCTCTACCCGACTTGTTACACACTGTTGCACAATAAAGACATACTAGGGTATCATATTCAGTTAATATTTAAAGAGTTTAAAAATGGCGTAGTGAATCCTACAGGTGAATAACAACACTTTTTGATTTCAATACACAACCAATACCGTGGATTGTTTTCAGTATATATTCCTGGCTTATCATATCAATACAAATTTAAACTCTAAATATAACTATTACTTGATCGTGAAGCAGAAGCTATGGCATGTTTACTGATAATAAGCTAAATTTTTGAAATACCGTGTTAACTTTTTACAGGTGCATGCCCTCTAAATGACAAACTTTGGATAATTTTTACAAGATTTAGTATTCTACAGATAATATTTCCATGCAAATAGGACTTGGAGGAATATTAGAATCTTACCTGTCGCTGTCGCTATCAGGTGTTTCATTTAACTTCCGTAAACTTGCAAAAGCAGGTATGTGCAGTTTCGATTCTCTGCGCATGTGCAAGGAGGTAAAATGGAAAATATGCTCGTTGATACACGATTGCATAAATTGTTCGCGTTTTAACTGATTTTTAAAAAAATATATTTAACTTATATAACAAAGAAATTAAATGTCTCTCGTATACAGCGCATATAAGACCGGTTCTAACCGCATCATAATACTCAAAATGACATGTATACATGTTGAGATTTGAATCTTTCAAGCTTTTAAATTCGGTTTTACACCGATCCAAGGATAATACGGAATATCGGAACCATAAGTTAATATGTATTTCGTCTCCGATTCCGTCGCGGTTTTTATATTTAGTGTGCCCAATGAGATCACGTTTTCTGCGTTAACTTGGGCAACTTTCAGTAGACAAGCACTTGGTTGTCAATAGTGAGTTCAGGTACAGTTTAGCGTCGATTTTGAAAGTTGAGGGGTGGGGAGAAAAAAGGTGTCATTACATTTGTAGAAAAAATCGTAGCTCGAACCCCAAAATCATAAACTCAGACAAGAGGCCCATGGGCCACATCGCTCACCTGAGTCACCTTGGTCCATATCAGAAGACTTTCCATATATATTTGCATGTAAAACCGTAGTCCCTATTATGGCCCCAACCTACCCCTGCAAACTTGAATATACACTATGTCAGAAAGCTTTCATGTAAATGTGAACTTCTTTGGCCCAATGGTTCTTGAGAAGATTTTTAAAGATTTTTCCTATAAATTTGTATGTAAAACTTTGATCCCCCCTTTTGGCCCCATCCTACCCCCCAGGGACCATGCTTTGAACAAACTTAAATCTGCACTGTCAGAAAGCTTTCATGTAAATATCAGCTTTTCTGGCTCAGTGGTTCTTGAGAAGAAGATTTTTAAAAAGATTTTTCCTATATATTTGTATTTAAAACTTTGTTCCCTATTGTGGCCCCATCCGAAACCCTGGGGCCAAGATTCTAACAATTTAGAATCTGCACTATATCAGGAAGCTTTCATGTAAATCTCAGCTTTTCTGGTTCAGTGGTTCTTGAGAAGAAGATTTTTAAAGATTTTTCCTATATATTTGCATGTAAAACTTTGATCCCCTATTGTGGTCCCATCCCATCCCCGGGGGCCAGGATTTTTTTTTTTTTTTTTTTTTTAATAATTTTTTTATTTACAAAATTTTCACTTCATACATACACTGTTGCATACATGTGGGAGATAGGTTACATGTTTATTTTCACATCATATTAAACTCATTTTAAAATACGAACTCAATAATATTAACTCTAATAATGTCTACATTTCATATTGACCTTATTCTTTTATGTAAGTATATGCATGATGTAAAAATCTTTTTCAGGAGAGAGAGAGAGAGAGAGAGAGAGAGAGAGAGAGAGAGAGAGAGAGATAAAGAGAGATAAAGAGAGAGAGGTACATAAGGTATTATTTTCTTGGTAACAAATTTTGATAAGTATAATAGATCTAGATATAATATATCTATTGATCAAACACAAAAAAGAAGCACAAACCTATTTGATGAAAAAGTACAAATAGACCTAATTACTAACATAGATTTTCACATATTCTCTGCCAGTGAGTTTCATATTCATCATATTTACAGTTTCGTAGCAGCAAGTACTTCTCAACCACAATTCTGTCCGTAACTATTTTTCTAATCGCAGATATATGTACTTGCGGACTCTTTTGATATTTACAAGAAAAAATATATTGTTTTACTATAAGCAAAATCAAGTTTTGAACTTTATACATATGTCTATTACAGTATTTACCAAATAGTACAGTGAGCTTGTCAAAATTTACAGGGATATGAAACTGTTCTAAAATCCATTGTTCAACATCACACCATAGCTCCTTTATTTGTATGCAATAAAAAAAAAAGATGTTCTAATGTTTCGATATGAACATCACAAAAGCTGCACATTGGAGAGTCTTTAATTTTCAATTGGAATAAATACTTGTTAGTAGAGAGTATTCTATGGAGTATCTGAAATTGCAGCCAATGTAATTTTGACTCTTGTGTAGCTTTGAAGGGAAGTTCAAAAATCTTAAACTTCCAGGATTTTAACAATTTTAGAATCTGCACTACCTAATAAAGCTTATCTATAAATTTCATCTTTTCTGGCCCAGTGGTTCTTGAGAAGAAGATTTTTTAACGAGCCTACTCTATTTTTACCTTTTTTTTTATTATCTCCCCTTGGAAGGTGGCCTGACCCTTTATTTTAACAATTCAGAATTCCCTTTACCTAAGGATGCTTTGAGCCAACTTTGGTTGAAATTGGCCCAGTGGTTTTTGAGAAGTCAAAAATGTTTAAAGTTTATCAGACGGACAGACAGACGGACGGACGGACGCTGGAATACGGGTGATCAGAAAAGCTCACTTGAGGTGAGATAAAAAAGGGGGTCCTATATGTTGCTGCATGTACGTGTCTGGAGATGAATACATTAATTGTGATTATTTATATGATTTCATAGTGGTAGGTTGTTTTAATGACTAGAGAAATTAAATCTAATTAAGAAAATATCCCCACACGTGCATAAAGAAAAATTATTAAATTAAATTCCTTTCACTTTAATAACTGTTTGTTTTATCTCCGTTACGAAACATCAGAAATTTAATCTAATAATTCATGTTCTTGGTACTAGGGTATTCACTTGCAACATTCTGAAAAAATAACTTTCAAACAAGGCAGAGTTTTTTTGCATCAGAAATAAGTCGTCTTGGCAATCATTAATATTTGTATACAAGAGTTGCCCAAGTGATGCATAATTTTCGCAACTTCTTTTTCTGAAGAGTTCTAAAATTTTCTAGTTCCGATATCCCGTATTGATTTATGAGTAGGTGATGGTCTGCTTAGATGTGTGATATACGTTTGAATGGGAGAACCTTTAATCATGGTAAAATTGACGAGTCACCCTGCATAAAACACATTTGAATTGGGGTGAAAGGGGAGGGGGAGATCAATTATGGAATTACTGAGGGTCCACTCTTTATGATATACTTTTTAAAAGGAGTTACATCATGTGGCAGTTTTAATTTTGATGTGCCAGATGTTTGCTGTATACTTTCTGAAGTCTATTTTTGTGCATATATATTGTACATATGTACATCTGTAATTTTAGGGGATCCGCATATTGAAATACCATTTTGCATGTGTAATTCGCTGTTAGTCTGAATCCTTATCCTTTTCATCTCTACATTGATGTTCATTTAAGTCAGCAAGAACAGAGCTGCGGTGAAATTGTGCAGCTTGAGCAAACATAATAATTGATGTTTTACGCTGTGACTTTGAGACGGGCGAAAATGTTTAATATCTTGCAATGCAACTTTAGACATTTGACCTGTCTTTTCATATAACGCGGGAAATATAATGCAATTGATTTAAAAAGGTATTTTGGTGTAATATTCACCTTCGCTGTATCGTGACGTCATACGATGCATATTTCGAAGCGTGATCTATGATGCATAATGCATAATGATGCATAATAAACAGGTAGAAATGCATGATAAACAGGTATTCTGGTGTCATATTCACCTTCGCTGTATCGTGACGTCATACGATGTATATTTCGAAGCGTGATCTATTCGGTAGCAGAGTTTAATTTCATCAAAGCAGGAGACACTTGCAACCTTAAAACAAATTTTAGGTGAGGAAACCACGATAGTTCCGCAGTGACAGGGACATTTTAAAGAGCATTGTGGGTATTACCCATCATTTTCCTGCTGATGAAGAGCAACAAATCACGTGGTACACATGTCTAACCATTGGAACGAGCTCGTCATGTCGCTTCGCTATCAGAGGCTCTCCTTCTCTTATAATTTATATCTTTTTAAGGGAGGAAACCTTTAATTATGTATAAATCAAGGTCTTCCTTCCAGCATATTCAGTGCTCCCTCGATATACTGTCCCCATTATAATGCCACCCCATTTATTGCCTAAAAATCCCAAAAGAACAGATTTCCTCTCATGTTAATACCCCCATTATAATGCAAACCCCGCATAATGCCATATGCCAATAATTTTCACAAACAAATGGTCAAATTTTACAGGGTTTACCCTCGATAATAATGCCAATTACCTAACACACATCGGTAATCACACCTGTACTTTGATAGCGGTGCAGTGGAGTGTGACAGTTTGGATAAAGTATGTAAATGGCCAGGTTAATTACAAATTATTGCAGTATTGAACTCACGAGAATGTAAATGTTTATACAGAGTGGAGTCTAAATAATTTTATGGTATTGAATTTCTTTAGATTGCACAGTGAATTGTCCATAATGCTTAATTTGTTATAATGCCACCCCTGCTTTATTGCCCAAATTCGCCTTGTACAAAAGTTGGCAACATATCGAGGGAGCACTGTACGTGTTGACCTGACGTAGTGCACATTGGAGACCTGTGGTCTGTTAGTTGTTCCTCGTAGATATACTTAGTCAATGACTGTCATGCGTGGCCTACACGATTAAGTGACTACCCTTGGGATCACTGAGGTGAATGATGTCTGGCATGCTTTATACCAATTGTCATGCCCTGGTTATGATTTCGGATCACTGTGTTTACCTGAACAAGATGTAGGGCTCACGGCATGTGTGACCGGTCAACAGGGGATGCTTACTCCTCCTAGGTAACCGATCACAGAGTTGGTGTATCCCATGGGTCTGTGTTTGTCTTTTTCTTAATTTTGAAAGGATGAAATTGAGAAAATCCAAGTAACTTCATAATATTTGGTCAACAACAAGTAACTTTGCGAGATCAGAAGCACGGTTGTTAGGAATATGGGAGTTTTTTTCTTGATGTCAAAATTCATTGAGCGTATTTGTATACTCAAAATATCTTCAGCTTAATATTCTGAGCTCACTACCGTAGCAATTGTTCGCGCCGCTCGCTGCAATTGTTCCAAGTAGACAATGATACCTTTCTTATTGAATTCAAATTAAGCTCACAAGGAAATAATGAAAAATTGTGGGAGACGATGCTTCCTTAATATTCTGTAAACCATTGGCTGACGATCTGACAAAGATACCTATGTATTGAAGGTCAGAGGGACAGATGTTAAGGTCACAAAACAGGAAGAGACTTAAGGGTCACAACCCTCATCTGAGACACATTGGCATATATTATAGACTTTCCAAACATATTCGAATGTAAATCTTTGATCCCTATTGCGTCCCCACTCTACCCCCAGGGGAGCCATGGTTTTAACAAACTTGAATCTGCACTATGTCAGGAAGCTTTCATGAAAGGCGAAGATAACAAACATATAAATGTAAACTTTTCTGGCTCAGTGGTTCTTGAGAAGAACATATTTAAAAAATTCCCTGTATATTCCCATGTAAATATTTGATCCCCTATTGTGCCCCCATCCTACCCCCGGGGCCATGGTTTTCAAAAACATGAATCTGCACGATGGCAGGGAGCTTTCATGTAAATATAAACTTTCCTAGTCCAGTGGATCTTGAGAGGAAGATTTTTAAAGATGTTCCCTATATATTTGCATGTAAATCTTTCATCCCCCCATTGTGGCCCAACCCTACTCTCGGGGCCATAGTTTTAACAAACTTGAATCTGAACTATGTCAGGAAGCTTTCATATGAATTTCAGCTCTTCCGCCCATAATGGTTCTTGAGAAAAAGATTTTTAAATGACCCCTCCCTATTTTTGCGATCATCTCCCCTTTGAAGGGGGCATGGCCTTTCATTTCAACAAACTGGAAAGCCCTTCATCCAACGATGCCTTTTGCTAAGTTTGGTTGAAATTGGTCACGTGGTTCTAGAGAAGAAGTAAAAAAAGTGAAAAGTTTACACGCAGACAGACGGACCACAGGTGATCAGAAAAGTTCACTTGAACTTTCATCTCAGGTGAGCTAAAACAACTTTTCAAATGTCTGTCACGTTAACCCGAAAATTCTCAATTTGTTAGATTTTAGCCTTGTAACGCGTACAAAATACTAATAGACAAAGGTAAAGAAACATATCCATAGATTTGAGGTCACGAAGCACGATTGACCCCATTGTTATGGGTCAGAATATCCCTTGATAGCGCAGCAGAATTTACTAACAAAGGCAATTAAACAATTAATAAGATTTATTTACAGTCATTGAAAGAAAATTAGAACAGTAACAAGATTGCTACGCGTAGCCACATATCCCCCGCCGCCGCAAAAAAGTTGAAGCACAAAAGTCCCTTAACTCCTGTAAAATTTGTAAAATCTAAATTGTGGTGGAATATTATCAACTACATGTTGCAAAATTTGAACAAAATCCATACAGTGGTCTCTGAGGAGTTACATCGACAAAGTGCTCCTATAAGGTATCACACCGGTAATTGTCCAATCAAAATGAACTTAGTCAATTGTAGTTCCATGTATTTAAAGAAATATTTCTTTCCTTGCGTAATTTTTCCCATTTCCTCTTCTTCTTTTCTAAAAAAAATTTGTACCCCTGATTAGGAAATTTTGTGTAATTTGTAGAAATAACCAAGTGTATACAAAGGAACTATTTGCTGTTGGTAGCTGAGGCTACTTCCTGAGGTGCACTCCGGCTGTTTACACACATGTGAAAAACACGTGGATTTGAGGGTAGTCTTGTTTGCGGGCAATGCCGCGTAGGGTGTTGTTTTTCTGGTGTCGGCAGAGGAGATAGGTAACATAGAACGTGTCTGACTGCGTTATTCGGCATCAATTTTGTAAACTGAATTTTGATTTTTTTCCCTCTATAGTAATATATAGTGAAAATAATTACCGGTGTGATACCTATATATAGTGTGGCATGTACAAATTCAACAAAGTCCCATAACTCCTGTCAAAATTGTCGAATCAAATTGGCGGCGTAATATGATCAACATAGTGACTAACAATCCTTCAAAATATGAACAAAATCCGTTGAGCGGTTTCTTTGGAGTTGCGTCCACATAGTGAAGTGGGACGGACGGAGGGCGGTATTTCTATGTCCTCTTCCGCTTTGCGACGGGGTCAACAAGGTACTAACTTACGATAAGTAAACAATGATTAAGTACGTACTGAACTGAATCTACACACAAAAACAATCACAAATCAGCTGTTACAAGCATTATGAAGTTTCCCTTTGAAATTAGATACATAGTCTAAAAGATTACGAGCACTAGTTTCAGTCAGCCATTCTCCTTTAGCAATTTCAAAGGACCTTTAACTGTATGCCAAACACTAATTCAAAGGGACTGAATCCTAAATACTTTTTGACTGCTTCTCTTGCAGCAAATAAAACAAGGTGAACCCCCTAATCCTAGTTTTTATCATACTGGTAAAAATATGTTTTCATCATATTTTTAAGGGTTCAAGTGTTCCCTGAGATTCGGGATGATAAGCAGTAAACTTATACTGTCTAACACCTAACTCATGCATGACCTGTTGAAACAACCCTGACATGAAATGTGAGCCTTGATGTGACTGAATAACGTTAGGCACTCCAACAAAACTGAAAAATTTAGTAAGATACTTGACTATGGTCTTTGCCTTAATATTCCTAAGAGATATAGTTTCTGGGAATCGAGTGGACGTACACATGATAGTGAGTAAATACTGGTTCCCTTACCTAGATTTTGGCAAAGGTCTTACACATTCTACTATCACTCGACTAAATGGTTTTTCAAATGCTTGAAGGGTTGGAGAGGGGCAGATGGAATTTTCTGATTAGGTTTATCTACCATCTGACAAACATGACAAAACTTGCACAATTCAGAAGCATCCTTTCATAACTTAAGCCAATGAAATGACTCAAAATCCTGTTACAAGTCTTATTGATTCCTAACTGATCTGCCATGGGTGTTTCTTTATCTCTCTTATACCCCCATCACACTAGGCCACGTTCGCACTACGACCATGTAAAAATTGATGATCGTAGTGCGATCGGGTACGTCGTAGTAGGGTCGTAGTAAGAACGTAGTAAGGTCTTTATGGTCGTGATGGTCGTGGAGCAACTTTGAACATGCTCAAAACAAACGTAGTGCGATCGTGGTCAAATTTGATCGTAGTGGAAGCGTAGTAAGGACGTACTAAGGTCGTATTTAGATCGGCATGGTCGTAGTAGCATCGTAATGGGATCGTGATGCATAAGAAAACGACTGCACTGCGATTCCACTACGCTCTCTATACGACCATCCCGTTTTCACTACGTTCTCATTACGATCATCCCGTTTGCACTGCGTTTTCTTCACGCTTCCGCTACGATCACGACACGTCCATACTATGTTGTTGAAGACTGTAGTACGTTTCTACCAAGCTCATCCCGTCCTTAATACGTCCTCACTACGATTTCACAGCGCGCAAGCCACGACCGAATCACGTTCTGTTCTCCCCCACACAATGGTATAAAAACTGAACAAAGGTTGCATATGACCATTGCTTCTTTGGAATCATGGAAAGGCCAGACCAAGAAATATTGATGGAGATGTTGATGCATATTCAGTATATGGCACTTAACGACCAAGCTGCTATTTTGTTACTTAGGCGAAGGAGGAGGAGAATCATAAGGCAGCGTATATCTTGCTGGGTACGACCTTGGCTTTCTGTTGAAAGAAGACTTCAGTTTGACCATTATGATCAACTGATGAATGAATTGAGGATGGAGAATCAACAGTCCTTCTTCAACTTTTTGAGGATGCCTCCAGAGATGTTTGATGAATTATTGAATAGAGTTGGACCCCGAATTCAGAAGAAGAATACCACATTCAGAAAAGCTCTAGAACCCGGTCTAAAACTGGCTATAACCATAAGACATTTGGCATCGGGCGGTCGATATTCAACCCTCCAGTATAATTTTAGAGTCGCACGCAATACCATATGCACATTTATACCTGATGTTTGCAAAGAAATTGTTCAAGAGTATAAAGACGAAGTTATATCATGTCCAACAGAACCAGAAGAATGGAGGGCTATTGCTGAGGAATTTAATTGAAGATGGAACATCCCACATGCTTGTGGCGCATTAGATGGCAAACATATTGCTGTTAGAAGTCCACCAAAACTGGGACATTGTTTCATAATTATAAGGGTTTTTTTCTCAATAGTTCTTCTTGCCTTGGTTGATGCAGACTACAAGTTCCTATGGGTAGATGTAGGTGGTTATGGTTCCATGTCGGATGCCCAGATATTCAACGCTTCTGAATTAAAAGAATGCTTGGAAGATAGAAGTATTGGATTTCCAGAACCAGATGCAATGCCTAACGATGTCCAGGACATGCCTTATTTCATTTTGGGTGATGACGCTTTTGGACTTAGAACCTATTTGATGAAGCCCTATTCCATATGAGGTATGACAAAAGAACAAACCATTACTAATTACAGAATTTCAAGGGGGAGACGTGTTGTGGATAACGCGTTTGGGATATTAGCACAGAGATGGCAAATTTTATTATCGACAATGATGCAAGGCCCAGATACCGTTGGTGTTGTAACTGAGACTTGCGTTTGTCTGCACAACTTGATGAGAACACGATATCCAACCTTACAAAATGCTCTACTGGACATGGAAGACGATCAACATAATATTGCTCCAGGTCTTTGGAGAGCAAATGCAAACAAGCACCTTTCCCTTTCCCTTTACCTTTCCCACCACGACCTCTTTCAGTTTTTGGCGGCATGCTTTTACAATGGAAATATTGGTACAGATGGATGACAAGAAGGTTCTGAGCTGTATTTATACTGAATCTGGATCTGATTCAGCTGCTGCAAAGCGTGGCGACAGCGGCGCGGAAACGTTGTAGAACCGTAGTAAGATCGTGGTAGAATCGTAGTAAGATCGTGGTATAATCGTGGCAGAAGCGTAGGAAACTCGTGTTGCAGTCGTGGGAGTCGTGGTGAGAGCGTAGTTAGAACGTGATGGACGTAGTGGGAGCGTAGTAAGAACTTGATGAACGTAGTGAGAACGTGGTGAAATCGTAACAAGGCCGTAGTTTAATCGTAGTGGAGTCGTGATAAGAGCGTAGTGAGGACGCAGTAACATCGTGAAGACAGACAAAATTACAAATTCATGCCGTTCGCACTACGATCTCACCACGATCTAAAAAAATGATAGAACGTAGTGAGGTCGTGATGGTCGTGATGTAGTGTGACAGGGCCATAGCAACAGTTCTTTCATTTTCTTTTCCTCTTTCTACTCTGTCATTCAGCTCTTTCGTTTTCTATTATTGCTCTCTTCAATTTGATTGGGGGGGGGGGGCTCCGTTGCGTAGTGGTTAGAGCATTGCGGTCAAAATCAGATGGCCTCTCACCTCTGCTCGGCGCGGGTTCGAATCCCGCTCGCGCCGGTAAGTGAGAAACTTTCTCATTTTACTTCCGGAAGGTCGGTGGTCTCTTCCCAGGTGGGTTCTCTTCAACAAATAAAAAACTGGGCGCCACCATATAACTGAAGAATTGGCGGAAAACATCAACCTAGTTTCATTTTCTCAATCTACGTTTTCTTACTTTCCCTTTTCTTTGTAATTCTAAGTTTTCTACTTTTAATGAAATTCAAATTCCGTCATTTTCGCTTGTTCAACTGTTTGTTTCGGAAAATCATATGACTCAAAAATATTTTCTTCTACAATTTTTTTTGCGACCCTAACTTTTTTTGTTGTTATTGATAATTTCATCATTTATTAGAAAGTATACATATTATTAGTTGGGACAAAATATCCTCATATACTCCCGCATAATTCTCACCAATGGTGCCAGGTACCCATTGGATTGAATGTATTTTATTATGGTTATTTTATATAAGGCATATATATGATTTACATTACTAAGCCATTACTTTTTCTTACAGATGTGAGGTTGTAGAGAAGATTTTTTAGATTTGCTCAAGTTTTGCCAATGTTTGATGAAAAGAATTGTATTGCGGGAGTTAAAAGTGTTCAATTGTTAACTCATTAAAAAACCTACATATTTACATGTAATAAATAGCTTCCTACTGTGTTCTAGTTTAATAGTGCATGGGACATATTTAGAATACAACTAAAATGAAACTAGTCTATAGTTTGCTCAACAACAAAAAATGCACATATTAAATACATATGAAAGGTTAAGGTAACGAACAAACTATGATCAATCTTATAACTCCTATAAGCAATGCAAAAATAGAGTTAGGGAAACACGGACCCTTGGATATACCAGAGGTGGAATCAGGTTACTAGGAAGAGGAAGCATCCCCTGTCGACTGGTCACTCCCACCGTGATCCCTATATCTTGATCAGGTAAACGGAGTTATCTGTAGTCAAAATCAGCGTGCCAAGAACGCCCTAACAATCGGTATGAAACACGTCAGACTGCATTTGACCCAATGATAGGTTGTATTGGCAAACTGGATCGTTATAACGACCATATCATTTGCAGAATGCTGACTTTAAAGGAGACTGTTACCCCTGTACCATCAACTTGTTTGTCAGTAGCTTGTCTCGATTTAAAAACTGACTATACGCAGAACATGCTCTTGCGTATCGAATCAGTTGAGAGATAGAAACACCATATGCAGATGATAATGGAATATTACTACATGAATATGGGAAGTTAACGATGGAGAACCTGAAATCATCCCGTTTGTCATACAGTTGAGTTGTCAGTTTGCCGTTAATGTCTAATTTCAATAAAAATATGAAGCAGATGTGGACGTGTGGTGTCTTTTATTTCGAGTTCACAGGGATATATCGAATCGACATATGAATGAAAGTTCTTGTTGTTAATAGACAAAACGTCGTCCACATATTTAAATGTTGAATATAAGGTCACAGCAAGAGATTGTTTCTTCTCACGTAATAGAAGTTTTTAAATAAATTCTGCTTCATATGAATATAGAAACAGGTCAGCTAACAAAGGAGCACAATTCGTGTCCATGGGAATTCCAAAAGACTGTTGAAAGACCTGATCACTAAAGACCACGAAGATATTGTCAATGAGGAATTCTAGCATCTGAGAGAAAGGAAAATTTGTGAAAAGAACAAAGAGCTTTCAACCCTGCAAGAAAAAATTGAGTTAAAGCCTTTTTGTGACAAGAGTTTCTTTCAACGATAATATGGTTGGATGTTATACAGGATTCCCACGTTATAAGATCTTTTTAAAAAAAACCTTTTTATTCACCTTATCTCAGTGTGCTTCAAGAATGAAATCAGTCTATCATAATCCTGCAAATGACCTTGGTATTACAGGACGTCCAAAATATATGCAACTCATTGATGAACTTTTTATGTCGGTTAAAATGTGGCTTCCGCTGTGAAGATTTGGCTGTGTGTTTAACATTCACATTTCATCAGTTAGCCGAAAAATTATCACATGGACAAACTTTATGTATAAAATTCTTGGAAGTATTCATATTTGGCCAGAAAAATAAAACAATCGAGCAACACATGCCTCAAAACTTTCAAAGACTATATCCAGACACACGTGTAAAAATTGATTGCAGAGAAATATTTACAGAGAAATCTTCCCTGGTCCTTGCTTCAAATACATTTTCTACGTATAAAAGCCACAATACATGGGAAGCACTAGTAGGAATTGCACCTCATGAAACTGTTACTTTTGTATCTTCATTATTGTCGGGCTGTATGTCCGATATTGAAATCACAAAACTCCCAGGACTTGTTGATTTACTGGAACCAGGTGACCAAATCATGGCCGATAAAGGATTAGTCCCTGGACAATTTACTGAAAGACACAGGCGTATTTATTGCAACCCCTCATTTCTTGTGTAGTGATGGACAATATTCAGAGGTACGAATTGAAGACAATCAAAAGATTGCCTCGCTTATGATTCATGTGGAGCGACATATAAAGATAGTAAAAGAGTACCACCTTTTGCAGTTTATTGTCCTACTCTCCATTGCAGGCTCAGTAAATCAGTTATGGACAATTCCAAATCTACTGACTCTGTTTCGAAGGCTATTAAAAGGCCTAAAAATTAAAACTTGTTATGTTGCATACTTGTATTAACAAATAAAAGTCATGTTAACAGTTTAATTCAAATTATGATTGAAGAGAAATGCATCAAGTTTGTTTTTTTAGTACACTGCCAAAAATCATTATCAAAATTTATTGTCTCCAAATGTTCATCACTTTCTAACCATACTGAAAAATCAAACCACTTAAGTCTAGTCACAGCCATTTGCATTTGTACTTGATAATAATAGTTGTCTTTTTTCAATTGCAATTTGCCATCAATATTTGCTAGACATTTTACTTTTCCTAAGTTATCAGTATTTGGACATTTGACTTCTAAAAGTCCATGACAAGGTTGTCTGTCTGGTAAATACACCTTTCTGTCAGGGGTCGCAGTAAGCCAGTGAGCATAAGGACTGACTACAACACCGCATGGAAAAATGTTGACTGCATTAACCATTTTCTAAAATAACATATTTATAAAATATCAAATTCTATATTCCTATAGATTTACAATTTATTTATGATCACTAATTGTGAAGTTAAGAAAATAATATATGAAATCAAACTTGAGTCTTTTGTACTATCTATATATATATATATATATTACATCAATACAGCTCTGGAGAGAATAAGATGACTAACTTATATATGTACCTCACTGTAGGAATGTGCAGCTATATCTTCACATGCAATGCACGCCTAATGGCCACCGTCTGTACATGTTCGTAG
This sequence comes from Ostrea edulis, assembly GCF_947568905.1. NCBI lineage: Eukaryota > Metazoa > Mollusca > Bivalvia > Ostreida > Ostreidae > Ostrea > Ostrea edulis. The sequence continues at coordinate 97,894,852 of NC_079165.1, read as the reverse complement.
ACTTGAGACGGTCAGCGAGCTTCTCACCCTCTGAAGAATGATGGACATGTAAATTAATTTATAGTATATATAAAACTATATTTCTACAAGTCAAACTACTACTACGTAATGATTATAACTTTTAAGAAGTAATATGCACTGCGTTTTCATAACATGTCGAAATCCTTCTTTCTTAAAAACTGAATAAAAAAATTATCTGGTAAAAAGTTTTGAATTTTTAAATTTATTTTTGCCCCCACCCCGACTCTTGCCCCAGGACCATGATATCTATAATTTGCAAGAGTCATGAAATTAAGAATTTAGGTTGGGCTCCTACCCCAAAAATCCTTCATAACAAATTTGGAAAGAATTGGTCGGCAAGTTTTCAAGAAGTTAAAAATGTTCAATTGTTAACACGCAGCGGATGATGACAGACGGGTCTGATAGTAATAAATCACCTGAGTGACTTATGTCACCTGATAAAACATGATGAAAATAGCGTGAAAAGTACCTGTTCGTTGCTTAGCAATTTTCCCAGCCTTTGAAGCAGTTATCCTGTCCTTCCTTATTTTGTGCCTTTTTGGATTTTTGGACCTTCACAATTTCTTCACATTCCCTCTCTGCTACTTTGAGTGATTCATAGACCTTCAGTTGTTGCTCATTAAATACAAACCTGATATTGTTTGATATTGAATTTATCACTGGGAGAGTTGGGAAGGAGTTGTCATCCATTAAGTTTAAAATGTATGTATTGGACAGTTTTTGCCAACTGTTGTAAATAAAATATTTTTTCTGCAAGTTCTTCGGTTAATTTTTTCTATGTCCATATTCACATCTCCAGGAATAGTTTTATACAAAGTTGACTTTATTCCCTCTGTAGTCCTCTGAGGATTCTCTCTGTGATAACCCTGGACAACTACATTGTCTGCCTTTTCTCCACGTAATTGTTCACCCCTAGGACAAATGTATATACATTTGTAATGATACATTATTTCCAAATTAACATATTTACATTCTAAAACATATATATATATACTTTATACTATAAACTGTGTCACCTACAAGGGCATCAATGATATTTTATTTTTAAGAAATTAGGCAAAAAGTGTGACTCTAAAAATGACAAATATCAAGCACAGTGATCTATATGTGCCACTAAGCTTTGCAGGTGACACAAACATAGGATTATCATCAATCAGTACCGGTATAAAATGTATCGAATGGTGAAAGATACTAGACTAGAGCTGGAAATGTATAACATGATTCGAAGTGTAATGAAAATAATGAATAAGAAAACATTTAATCACCTAGGGACATGCCAAGTCTGTGGCATTGATGTTTTCGCTATATCTGCAGGGATAATGGAGAGGTCCATTTTCTTGTAGTGGGCAATTAGGTACAAGACAGCACTCACATGTCCGCAATGCCACTTTGTCCAATAGTGCAAGTACAGACAGAGTGCTCGACTTTCTCCGAATTAATCAATATCTACAAATCATGTAAAACAAATCATATAAAATAGTCGTCTATTGCATTAACAAGCCTTTGTTTACATAACACATACTCTGAGCTCAGTAACACACAAATAACTCACAACATTGTAACGCATATTGTAATTGCTCATTAAAAATATACCCGACATGACATTTTATACAGAAAAAAGTAAAGTAAAATTCCAAATATTTGGTGTCGTGTCCAAGCACCTTTAAACATTATTCTATTCTATTCTGAATGAGGGTTATTGAGTGCATTTTGTTTGTGAAATTTACACTAGTCTTGCAGATTTCACATTACTAGGCCTATAATTAACCCAGGATGTTACATGTAGCTGTAGAGTCAGTGTTACCTTTATGTCGGGGGGGGGGGGGGGGGGGGGGGGCTTCACTTTTCCTCTGTGATCTATAACATTTTGCTTTGATCAAACATCCAATATCCTCATGGTACACAATATAGAAGCAGAAATTAGTATGTAAGTTCGCATTAAGGACTTCTGACTTAGTTTACTGCATGTATTTAGGGTGCATCAATCAGAGTACTTCTACCTGTTCACCTGAGCCCATTCACCGTAATGTTTGTCCCATCATATACATGTACAATGTACCTGATTGCTCTAATAAGTCTAACTAATCTAACCTATAAATAAAGAAATGTTTCACATGATCATCAACTTAATCTAAACTTAAAATTCATACAAGTTACTTAATCCAGTTCGGCACTCAATATCACCCACTTTGTATAGTTGTTAGATCTCTATACAAGTATATACTAACATAAACAACAATGCCAACAAAAGCTGTATCAGAATAGGCTTCATCTGTCCTTCAATTTATAGAAAGAGGATGAACACACTCGGGGCAAATATGAATCAGAGCAAACAGATTCGTTCCAAACAGCTAATTATTAAATTAGGAAACAAGTCAAGTGCGAATTCGTTTAAGGGTGAAGAGAACAACATTCAATCAGCTGATCGACCAAAGCGTTTTTGCACATGCTTATGATAGTTTATAGGCAATACATACACTAAAATAAATAATCATAGCACAAAATTTTCTGCAAATTATCTTAGTACTTTTAACACCAGGCTGAAGCTAGCAGCCACTAACCAGCAGCCAAATAAGCACGCAGAAGCTAGCAGCCACTAAGGATAATCATCAAAGGACTGAGAGTACTCATAGAAAAAATATTTAGTTTGAAACCTTTTTATAGGAAAGTTTTAATTTGATTCATGTTTTGAATTAATAAATGTCAATCACAACACTCATGGGCAACTTAGCTCACATGAGAGATTGTACATCAATGGTGAAATTAATTTATATCAGTAATGTGTAATGAAAGGATGGAACGAAATAAGATTGACCACACTTTTCATATCTTTTTGAACAATTAGTTTCTCAACATGCACGAAAGTAAGTGCATATTGGTAATTTAACTCACCAGAATATTACGATCTTAGTCATTAAGTACCTATGACTAGATTGATATGATAGGGAAAACTATATGATGTGGAGTGCTTTATTATCTCAAGACTGATCCTATTTTCATGTGTCAATCCATTTGCAATCATATTGCATTCAAAAATCTTTTCTGTAAATTTGCTCACCTAAAGAGTGATAACCATTCCTTTGTAACAAAAGAAATAAACAAAAGAAATATTTTGAGCAAGTGGTGTAAGGAAACAGGATTAAATTAGGAAACAAACACTTTCTCTGTAATATCTGGTGAATAATAACTCCATCCGGTGACTGTTACCAAAAAATGTGGATTAGCTCACCTGATTTTGACATTGCGTATAACCTACTAAAAACAGCTTTTAGAGCTGTAATCTTTGAAGACAAGGCAGAAGGAACATCAAGGCAAGGTACAAATGTAAAGGAACCCTAGAGCTATCATTCACCACTTTCAGTTTGGGGCTGTAGTGGTACCACCCGGTGGCCCCCGGGGATCGGGACAGATTTAGAGTCCCTATTTCTACTTCATGAGGGGAGACAAGGACAATATATCCATTGTTTGAGGTAGAGAATGCTAAGGGGTACTCGATGCCTTATAAAGAAGAGCTCTGGAATACCCGGAAGTATTGTTTAGCTCACTTAACTTTAATATTTTTCGTAACTCGTAATGAAAAAAGGGGTTTTATGACAACCTTTTCAGCATTTATCTTTGAAGACAAGGCGGAAGGAACATCAAGGCAATGTAGCGGACCCCTAGGACTATCATTCACCCTTTTCAGTTTTGGGCTGTAGTAGTACCACCATTTCTACTCTATCAGGGGAGACAGGGACAATGAATACATTGATTGAGGTAGAGAATACTAAGGGGTACTAGATGCCATGTAATGAAGAGCTCTGGGAAACCCGGAAGTATTGTTTAGCTCACCTGAACTTATGGTCCGCACAATACCATCGTAATTTGTTGTATGTGAAATGCTTCCACATAGGTGTTTTATATCTACAAATTTTAAAGTGATGATATTATGCGGACCTATTTAAAATGTTAAAAAACTATTATAGTTTTAGGGATATATTTCCAGAAATATGTGTTCCGTACATATTTTGATTAAGTCAATATAGTAGAAATGCGACACAAGTTTCTGTTTAATTATTTTTTTAGACAAGTGTATTTTGTCATTAATTTGCAATATAAGGGTTTGATTCAAGATGTCATTCATTTTTTGAAAAATTGACGGGGCCAAATAAACTTACTTCTTTTGTGAGATTATATTTTTATAAAAGAAATTATTTTCATTAACATTAAAATTATCATTCGTACCGTATAATTTTTACATTATGACCCCTGGGTCGAGCCTCTGCTGATGGACTAATAGTCCCCGAGGGTCTCTACAGCACAATAGCTAAGTAATTCGTTACTAATTGAAAATACGGATGTATATTTGATTGCTGTGATAAGATTTAGAAATTCTTTTCAAAATTAAGGATTATCTCCCTCATGCATAGCTCTTATCCTTAGATGAATTTGACTCCACTTTTTTGGCACTCTGTTTTCTCCTAAAATAGCTCTTGGGGCCTACAAGTTTACTGTTATTTCGGATTTCAAAAATTTCGGTTGAGCATCACTGAATAGACATTATTTGTCGAAATGTGCATCTGGTGCATCAAAATTGGTACCGTATAAGTTTTACATTAATCAATGTAAAGAATAGAATCATGTTCAAAAGAAGATTTTTGGTAGGCATAAGATATTGTGTAAAACAAAGCCCAGGTAAGTACCATCAGTTTTTGATTGAGTCCTGCCTACGTTTTCTGTAATCGTACGGTCACAAAGTGTCTCCAAAACCCCAATCTTTTAGTCTTCTTGACTATCCCTGAGAAATCACATGGTTAACCACTGAGTATTGTCAACATTTCCAAACTGTTAATAAGGCATACATGTGTTGTAGCAGATGATATTTATGTCATTTTATTATTCCTTTGTACCTTCTTGTAGATGAAGTGCAAATTAGCACGAACGTCCGATATAACCTTTTATTATATATTGTGTAATTGGACAGAACCCTGCTAATGAGAACGTACGCTTAGCATATGAATTTGCCTAGTAAAATCAAGAAAAATAAAGTAGAAGATGACACACTTTTACCTATCGAAGTTATTTAGGGACAACACCCTCTGTTCAAATATACAAACGAAATGGCGCCAAATCATCACACAGTAGAATAGTACGTTCCCAAATTTACCTGGATGGCTATTTCTTAACCAAAACTTCAAAATTTTACTTACATTTGTCAATATTATGATATGAGCACATTCAAGGCGATGGATAATATTTGCGTGTGATAAACGAACTAATTCGATTAATAATAAAAAGGGTCTTTCATCAATCGCCTTCCCTGTGCTCATGGTGAAATTATAAAATCTGACATTTCCGGAAAAAATACACATCACACACATTTGATACTAAGGTTACATACATGTATATGCGCGACAAATCATAAATTAAGGCGTGTGTTACCTTTTTGTGTAGTACATATATGATATAAAGAAATATAATAAGATTTCTATTAATTTATGTGATCATTATACATGTAATTCGGATTTTCAATTTCATTCGTTAATGAATTAATGTTGCACATATCCTCCACTTTTTAACAATATCAAATTTCTCTGGTGTAGCATTCATTCTTAACAAAACGCTCATGCACCACAACAATCAACTGAGTACATGTGCTTGCTTTCAACATCTCACAAATGATTTCAGCTACTGTGGCCCTAAAATAGCCCTGGGATCCATGGTTTGAACAAACTTCAATAAATACTATATAAAAAACTTGTCTATCAAGTCTGGTACTCATTGGCCCAACTGTTCTTGAGAAGATTTTAAAATCGCCTTACCTCTTTTTATTTCTAGATTATATCTCTTTCGCAGAGTGTGTGAGTCTTCTTCTGAAGAAATTTGAATCCCCTTCATCCAAAGGTGCTTTGTGATAAGTTTGGTTGAAACTGGCCTATTGGTTCTTGAGAAAATTTTAAAACATACCATCCAATTTTTTTATAATTTCAAATTAAACTAAAGCGCTACTGTCCTGGACTATTTGGCAGGTGTCAGTCATGTGCATATTGTACATGTGATTATTTAAGAAATAAATTTAATAGTTGAAAATACATTAGCACTATATGAAAAGTATGATAGTGTAAAACATTGCAGTTCGTACCCTCATGTATTTTCAAAAAAGAGATTTATTTTTTCATGTTTACATTCTATTTTCATTTCTGTTTGAATTTCCAGCCACTTACTGTATCTATCAAAATTCATATGTGCATTGTTTACAACTGCAACACATTCATAAGAAAATAACTATCATTACAATTTGTAAAGATATCAAAGACAAAAACATCGGAAATGTATCTATACATAAGTAAATATTGCGTAGGTCTTCGTTGGTGAGACACTGGGTGATGGCACTGGGAGGGACTGGGGGGGGGGGGGGGTAAATCTCTTTTTGGAATTGCGGGGGAATCTCGAGACTAAAATACAACATTCAAAACTTTGAAATTGCACAGCATAAATAAGATAGTGCAAGTATGCAAGAAAATAGTCATATTATGCTAAATAAACCCAGAATTTGATTAAGCACTTTTTACAACTGCATGTATAATTGTTAGTGTGCATCAATTTCTATTTTGTATATATCAATCCAATATTAATTTTTAATGTATTTTAAAAGAAATCAATAGAATATCCCTTTAGCATGAGTATATCTTTGCCATCACATATTCACAAAGAAATGTTAATCCGTTTCGAATTCCGGAATAGCGGTTTTTCATAGCGGACTTTGCAGCGCTATGTTCATAGCGTTGCGGGTTAAACTACCTGTTTTTCAAAATTTAATTGTTTTGATGATTTTCCAGATGGTACGAGGTGTGATGAACCTATCCCTATTTCATAAGATCGTCAGATCATAAATGCCATAAACAAATATCATATAGGAATATTTTCGTCGAGACTGAAACACGTTAATTGAGTATAACACAATAAGTATTAAACACTGTGCGATAGATATTAAAGTATATTTTCAGTTTATCAAGCTGACAGAAACGTTGTGACAGCTTTGATGAGAAAAGATTGACAGTGAATTCACAACTCAACGAAAAGGTATGTTTGAGAAATGGGTCATGATATATTCGATTTCAACACCTTGTAATAAGACTTTATTATTTTATATGTTACAAATAGTATACATATTTTCTGGCACGCATAAAATATAAAAATTGACGAATCTTTCAGACTTATAAATATTGAGTAAAATATGTGACGGGCAGATCAAGAAAAAAATCAGAATGGGGGGATTGGAGTTGGGGGGTTGTCGCGACCCAAGCGTGTTACCTTTTCTGCCAAAAAAGGTTGAATACTTTTCACCACAAACAGGCAAAATTGACAAGCTTTGGTAAAAACGTTCAGCAACGCAACATATGTACATAATTATATATCAAATAATATAAGTCGTTAAATAGTGAGCCTTGTTGTAAATGGACCAAATGAAGTTCATGTTTTTCTATCTACAGCCAAAATGGATCCATTACCCGTTACAGAAAGTTAATTCTTTCAGCATTACAGGATAGCGGTTTTTCATAGCAGTCTTTGAGGGCTATGTTCATACCACGACGGTGTAAATCACCCGTTTTCAAAATTCAATTGCTTTGAATATTTTTTAGGTGGTACGAGGTGTGGTGAACCAATTCCTATTTATTAATATCGTCAGATCATAAATACCATCAACAAATATCACGTAGAAATATTTTCTTCTGAAATGGAAACACTTAATTGGGAAGTATGCAATACGTATCCTACCTTGTTCGATATGTATTAAGTATATCTTCTGTTTATCAAGGTAACGGAGACGTTGTGATATTTCTTTTTAAAGAAAAGATTGACAGTGAAATCACAACTCAAGGAAAAAATTATGTTTGGGAAATGAGACATGCTATGTTATGTTTCAAATTCTTTGATGAAATGTAAGAGAATTCACGAATATTTCAGACTTGAAAATATCAAGTGAAGTGATATGTCACGTGCACAGGCTTTCAATGTTTTAAATACATTTGATGAAAACAATGGTCTATCTGTAAGCAAATTATTCACAAGGTGTAACACGCCACCATCTTGTTATATCTTTTACCAGCGGCATCGGAGAAAAATTCGATGTAACATTTTAGATAGACCCCTATCGCGTCGCAACATTTCTGTGAATGCCTTACCTTTCACATCGTCACCACTACCATTGGAGAGTTAATTTTTTTTTTTTAGGCCTATGCTCGGTGCATATGGCCTTTGAGCAGGGAGGGATCTTTATATCGTGCCACACCTGCTGTTAAACGGGACCTCGGGTTTTGCGGTCTGATCTGAAGGACCGCCCCATTTAGTCCCATCTTACAACAAACGACAAGGTTGAGTAAAATGGAATCTCATGTGTAGATTTGGAAAAAGGAGAAGAAATGCCAGGGGAGTGGGAGGGGGTGCGATCTAGGTTCGACCTTTTCTTTCCTTAAAGATGTAAAACCCCAAAGTAGCTAAAAGTTACAAGTTTTGTTAGGAAAGGTCAACACCGCAACATACGTAAAGTATCTAAATACATATTTAGTAATGTAAGTAGTTGCAATGTTACAAAGTGACATTTGTTGAAAATGGGCCCAATGAAGTTCATGTCTGTTTATCTACTACCAAAGCAGGCCCGGTACAGAAAATCAAATCATTTCCCCATTACAGGATAGCGGTTTTCCATAGCGGGCTTTGTAGGGATATGATCATAACGCTGCGGGGTAAATTACCTCCTTTTCAAATATAAATTGTATTGAAGATTTTCCAGGTGGTTCGAAGTAAGATGAACCAATCCCTATTTATTAAGATTGTCATATTATAAATGCCATGAACAAATGCCATTTAGGAATATTTTCTTCTGAGACTAAAACGCGTTAATTGAGAATTACACAATAAATATGAAACCAACTTCGCTAGATGTTGCGGTATATTTTCAGTTTATCAAGCTGACAGACACGTTGTGAAGGTTTTCTTGAGAAAAGATTGACAGTGAAATACCAACTCGAGGGAGAAGGGTATGTTTAGAAAATGGGACATAATATGTTATATTTCAACACCGAGTAACAAGACTGTATATTATTTTGTTCTGTGATCTGGTTTGGATGAAATATAAGAATTGACAAATATCCTACACTTGCAATTGTCAAGTAAAATAATATGTTAGGTGTAGATCGAGAAAAATTTCAAGGGGGGCGGTGGTTGCGACCTAAGTTAGTACCATTTCCTCCGAAAAAGGACGAAGACTCCAAATTAATGACAGATTTTGTGAAAAATGTTCAACAACGTAATATATGTATATATTTAGTTATATAAGTAGTTAAATAGTGAGATTTGTTGAAAATGGGTCCAATGAAGTTAATGTCTCTATCTACAGCTAATTGCAGGATATCGGTTTTCATAGCGGGCTTTGGGGGGCTACGGTCATAGTGCTGCGGGGAAAAACTACCTGTTTTTGAAAATGTAATTGTTTTGAAGATTTTCCAGGTGGCACGAAGCGTGCTGAACCAATACCTATTTATCAAGATCGTCAGATAATAAATACCAGCACACATATCATGTAGGAATATTGAAACACGTTAATTGAGATTTACACAATAAATATCAAACCTTGTTCGTTAGATGTGAAAGTATATTTTCAGTTTATCAAGCTGACAGAGACATTGTGATAATTTTGTTGAGAAAAGTTTGGCAGTGAATTCCCAAATCAAGGAAAAGGGTATGTTTGGGAAATTGGACATAATATATATACATTATTACTACAGTAACTTGATCCGAAGAGTCGGATCACGTCGAGTTGACAGCACGGATTATCAGATCACTCGAGACGCAAACTCCGTACAGCGTCAAATTCTCCGGGACTACTTTCCCCTACGAATAATGACACTGCCACAGGCTTTCCAAACTTCTGCAGAAAAACGCAAGTTACGATACGCGTGTGATTCGGTTTTCTAAAATACCAGATAGGGTGGTCACGTAGGGTTTATTTATTCCAGAATTAGTAGAAACAAATTCTTCTAAACTCTGTGTAACGTTTAGACTGATTAAAAATTGAAACTACTGGCCTTGACATTGGACTATAATTTTGAGCGGAGCGTCATCGACGTAGTGATGGTGATGTTGAGGCGTCTGTGGAAACAGGAGGAAGATTTTATCGTATCAGGGCCACACCTTTGCGTATTGCTGTCATATTTGAGAGGGAATCCAGCCAAGAAAGACAGATACACCAGGGACTTCTTTACAGATGGATAAGTTGTCCAGAAAAAGCGAGAACATTCAAACAACCAGGTTAGTGACTCGAATTTTCTCAGAGATCTCGTATCTTTTGAAAAGTCCGTCAGCTGTTCGTAGTGCCATAGAGAATGATACATGTTGATAAAGTTTAAGTGTACGTACATCTTCAGTAAAATACTACAGGCACAGATTAAAGATTGACTATCAAGGATATTTTTAAAAGCGTAATTTCGTTTTTAAAACAATCTGGAAGTTGTTTCTAAAATCAAAGTGCTTGAGAAATCGCTCATATCAATCACTAGATCTATATCGCATTACTTTGATTATAGGTAATTCAGATTTAATCTGTTGATCTATGCAAACAAACTTTTATGGGAAATGCCTTCTCTCCCACCCCTCCCCCAAATTAACATTGTGGAGGTGCACTTTCAAAAATTATTTTTCAAATAATTATTAATTGTGTCATGCTTGTTCCCAGTGTAATGCTGTTGAACATGGTGAACATATAGATCTGGTACAGGATTTTAAAAAGTCATATGAGTGTATCAATGACCATGATATGGTCGAGATTAAATCATGCATATAACTTTGTACACCTTGCTAGATTCACAACTTGTGTTTACACACCAATACAAATAATTAGTGGCTCAAGAAAGAAAATCCAAAGAGAACAAATTCATATGCAGTGTAACTATATGTCTAATATAGATATCAGTTGAATACCTGACATTTTTGAAAAAAATGAAATTAACAATCCAGTATTAATTAAGATAAATTGTAAGTGTGAGATATAAGGTCTATGACTAATGTAGCAATGAAATAATTTCAATGATAAATAAATGTGGGAATTTATATTATGACAGGGCCCAAAGTTAACATACAGAGAAATTGATAAATATACTCTCACCACGGAAATTTCATCACTAAACATGTGAAATTTCTATGATGAGACAGTTGGACAGGATGTACATATATATGTACAAAGTATTCACCAAGTGTTCATACATTATGCTTTGCTTGTCATTGAAAATCCATGATGTAATGAATATAAATCATTACATATTGATGCAGTTTAAGTCAACCAATGGGAATTCAGCTAAAACCAATGTAAGAAATTTTTCCTGTTTCAGATGTAAACATCATATTGTATGCATCATCATTAAATGTAAGGTGTTGCAGATTGTTTTCAGATTAAATTTGTATTAATGCAAATTTGCAACATTGAACCACACAGCTTTATTTAAATTGGATCAAAATGTCTAAACTATGAGCATATATATAAATAAAACATGGTTTATATTTTTGTAGGAATTGCATCATCGCAATTACAAACCTTGATTTTTGAGTCCACACCAGCTTCCGCAATCTGACAAAGGAGAGAATTTATGGGAAGGATCCATGGGTAACCGACGACGAGGAATTACAAGATGTGAAGGATTTCCACTAATTTGAATTAAACTAATTTGAATGAGGTACTAGTACTTGTCTTTAACACATGTACATAGAAATTTGTAATTTAAAATGAGAACAGTAAAAAATCATGATTGCTGATTTTTGAGGGTAAATCTTTAATTCTGAGGAATGTCTATGCATGCCAACATCTGCAACATTAATAGTGAGAGTAGCAATATATACTTAAGCTTTAGAATTTATTATTGTAACAAGGTAACTTAAAATTTGTTTATCACAGGCCATCACTTTGCACTGTGATACATTATTGATATATACATGTTTATTGAATTTTGAGTTGTCTGAATTTCTGAAACAACATTTGAATATAACAAATAATTTTCTTCATTTCAGTTCCTTACATATGAAAAAATTACCATTTTTTGCCTGTTTCCAAATATGTGCAAGAAGCATACAGGGATTGAAAGCTGAGAAAGAGACAAAAATTCCTTTTCAATGTTACATATTATATATAGTTATGTATGACAGTGAGGCTATCAACAGTGCAATAATGATAAACATGTGAAGTGTTTGCTAATAAAACATGATAAATTTTCTGAAATTGTCATTTACATGTGTTTGATAGATACCTGTAGTTCTCATACAGTACATATTGAAAAAAGCCTCATGGGAGGCAAATTTAATGAAGAGGATTATGCATAGATACAGTGTATATATGACATACCATACATATAGAATATTTATTGACTTTCTTGGTATGCCTGTAGTAGGGGCAAATGGTCAAAGTAAGCTTTTCACATAAATTTTTATTTATAAATGGGGATCCCGGACCCCTTCCAAGGAGAAATAAATGCAAAATAGAATGGGTCATTCTGAATTTCAAATCTGCTGTAGAACAACAGGAACAGAAATGACAAAACTGTGTGAATATTGTTGTATAGGGTTTTAAAACATGGTTCTTGAGGACATGATGGGGACATATAAGGGTTCATTTTATTAAATTTTACTGAAGGACACAAAATACATATGTAATATACACAAATACATATATGTAATATACACTGTATATTCATTAAAAATTTTCTAAGGCAAGTGTTCATCTACAAAAGAGTTTTGATTCAGAATTATTTCCTGTTGAATCTTTGAAAATACCAAGAACAATTTGATTACATTATAACAAATTATGCATGCACTGTAAGGATGTGAATTTTGATTTGTTCAAACAGTGGGGTATTTTGTTGTTGCATGACAGTTTACAGGGGACTTAAAAACAATTCCATAATTATCAAATTCATATACATGTAATTCATAAGATACTTTTTTTCTTATATAAACATTGAAGTGAAATTGTCACATTTACAACAGTAATGAAGTCAATTAAGTACAAGTGGACTGAAAAAAGTGTGGTGCTGAAAGATTCAATGTATTTCTGCAAGAATTTTTACTGTCTAATTAGAAACGGTCTTTGTGAAATAAGAAATGAATTGTTGCTTGAAGTTAACTCGCTTTCCTAACTGGTCTTAATTTCAGAAAGATTTTATATGTTAAAAAAGATGTTTTCTTGAAAGCTATAATTCATTAAATTTGTTCAGTTCTGTAAGAAAATAAATAATTATATGGGGACCAGAGTCATATAATTACAAACATCATCAGAGCATGGCGTATACTACAAAGAATTATACTACCGGCAAATAGAACTTGGGAGGGGGGTACCCATCTTTTCCACTTTTTATGACAAATATGCCTTCCATGTAAAATAATACAATGGACAATATAATTTAAAAATATCATAAAATCAATAAACTAAGTTGCTTCATGCCAACAAGAGTAACAGTGTGTGTGTGTGTGTGTGTGGGGAGGGGGGGTTCTCTCTCTTCATTTTTTGCTTGTCGACCCCCCCCCCCTTTTTTTCGTTTGTTAAAGCAAAGCTACATGTATGAACCTGTACTTATATTATATATCTCAAATGCAACCTGCGAAGAAACGCTGATGTGTTTTAGAATATAGATAATGGTGACTGCAATTTTTGTTCGTTTAATTTGGGTGCATGGTGGGTTGTAAATGTACTTGTACAATATGTAATACACCTCAAGTTCATATGTTAGTTTGTTTCGATCTGGGATGTTGAGTAAATTTTAACACCCCCCCCCTTCTCCTCCTATATGCCCATTTTCATAAATGTGCACCAGATATATTGCTGTGCACAAATTTCTAAATGTAAGTTTATCAACAGCGCCTCACACATGGATCCCTGACGTGAAAAGATGAAAAGTTAACTATGATTTTAAAAATCCACCGGGCATCGTGTACAGCGACAAGGAATAGGCCTGCATCAAATTCTTTTAAAATGAATACCAATGGACGTTTTCTTATCTGATTCTAGCGAAATTACATTTATCTGAATCAAATAATTTGACACTACAATTCTACTTACTTTACTTACCTTCTCTTTCATTGATTTATATAGTACGTTATTAATAACGGTCTATGAATATCTATTTGAAGAAATTTGAAAGAAAATGATAATCTAAGACTTGATAATATATTAGATGCAAGGAAACCGATATCGATTAATAAGGAACCACTACATGCACAATGTTCGCATAAACGTTTCGACGTGGATTTTTTCTCTAAATATCAGCTTTATAATTTACCGCGCTTTTGCAACTGTGACGTCATGCCGTCAACACGGCTCATATCTGAAAGCCTGTGGCAGCGATGATATTGGAGTTGTAGCGTAACGGAACATACTGAGCTGACCGGAGCTTGCTCGAGACGCGAAGCGTCGAGTTTGATCTGATGATCCGCGCCTGTCAACGAGACGTGATCAAACTCTTCGGATCAAGTTACTGTAATAATGATAAATTTATTATATACCCCCTTATGCATTTTAAATCCACATTTATAAAGATAGTCAATGGAATCTAAATTATCAAAAACACAGAATACCAAGAAATCATGTTTGTGTACACAGTTTTGTTTTGTGACGCGGTCAATATTTTCCACAAATAACGTTGCATTGATGCATTGTGACGTCATTGTGACGGCATCAGTTTCAGAGAATACTGATACGGAATCAGAAAACCACAGTGTGGTGATCCGGAAAACCGGATCACACGCTGTGAAATCCACAGTATCAAAGAACGATACATTGATGGGTATATAATAAATTATATTTCAACACTGAGTAACAAGACCTTATCCTATTTTGTTTTATGATCTATTTTCTGGTTTTGATGAAATGTAAGAATTGACAAATCTGCTACACTTACAATTGTGAAGTAGAATGATGTTTTGTGCAGATTGAGAAAAAGTCCAGGGGGGGGGGGGTGCGACCTAAGTTTGTACCTTTTCCTCCCAAAAAGGATATAGACTCCAATTTTAATCAAATCGTCCATGTTCTGATTTTGATGAAATGTAAGAATTGATGAATCTCTCGGACTTAAAAATATCAAGTCAAATGATATATCAGGGCACAGACTTTCGATGTTTTGAATATATATCATCAAAACAATTGTCTATCTGTAAGCAAATTATTCACAAGGTATAACACGTCGCCATTTTGATATATATTTTACCAGCGACATCTCTTACAAGTTTTGGAGAAAAGTTCGGTGTAACATAATAGATAGACCCCTATCGCAAATTTCTGTGAATGTCTTGTATCTCGCATCATCATGGGGAATCGGAAATAAAGTTCATTTATCGGAGATAATCAACCATCAAATAACGTCTACTTTTTTTTCAAATGCGAAAACTCGGTAAAGGGAGGACAGAAGTTCGGGATAGTGCTTTTTTTCAATGGTTGATAAAATCAAAAATGATCAGGAATGTCAAAATGAGTAGATTTCTTAGTCGATTATTTGATAGCTTTAGTCGAACAATATTATCCAAACCTTTTTAACCACTGATTTTAATTTATACAATGCATCAATGTATATACATAATTGCATTGTTTAGTATAACGTACTCATATTTAATTGCCTTTAACAACAGATACGCATAATATAAGCTACTTCAAGGCATATTCAATCTGAATTTAACGTTAGATATGACTTTTTGAATGAATTAAAGCCATGCAAAGGTGTTGTAAAGGATAAACAGGACAACCACCTTAGGTGTGTAGAACGGCATGGGCAGCAAACCCGGGTCTAAATTCTAACCAATTCGTGTTCACTTAATCGTAAAAGTCCCGTGAGGTAGACCCCAATGTAAACATCCATGATGACAATTAAGTAAGACAATATGCATGCCATACCCTATTTATTTCAAATTAAATGCCAACTCATAGCATTTCAAATACCCTCACCCATTGGAACACATGTAATGAAATTGGTAAATTATCAGTTATCAGTATGCCCAATTTTTTTTACTGACTATTCGAATAAAAAAATAGTCGATGTTATCGAAGAATAGTCGAATATTAGTTGACATACCTAAAAATAATGATATTATAATTAGCGGTAGAGATGTTTTAGCAATGATTGATTGATTGAATATTGTTTTTCGAGAATATTCACTCATATGGAGACATCACCATTGCCGGTGAAGGGCTGCAAAACTTAGGCCTATGCTCGGCACTTATGACCATTGAGCAGGAAGGGATCTTTATCGTTCCACACCTGCTGTGACACGGGACCTCGGTATTTGCGGTCTCATCCGAAGGACCGCCCCATTTAGTCGCCTCTTACGGCAAGCAAGGGGTACTGAGGACCTATTCTAACCCGGATCCCCACGGGAATTTTAGTGATGAAGTAGATCTTGAACAATATTTTCTCGGTATAAACCTATTTATAACGCTAAACATTACTAGTTTACTTGTCCATGCATTCATTGCAATTTAAGATGAGTTGAAAGTAAATGTTATGTAGTAAAAAATGGTATGTTTGGAAACTCGGGCATGATGTGTTATATTTCAACATTTTGGAATAGGACTTTATTTTGTTGTGTTCTATCATTCATGTTCTGGCTTCGATGAAATGATCTTTCACACTTAGAAATGTCGAGTAAAATGATATATCACGAGTAGATCGAGAAAAATTTCAATTGGGAGATGCAACCCAAGTTCAGACATTTTCCTTTCAAAAAGATTGAAGACTCCCAAATAGCCAAAAATGACAATTTTGTTATAAAATTCAATAAAGTTCAACAACACAAGATATGTTTATAAGTATATATTAAGGTACAGTGTACATAAGTAGTTACATAGTGGGCTCATTGGAGTTTTTATAGTGGTGTTTGCGGGAACATGTTCATACCGCGGCGGAGTAATCTACCTTCTTGTTTTTTAACTGTTGATAGCTGTTCTGAATACTTTGTCTTGTCTCTTACTTCCAATGGATAAAATCAAATATAACTACAATTCAAATGTTTATGAATTACATTTTTTGCAATGATATTTGAGAGGAAATATATATGTATAATTCTATTATCAAAGAATAAAACTTTAAATATAGTTTTCAAGATCGAAAAAATAGTAAACCAATGGAATATCTGTTATCTGCTATTCTGGAGGTGTTGCTCAGTTTTTGACCTGTCAACTCTGGGATGTTGTCCTACCATCTCTTCCCTTGCCTTCTACGTCTTCTTCCTCCATGTACTGTGCCTCGCAGGATTGTACTGGCAAGTCCTGATGATCGTGAGATTTGCACGTACCACTTCAGTTTTCGTTTTTTACTGTGGTCAAGAGTCTTCAAAGGACCCGTTAGCTTGTCTGTTCCTGTTCCAGACTTCTTCATTTGTGACGTGATCTTTGTAAGAGATGCAGAGAAGTATGCGAAAGCATCTCATCTCAAAAGCCTGTATTCTTCATTTAGTATCTGCTGTTAGGGTCCATTATTCATAGGCATACAAGTATATGGGTATGACCAAGGAGCGCATTAGTCTGATCTTTGAGGTGAGCGCAATGGTCCTGTCTTTTCGGATAATCTTGAGTTTGGTGAACGCTGTGATGGCTTTGGAAATTCTTTCATAGAGGTGTTCGATGACTCTGATCAGGTTAGCATTGGTGTTGTACAGCCTCATGGTGGCCTATAACGCTGCATGTCATACTCTGTCGAATGCCTTCTTAAACTCAACAAAGACGTGGTAGAGGTCTTGTTGGTATCTTTCATGTAGTATCCTGAGGTTGAAGATTTGCTTTGTTGTGCTACGTCCTATTCTAACGCCTGTTTGTTCTTCAGCAATCATCATCTCTGCCTGTGGCTTCAACCTTTTCAGCAGTACCTTCAGCATGACCTTGCTTGGGTGGCTAATAAGGCTGATGTTGCGGTAACTTTGGCACTGTTGTAGGTTTCGTTTTGGGGGGATTGTGATGATCAGAGATTTTGTCCATGGTGTAGGCCATTCTCCTGTCCGCCAGATCTTGTTGCATATGATCAGTAAAGCACTGTTCATGCTTTTTCTCATGCCTGGACTAGTTCTGATGGTATATTGTTCACTCTTGCTGATTTCCCCCTCTTCAGCGATCTCATCGCTGCTTCCATGTCTTCTTAAAGGATGAGTTTGTTGTTGGTTGCAGGATGTACATGTAATACAGTTGTGGCTCTGTAACTGTACAGCTAGAAGCAATGCTCAATCCAACGCTGTAAAACGTTCTGATCTTTTGTCAGACACCTTCCAGTTTTGTCTTGAATAGTGGCACTCCATTCCTGTCATGTACTGGTCAGGTCGTTCAAAAGTTGGTATGCTTTCTTGCTGTTGTTCTTCAAGTTTCCTTCTTTATCCTGTCATTGTTCTCCTATTCAGTTCTCCTTCGCCCTTTTCATGCTTTATTTCACTTGTTGGTTAGTAGCCCGGTACTGCTTTGTTCTTTCTGAATCAATCTTCTTATTTATTTCTCTCCGTTTGTCACACAGAGCAAGGATGTCAGCTACAACCCATGGCTTCCTTATTGTGCAATGTTTGTCAAGGGTTTCACTGGCAGTGTCGATTACTGCTGCATTTAGGGTATTACTCAATGAGTCCATATCTGTGTTATTAGCATCGAGGATGGTCAATAGCGCAAAATTCCTTCCGACCATGGCTTGAAAGGTTTCTAGAACCTTTGGGTCGTTCAGTTTCTCGAGGTCAAACTTGAGTCTTGTCTGTCATTGTTTCCTCGCCATCTTCAGGTGGAGTTTGGAGGTCATCATCACGAGTTCATGGTCGCTTCCGATGCCTGCTCTTGGAAAACTGCGAGTCATTGTGATGTTCACACTGGACTGGAAGCGCCTCTAAACCATAATGTAGAACATCTGATTGCGGTGATCTACATTTGGGCTAGTCCAGGTACATGTTCTGGATGTATTTGCCAACATGATGTTGTTACAGCTGGTGAATTCCAGTAGTATCAGGCCTCTCTCGTTTGTCATGTCTTGGTAACCCGGGTGGCGGCCGAACCGGTATGTGTTGAGAAATGAATGTCATTTTCATGTGGCGTATCAAGGGCAAGTGACATAGCAGAGACCATCCCTCTCTATGTCCGACCACAGCCGATATCGTCCAATTCGGAGGCTCGCCCTTGTTAAAAACACTTGGACGTTGAGTTCATCTTGGAACTCCTTCGCCCTAACCTGTGACCTCATCATTGAAGTATATTCACCTTATGATCCAGTGTTACGATCACCTCACGTGGTTTAGCCTGCCAGCTGAATCGGTGCACCGGGGTATGGTGCTTTGAGCCAACAAGTGAAAGTTTTAGGGGATGAATGAGGGTCATTGGTGCTCGTTTACTCTTCAGAGATTACAGCTACCAAACACCAAGGTACTATTCCATACAGGGCCTACTACAAAGTATATATAGCTTAAATTTCTTCTATGATATAATTAGCAGCCTGAAATAACATCTAATGCTTACTTCACCTAGGCATCTGATCCCACTTCTGCTTTATCCAGGGTTCCATGTCTACCCAACTCTTTAGTTTATATTGCTTATAAGAGTTATAAGATTGATCACTGTTTGTTATCTTCACCTTTGATATAAATAATCATTCAGATTTTAAATATTTTGATATGTAAATCTATGATGATAAATATTTTTGTCACATCATGAATGTAATCAAAATCATATCCTAACCTGCTGTCAGAAATAAATGATTGTGTTTACATTTTCATTGCTTTTAGATATCGTCTAGAAAATTTCGTTCAATGCCACTCACACCGTATGAATAATTGACACGAGTAACATAGTTAATATTTTCAACATCAGGTCAATGTATGTTGGGTGAATTTTGCAATAAGTTAAGAATTTATCAAGTTTTTATGTTAAGGAATAAAGGTGTTGTGTTATAAAGTCCGTCAGTATAATGAGAAGAAACAGAGCAAAAGAACATGTTTCCAAAATTTGTTAGGGAACATACTAATGATACTCAATTGAAATTATCAACGTCACAGAGTAGAACTGAGTATATTGATTATAAATAATTTTCATTTGCACTCGCATATTCTGGTGAAAGATAAACTGCAGACAAGTAGACATCTTTGTGGAAGTTAAACAATTATGGTCAAGTTTAATCCATAATATATCTGGGTAACTACATTTCCGTTGAATTATTTTCCTCATAATACATTTTGCAAAAATACATATTCCAAC
This sequence comes from Ostrea edulis, assembly GCF_947568905.1. NCBI lineage: Eukaryota > Metazoa > Mollusca > Bivalvia > Ostreida > Ostreidae > Ostrea > Ostrea edulis. The sequence goes on along the minus strand of NC_079165.1, from coordinate 97,874,613 downwards.
CCTTCCATGTTTTACTTCTATAGTGCACCAACTGAAAATTATTCATCGAAGTATTTGGATTAGTGTCGTTCAACCAGGTTTCTACAAAACTGATAATGCTAAAATCAGAAACAATATATTAAAATTATGGGTCGAAGACCTCTCTTGCTAGACCCTCAAATTCCACATATCGAATAAAATATTCATTGTATTGTAAAGTTGTCGATTTTCAGTATATAATACTTGATACCTAAATTGTACAAACAAGAGCTCTTGAATTGATATTGATTCTCTATGAAAGGTGAAGATAACGAACAGTGATCAATCTCATAACTCCTACAAGCAATACAAAATAGATATTTGGGCAAACACGGGCCCCTGGACACATTATCAGATAGAGAATGAGTGTCTCATATCATCGGCATCAACAACGAAATGAAATTTAAACATGGGTCTAACTAGTTAAATGACCATGGAGGTGGATACACGGATTGATGTGGTGACACAATCTGGCGGTTGAATGGCGATAAATGATGCGCAACTACAGTTTTGTGATGCATTCTATCGTTAATCCATATCATTTTAACGATACAACATTCTATGCTTACTCCTCCTAGGCACCTGATCCCAAATCTGGTATATCCAGGGGTCTGTGTTTGTCCAGTTTTTAATTTTGTATTCCTGATAGGAATTACGAGATTGATAACTGTTCGTTATCTTCACCTTTTCATGATGCTCAACGAGGGGATTCCTGTGATAAAATATTCGTACTTTTGTTGGAAGTTTCTACTTAACAGGTGAAGAATGAGGCACTGTTTCAATCAAAGAGTTGTCATAGAAAGTGATGGGTGTTTAACAATAGCTGGTAAACCTTTGTATTCAGATTAATCTTACCATGGAACATGCTAACTGTTGACTGAAATTCATCAATAACATGTACTTTGGAAAACAGTTAACGGGCGTGAAACATTTATAAATTAGATTTGTCTCCAATTTGAACGAGGTATTTGCGGTTGATGAATGGTAAGCAAGATATGCGACAATTCTCTCATGAGCTGCAACTCAAATCCAAGAGATGTGTAGCAATATTCCATTATCACCTGCACCCGTTTATGAATTTCAACTGATTCGATTTGCAAAAGCATGTTCTGCGTATGACTAATTCTTAAATCCAAGCAGACTGCTGACAAATATGTTGGTGTTTCAGGGGTTCCAACAGATGTTTAAAGTCAACAGTTAGCAAATTATATGATCGTTATAATGATCTAATTCGCAAATACATTGGGTCGAATGCTGAACGACGTGTTTCATACCAATTGTTATGCTGTTCTTTTACATACTGATTTTGACTACGGATTAACCCGTTTACCTGATCATGATAGAAAGCTCACAACGGTTGTGACCGGTCAACTGGGATTACCTCTCCTTGGTGTTTGCAGAAGTTCCTGCTTGCTCTACTCCCAATTTTATATTCTGTATGAGATTGATCACTGTTTGTAATCTTCATTTTTCTTTGTTCATTGCATGGAAGTATAAGAATGTTTTATCTAATATTTTGATTAAATCCCATTGGCATTTAATTATTATTGAATCAGACTTATTTATTAGTGCTGGAATGTATCATCTTTATTTTTTCATCACTTTGTAGTAAAACTTTATTCTGAACACTGTCTGTTGTTACTTCGCCTTACCATACATCGGTTATCCAGAGTTACCGTCCTTTACCCATTAAGTAACACAAGTGTCATCTTCTGATTTAGAAGATATGTACTATCCTAACGAGGACCGCCTGTTCATATACATAGAAAGAATAACAACTCATAAAAAAAGTTTTGATGATAATATGATGACCTTTAAGATATGGGGTTAGATATTGGGTTATTCAGAAATACGTATTTTGACACCAATTTGACATGGAGAATAAAACAACTTGTTACCTACTGTGCTAGTCATGAACATGAAAATATTTCAAAGTGCGAGTTTTCAAAATCTTAAAATTTCCCCTTAACTACGTTTACATACCTTGATATAATTTTTACAATCTTTTACATGGATTCAGGAATTTAAACAAATGGAGAATCACGCGACCTCTTTCCAAAACAGAGATTGTAGAGGTATGAAACAACCCGAAGTGCTCAGTGGAAACAATAAAACTCCAGACAAAAGAATACCATCAAATGCATCATCATCGTCATCAGATATGGAGGTTCAATTGTCAGACGTGGATGTATATCAAATGTACGCCAATTCCAACTCTTCTGAATTTTCTGAAATGCAGAGTTCTTCATCTGAAGCTGAAAAGTCTAAGGATGGTATTTATGATGACAAGAACAACTGCATCCCACTGATAAATGGATCCATTGTATTGTCACTTATGGAAGCGAAAATGTGGCACAAGTTTTTGGAGTTGGGGACAGAAATGATCATCAACCGATCTGGAAGGTATAGTATATTTTGTTCGTTTGGTTTACGTCCCTTCGATAAATTTTCGTTCACATTAGTATCACAAACTGTAGGAAAAATGCCGCACATTCAGGCCTATGCATAACTCCTGATTACACACACGACCTTCCGGTTAGGAAGCGAACGATCAAATACTAATCCATTGTTACAGGATTTTAACTATAGGAAGAAGTTAAAGAATATATATTTTTCATCGGCGCAAACTTTGTGAACATAATTTCAGTGATGAATTCGATTTCGTCGGTAAATAAGTTTAGAAAGTATTGATTTTTAAACCAGGGAAAGTACATATTCATATCAGTAATTTTATAGAATTCAAATCAAAATTTAAGTGTCACCTTTTTATTTGTGAAACAGTTTGCTCATTACCAGGGATGATTTGGCATTACACTTATATGGAAGAATTATCATTGTCTTAATCATCTTAGCAATCCCTAACCTATTTGATTTGTTATCAGTTTTTATTCCTTGCAAGTTCGCCTTTCATATCTTAAATGATTATATACAGACCCTTAAACGTTCTGCTTTATCGTTTTCCCGTTCGCTCACTGTGCACTCTCCGTTAACAGTTTTGCTTTCACCGTGAGTTCATCGTTCGTTCACCGTTCAGTCTTTTGTATTTGCATTGCTAGTCACTGAAAGGTTTGTTCTTCATAGCGAGGCGAAAATAGAAAAGGAACGTATACGTAAAAGTGGAAGGAAACTTTCTAATTACATCAGAAATTTAATTTGGAAATACAAAATGTCAGGAATATCAACTGTGAAAATTCAAAGAAAACTGCAGACCACTCACCAATTTGTTACATCGAGACAAGGTATTAAATTCATCTGACACGGGGTACCTATGTACGGTCCGTGTTGTTTGTTTAATAAATCTATTGTGACTTCTTTCGGGGATGTTTGTTGATTACGTGTATCCCAGATGACCAAGCTCGTAAATTTTGAAGCCATGCATATACACTTGTAAATTCATTACAGTGCTAATTAGAAGACTATAGACCTTTGTTTTTCAGATACATTGTATATAGCAATTCTTTAAAAGATTAAATATCATGGATCATTTGTTTAAATGTAATAATATACCGAGATGACACCCCCCAATATTCATGATTTCTCATGAAAAGGTCAATAATTCTAAATATTATAGAAGATGGTACAATGCATCAAACATCCTTTTTTCTACTTATCCATTTGTTATATACATGTATTCATTGATTACATACACATATCTTTATTCATACCTGATTATGAAATGGGATTTAAGTTTTTGTTTCTCGATAGAATACTGGTTTCTTTCATTTAAAAGCACATCCGAGTTTTTTAAAGCATAATCACTGGACATGTCATCTAACAACTTATTTGGAATATATTTCAGGAGAATGTTTCCCTACGTGGAATTTTTCCTTAAAGGTGTAGATCCAGCTGGGTTGTACGACGTCATGTTTGATATCATACCCGCCAGTAGCAAAAGCTTTAAGTTTCTCAACAACAAGTGGATACCGATAGGAAAGAAGGACGAAGAATTTAGAAATCATCCATTCAAACACCCGGATTCTCCACGTATTGGATCAGATTGGATGAGTCGGAAAATTTCCTTTGAGAAAATTAAATTGTCAAATAAACCTGATACAAAGGATGGAATAGTAAGTATTTACTCAAATAGGCAAACATTTTTTGTTTGCAATTTTAAGAGCATTCATAAAAATGAATCAAATTTTGAAAGAGCTTACCATGATAAGGTTTCCAGAAATGAAAAATAGATCATGGTGCATGAGTAACCATTATCAACATGGTTTATTTATAATGATATTCATCATTCAGAATGACAACGTCAGATCTCACATTTGAAACTTCAGAGTACTGTAGTGATAGTGTGGTTTGTTTCATACTTTGTAATTATGTTCTCCAAATGAAGATTGGGAACATATTGGTTTTACTCTATTTTTTCTTTTTTTTTTCATTCTTCTTATGACATTTTTGTCCGTGATTGTTCTGAGAAAGTACTCAAGGGATGATTGATTAATTGAATATTGTTTTACGCCCCTCTCTAGAATATTTCACTCATGTGGAGACGTCACCACTGCCGGTGAAGGGCTGCAAAATTTAGGCCTATGCTCGGCGCGTATGGCCATTAAGCAGGGAGGGATCTTTTTCGTGCCACACCTGCTGTGACACGGGACCTCGGTTTTTGCGGTCTCATCCGAAGGACCGCCCCATTTAGTCGCTTCTTACGACAAGCAAGGGGGTACTGAGTACCTATTCTAACCCGGATCGGGATGAAGATAAAACCTTTTGTCTAAGATGATAGTATAACATATGTAAATGCACTAACTGAATGTCATTTTGAATGAAAATGCATGCATCTTTATGTACTTGCTTTGGATTTCTGGTCTACTAACTCTGTGGAATCAGTCTAACGTTTATGTTTCTTAGTGAAATAGTTTTAGATATTTGTCGTTAGTAAATATTGCGTCCATTTATTCATTGACATAATCAAAATCTATCATCTTCATGTACATGAACATGTGCTTGATTTTGATTGGATAATACCAAAATCTTATGTAACTCTCTTATAAAATATCGTAATTAAATAATATTCACATTTTAGCTAAGTAATGCAACTATCTATATAATGCTGTAAATAAAAACGCAAACGCACATTCACGTACATTGTCTTTTGAAGGTTAAATTCTTTGAATGACTATAACTTTAATTTTGTTTTTCGTCAAAATATTTTGAAATTCATGTTCTGAGTGTATTTTAATATTCTTAACATATTGCTGTTGTCAAAATCACTTTTCAGTACATGCATGCATGCACATGTGCTAAATTCTGAATGGACGATTTTAAAATCACCATAGCTTTCCTATAAATGGCATATACAATAGTACTGAGTCATACTAACATGCACTTTTATACACATGTATTGGTTTTCTTTCATTTTTCGGGTACAAGAATTACCATAAATTTGCAACTAAAGAATTGAATGAATTGAAAGTTTTGCTGTATGTTTATGATATGAATGCTGTCAACAAAAATTCCTTCATCAAATTCACGTGTGCCTGATAGCGCGTCCATTGTAAATTTTGACAAATAAAATCATGTTGAATGACAAAGAAAATTGGCCAAGTTCTTCCAACCATCTTGCAAGTTGACCTTATGGTGCTTTGAAGTGGAGCAACAAGGGAAGACTGCGATGATCTGTTCGCAGCAAAAACTGTCCCCCAAGTAAATAATGTTTGTATTGGTGGTAGAACGCAACTACAGCAAGCAGCTCACGTCGCGTGACGCAGTGCTAGTCCAAAACGTCGACTGGAATAAGAAATAATTCTTTCCACTCTATCTTTGCCCCGATACAAACATTCGAAGCGTCCGTGTCCCAGGTCATTTTTCCTTCTGGAAAGGGATACGCCATCATAGGTACAGGTGTCAGAGCCTTTTTAAGGGCATTAAAAGCAAAACCTTGTTCATGGTCCCAATGGAATACAACACCTTTTCGTGTGAGGTTGTGCAGAGGGTGCGCAATTTCAGCATAACCTTTATGAATCTCCGGTAATAATTTGTAAGTCCTAAAAATGTTTGCAGTTCCTACACGTTTCGTGGAATTGGCCACTGGGCGACATCCTGAACCAATGAGGGGTTGGTACGTACCCGATCTTTGCTCACAATATGGCTAAGGAACAAGACCTCATCTTGAAAAAAATACATTTCTTTGGTTTAGGCTTCAACCCAAATCACGAAACCTCTGAAGCACCTGCCTAAGGTTATTCAAATATTCCCGATATATCCTTCCAGTAATGATCACATCATCCAAATAAATCAGCAGAATGCTCCACTGAAGACATCATTTTATACACAAACCATTTTCAGCTATAATGGCTGTCTTGGACCTGTCCTTCTCATCGACTTCGAAAAGTCCACTGATCAAGTCGAGAGTAGAAAACAACTTGGATCAGCTCAAAGTATCAAGGCATTCTTCAAACTTTGGAAGTGGATAAGCATCTTTCTGCGTGACATTGTTCAGTTTACGGTAATCAATGCACCAACGCACTCCACCATCCTTCTTTCAAAAAAGCATTACTGGGGATGCCCATGGAGATTTAGATGGAACCACAACTCCTGCATCTTGCTGCTTCTGAAGGTGCTCCATTTCCTCGCCTTGAAAGTTTAAGGGGGTCCGACAACAAGTATCAATATGGTGCTTTACGGCAGCAAAAGTACCAACGTCATATTCCTCTTTGGCAAATTTGTCCTTGCATTCACAGAGGAAGTAAGTACGGTCTTGCTTCTGAGAGGTAGTCATCTTCTCTGAGGATTTTGTTACGAGTTCAACGAAATCAGCTTGGATATTTTCACTTGCGACATGAGGTAGTGCATGACGGATATCCCCAACTTCTGACTTCCCTTCAGTGCATGTCGACATTATCTGGACTTCATTGCCTGCCTCACAAAGTTTACCTAGATGAGTTCCTTTCACAAGACGGATTTTTTTCATCCCGGACGTTTAGTACTCTAACAGGTACTTTTGCTTTCATGTTTACCAAGCAAGACCCAATTTATAGGATTCCTCCAGGGAGTCTATCGTCACAAGCGTTAAGAACCAGCCTCACCCTCCAACACCCCCCAAATTCACCAAAATAGTGAAGTTGAAGTGTGTTGTAGTAACATACATGTACTACGAAGTCCTACACATCTGCTTCGCACTTAGACATTTTATTGAAAATGAATTTTAACGGTAAACTAACAACTTAGTTAAATTAGGTTGTAGATATATCTTAGAACTGTCTACTGATCCGTGTGGTAAAAATCACTTACTAGAAGGCACAAGTACGTGTGCGGAATTTTGATGATATAATATAATTCTGGATTATACTTTTTACGTCATTTGCTGAATTGCGTCAATAGGAAATAGACTGAAAATCATAATATAAGTACAAATAGGGGATTTTCGAGTTCTTCCGTTCCGTGCGTATTTTGTGTTTTAGAATCTACCTAAGTCACGTGATTTGGTGATTTTTTAGGCATGCTTTCTTCCGGTTTAGCTAACAATTAGACGAGTTCGTTCATTTATTTTACTCAATGATTTTGATACCGAATTTAAGTACCAGTGCCATTGGTGTGTGGCAGAGGGATGTAATACGGATTTACTCAAGAGGGGAAAACAGGCACGTAACATAGTTCTTCAGGGAATGGGGGGGATGAGAAGATGCCTTCAGGCTTCACACTACTTTGTCTAAAATTCTTGACAATAATAGATAAATATATCAAAACAAACAAATCCTAACATGTTCTTTTGACTAATATTTAAAATCTTTCAAATTTGAAATGCATGAATGAAGGTTAAGTAGTGACATACGACTTATTATACCTCAATATATATTTTTCACACCTTTTAAAATTCAGGAAGGGGGGGTTGAATGATTGATTGTTTTTACGACTCGTCGAGGAGTTTTCTCAGGGCCGTAGCAGTGAGGGTTCCTTATCGTGCCAACGCCGTCGGGGGGGGGGGGGGGGGTAGCGTATCATGTATATTGCATAAGAATCCCGCTCCCCCCCATTCTGATAACTTGAATCGTAGGGAGAACATATTATGGATTCACTTCATAAATTGCATTCGTACCATTCACTTCTGTCGCCATAAAAAGTCGGAGGGGGGGGGGGGGGCTTGGTGGTTGTCTCACGAAATATATCTTTATTTATATATATAAATAATAGAAAGTTATGGTTGTTAGAATGGGGACCATTACCTCCCCCTCCCACATTCTACGTGCATGCCTCAGAAGTACCGATATATCCATTATCGGATTTGCAATGCTGAAGTCGCCGTTCATTCCAATGGTGCCCAATATTTATAAAGATAAATCATGACATAACTTTCAATAGCTGGTATATGTCCTCATTTAATTTTCCCCCACAATTTTATTGATGATTTCGGACAACTTAGTCATTCAGTCAGTTTTCTTTACCAATAGGCGATTGACATTCAAGAGCTTGAGATCAATTCTTTTTACGTATCTACACCAACATTTTTGGAAAGGATTTCCAAATTTGATTATAGGGCCAATCGCAAGCTTACATATAGCCTTTGTATATTACTTTTACGGTAAAAGTAACAAGAAACACTTATCTATTACAAAAATGTCTTTAGTTCGATTATACTTGCATAGAATCATCGTCCATTTCAATAGGTTGTAGGCCCTACATGTATATATACTTACACAAGACTTTGTGTATTTACGTTAACTACGATAAACCGGATATGACCATGCCTAAAAAAGTATGACGTAATAGTGACTAAATGCAGAATAAACACGGACATGGAAGAACTCGAAAATCCCCTATTGAGACACTTAATTGATTGATATGATAACAATCACCTCTATCAACGCACAAGCACGCCAACATACTTTTGATTGGATAGTGTTTTAACTTGCAGAGCTCTCTCACGATTCAATGAAATAATGTTAAAATCATATTGTTGCTAATCAAAGTGTAGATTGAACAATTCAACAGAACTTAATCAGACAAAATGGAACCACTTTGTAAATGGTGGACGTTTGAGGAACATTCTGTAACGTTTCTTGTTACAATTAGAACTAAAAATGTTTTTACACTTCTTAATTTCTATTTCAGTTTACGCTGCACACATTTCAGAAGTACTTCGTCTGCATATATATCGTCAAACATGAAGAAGATGACAAGCTCTCAGTCATGGACTTCCCCATCCGGGCCACGACCTTCATTGCTGTGACAGCATACAACAACAGAAAGGTTACCAAACTCAAGATTAACAGCAATCCCTATTCCAAGGGATTCCGATTTCCGGTGAAAAGGTTAGGAATGTTTATTTCCAAAGTAACACTATATTTGTAGAAATGAAATGTATAAATTTCAAGAAAGTCAAATTGTATTCAATAGATTTTATCTTGATGATAGTGTCTTGTCCGTAATGTAATGTAATGATTTTGGTAGTGATGGGTTACAAGAATGCTGCCTCTTGAATAACTATATTTCCCCATGTTTCGGCAGTAATAGCGATAAAATGTATCTATGATATACGATCATGAATATACAAAGTAGCGAGGTCCTGTATTGACCAATAGGAAGACAGCTATAAGTGTCATGGTCCATTATTGACCAACAGGAAGACAGCTATAAGTAGTGAGGTCCTGTATTGACCAATAGGGAGACAGCTATAAGTAGCGAGGTCTTGTATTGACCAACAGGAAGACAGCTATAAGTATTGAGATCCTGTATATATTGACCAACAGGAAGACAGCTATAAGTAGCGAGCTCGAGGACCCGTATTGACCAATAGAAAGACAGCTATAACAGGTAGAAAACAGTTTTTAAAACTTGTGAACGTCAATTGGTGTACAGGTCTTTTTGTTTTTAAGCAATTCTTAGCTTTATGTGACCATAAAACTGTAGTGATTAGTTCCACGAAGTAGAAAAATCCCAAAACACAAAAAAGAAAATAATAGTTGTGTGTTAATTTCATTAATTGCAATTTTCTTTTGTTCATTTTGTCAATTTCTTTTAGATTAAAAATCTTGTTAAATTGTTAATTCGTGCGTATATTAGATCAAAGGAAAATTATCTCCCTTGGGTAGAACAACATTTTAACCAATGTATATTAAGAAAATGTTCACTTCATGCATTTTCTACCAATCACAACTGAGAGAAAGTGCACAGTCCAAGACTGTAAATCACTTCAAGTATGTATACATTTTCATTAATCTTTAATTGAAAATCGAAATAATTTTCGCTATGCAACAGTAAAATTAATGACTTAATTCACCCTAATGCATTTTAAAGATTTTACATGAGGCTTGGATTTCTCAGGAAAAAAAACTGAAGTCGAAACTTTTACTTAAGTCTGCGATTTTACTCAAATTTTCATTTTACAAATAAGAAAAAAGTCCAACTTAAGATTTTTTTTTCGAGATATCCATGTCAGGTTTTAATAAATGACATGTCTACTTTCTGTGAATATTTATGAGAGTAAAATCAAATCAAATCAAATCAAATCAGGAGTTCGCATATTGTGTTGAAAAATGTTCATTGATCAAAAGGTAGGTTAATACTTAGCATAAAATAAATACATACATAAAAGACAATGGCCTCCCTGTTACGAAACGAACGCTTTATCACTGAGCTATCGCGACCGGTACAACTGAAAATTAATCTAAAACACATGTAACAAATATTATAGCATATTCTTCGTTGATTACCCCAGACTAAATATGTTATATTGTAAGTGTAAACATTTATAAAACCCTAGAAATATATACAGTAAAGAGTGAACATTCTAAATGTATATGGACAGCTGAATGTATATTGTAAACAGATTGTAGGTAGCAGAAAGGTGAGGGTAAGCTCTACACGTGCAAATTAAGCCATTTAAGTATCTTATCATGTCGAGAATGGGAGTCGAAAGGGTAAATAAATTTCGCATTTAATCAAAAACTTTTATAACAAAATTATATTCTTCTGGTAAAGTTATCTTTTCAAGTGACGCTATCTGCTCCCAATCAAAATAAACTAACAAGATCAAAGGAACGGGAGTCATAGAGGTTACTCAAGATGACTACAAATTCACAATATATGCTATCATATCAAACTATCATGACTTGATTGGTATACTAGGTTGAAAATGAAACTTAAAAATGATCATTCATCAGCATAAAATCATTTACCACCTAAATTACATAAATGATATATTGTTTAGTACCAAAATGAAATGGCACCATACAATAAATCATGGCCCCCGTTGCCAGGGGTCCGTGTTTGCCCAACTATCTATTTTGTATTGATTTTAGGAGTTATGAGATTGATCACTGTTCGTTATCTTCACACCTTTCATATGTGAGATTAAAATTGTCAGGGATATTTCAGCAAAACCCTTGGGCCATGAATCCTTAAGATGGCTGTATGATTTCCATGTTAATTGTATAAGTGATTGTATACGCCAAATGTTAGAGCAACATCATACCTTTGTATGTATCTTTATAGCAACATTTACAATTGGGAAGAGGTTTTCTCTTCTTAGCATTTGCAGCTGGTGGTCTATAGTTTACTCCTCCAAGCCATCTGCTCTCACCTCTGGTATGACAGAGGTCAGTGTTTGCCCTTCAAAGTCTCCCACCACAACGCGGAAGGGGGACATAGAAATACCGGTGACCGAAACCGCTTGACGAATTTTCTTCAAATTTTGTAGGATTGTGGTTAATTATATTGCGCCGCCATTTTAATTCAACGAAATTTTATGGGAGTTGTCGGACTTTGTTGAATTTGTACATGCTACACTTTAGGAACACATTGTGGACGCAACTCCTCGGGAACCGCTCAACAGATTATGTAGGATTGTTAATCACCATATGTAGTTGATCATAGTGCACCACCATTTTGATTTGACAAATTTTACAGGAATTGTGGGACTTTTGTGCTTCAACTTTTTGCGGCAGTGGGGAAAGATGGCCATGCATAGCGAATATATAAAGAAAATGTTGAAAAATCTTCTCCTCAGGAACCGCTGAACCCGAAAGGTTCACATTTATATGACAGCTTTCTGACATAGTGCAGATTCAAGTTTTCTGATAGCCATGACCCGTGAGTGGGGTGGGTACACAATAGAGAATCAAAGTTTTACGTGGGAATATATAGGGGGAAGTCTTGTAAAAACCACTGAACCAGAAAAGTTCAAATATACATGAAAACTTCATGATGTAGTGCAAATTCATATCTGTAAAAATCGTGTCAAAGAGACGTGAACCAACTCTTCGGATCAAGTTACTGTAGTAATGATAAATTTATTATTATAACCCTTTATGCCTTTTAAATCCACATTTATAATATAATAAATGTAATCCAAATTATGAAAAACACAAACATACCATGAAATTATGTGTACGCAGTTTCGTTTGTGACACGCTCAATATTTTCCACAAATAGCGTTGCGTTGATGCATTGTGACATCATTGTGACGGCATCAATTTCAAGGGATACTGATACGGGATCAGAAAACCAGTGTGATGATCCGGAAAACCGGATCACACGCTGTGAAATCCACAGTATCAGAGAATGATACATTGATAGGTATATAATAAATGTAAATAGTGTTTCATAATGAATATTAAATCATATTTTCTAAAGACGTTGCGATGAATCGATTAACGTCGTGATACCTTTAAGAAAAATATCTTTTTAAATCAAATCCTTTTAATTCGCATTGTAGGCCGAACAGTCATACCTTCGAAGAACTTGATAACAAAGGGAAAAGACTGGTGACCTATGACGATTGTGTGAAGAACTCATTGTATTGCCACCCAGATGAGATACCAATTTCACTTCAGTTAGTTCTCCATATATTTTGTAGTATTGTAATATAATGTGTACGAGAGAAATATGTAAATCAATGTTTCTTAAAAGTGAAAGTGATTCCTCGACGAAGCGAATTCCCCTGGAAAATATTCTATTATAAACGTTTCTAATTAAAGTTTAAGATAAAATGATTTTTTGGCTGTAGGTTTACAATATGAATGTCTGATGAATGGTGTGAAATAATATGAAAGATAAATGCTAAATCCAATTTGCTTGCGGGATAATGCACGTGCATTGTGGTTTTTAACTTCTTTCAACAGGTACCTATCTATTATAGAATATTCGAAATTTCAATGAAATGTTTTGAAATTTATGTAGCAGATTTATTTGTGGCTTCTCTAGCAGCGTAACAATCACTTGCACACGCACGCAAGCACATGCATTCAATTTTGAGTGGCTAATATTTACATAAACGGTAAATCACTTACCAATGAGAAAAATGTAACGATCTTGACATCACAGGCACATTAACATCTTACAAAAACTCGAAATATAAGATGGTGGGTGCAGGAGCACAATGACACCGCTTTTTAAATTAGGAACGTTTTGAGGGAACATCCATAATGGTTCCTGTTATAATAAGAACTAGTTTACGATTGTGTTAATATTGGACGTATATGATTATTGTGGGTTTTCAATTTTCCCAAAAATCGTTCATAACGTGTGTTTATGCATGTTACAGGATTTATGAGATTGATTAATGCTTGTTATCTTCTAATTCACTTCTTCATTGATATCTACTCAACACATCAATTGTATAGATGCATGTAAATGGTGTTCATAATGAATATTAAATCATGTCTTCTAAAGATTAACGTCGTGATACCTTTAACAAGATATGTTTTTGATTTCCAATTCTTTTGATTTGCATTTTAGGCCGAACAGTCACACCTTCGAAGAACTTAATGACAAAGGGAAAAGACTGGTGACCCATGACGATTGTGTGAAGAACTCAATATATTGCCACCCAGATGAGATACCAATTACACTTCAGTTAGTTTTCAATATATTTTGTAGTATTGTAATATAATGTGTTTGAGAGACTTATGTAAACCTGACCCGTTCCTAGCAAAACAGGCCCTTAATTATTTTAATGCTAAAGTATGAAAAGTAATGCACACAATCTCTCAAAATATTAGAGTAATATTGATTGTCGTTGAAATATTATAGTCAATCAAAGATGACAACCAACTCGTGATTGGTAATTATGACCTTTTTCTTAACCAGTATGTCAAATATAAAGTCATGTTTTTTCATGATGACGTGTTTTGAAAAACATTGTTGGATAAGCTAAGAGTCTTTTTTGCTAGGAACGGCTCAATTCTATGTTTCTTAAAAGTGAACGTGGTTCCTCGACGACGAAAGTCCCCGTGGGAATATTCTGTTATAAACGTTTCTCGAGGGTGGGTGAGGGCATTTATTTTGCTATTTTTTATATACCGGTACACAGCCTCTGTTTTCTCATACAGAAACAAACCGAATATTTAAGTGATGACTTGTGCTTTCTAAGAAAGCCCTCTCGTTATTTTGTTTCATGATTATATTGCATACTTCAACTGACCGTAACACGTTCTATGAAAACTTAAAGGTATATATGTACGTTTTAGTAATGCCTGATCCCCACTGTCGTGCAATCTGATACGAACGATTCGCAGCTGATCTCGGAAATTTTCTGAAATTGCGGGTTTTAATTCGAGATTATGCGAGTTAATCCGTTCTGATACGATTTGTTGCCCTTTGATCCTGTTAAGTCATGATAGATAAATTAATTTGACACGATCTGAACACCCGTTCAGATACGATTACATACGTTCTGATAAGATTGTCCCGATCAAGTTCACGATTGGACCTCGATCTCAGACGATCTTCACGATCAAGGTTCCCCATTTTGGACCATCATATACGTGCAGATACATTCGTATACATTAAGATATGTTAATCGCGAACCAATGCGCTATGTTGCGATAGGATGCGATTGTGATCGCGATGTCTTTCACGACCAGAATCGAACATAATCACTGTCTGAGCTATGCATGGACCCCGACGGATATATATACAGCCCGATTGACCATTGACTTCCTTATTTAACATCTAGCAAGTGAACAATACAACTCACAGCCATTTAAAAAAGCGGAAGTTGATGTTGATGACAACGTAGTATTTGTAACATTGCTGTATGCTTATATTATAACTATCGTGAGGGATTGTCGGACACTGCAACGCATTGCAACATTTGAAGCGTGGTGTTTACCTAGTAAAAGATTGATCTTGATCATCACGATTTTGGACCACGATTAGTTGCGATATATTGCGCTTTGTTACGATGCAATACGATCTGATGCTATTGTAACGACTGAAAATTAATCATGTTGATCGTAGAAATTTTTTGAGAGTTGAAACACTTTCTACGATCAAAACGATTGCCACGACTGATGGCAAGATTAGGTAAGATTTGATACAATCACAACGATTATTCCAAGATTAAGACCAAGATCTCAATATCTCAATCGTGTCGAGAATCATGATAGTGGGAATATTTTGAATACAGTCTTTGGCATACATTATGCAGAGGTTAAATTTCTACGTGACATCAGAATGCCCCGCCTCCCGATCATATTCATAGATAAATATGTATATCTCTGTCAGTAATAAACCTACAGATACTATTATTTTAAAAATAAAAATGTTTTAAATGCGTATAATGTAAATAAAAGACGATATAACACGAATCAAAGGCGTGATAACTCGAATTAAAGGTATACTAATGTGAAGTTAAAAGGTGCTCTAACTCTATTTGCAGGGGCATGGTAATGCAAATGAAAGATGTAAACAGCGCAAATAAAAGGCGTAGTATTGCAAAATATAGGCGTGATAATGCAAACTTTAAAGGCGTAATGATGCACGCAGAGAGAGAGAGAGAGAGAGAGAGAGAGAGAGAGAGAGAGAGTCCAACACTGATCCCAACCTACAATGAATGAAATAATATTACGCTATTCTATTCTTAGTAGGAAAAATGAATTGTTCTTCAAACCTTATAAGGTGTTTTGGACCCCTATTTACGGGAATTTCTATTTATACAAGCAAAATTAATTCATGATTTCTCCCAAGTCCGATTGTTAACTCTTTCATTACCATATTTCTTTTATTGTAATGCAGTTTTTGAAGTATTCCGGCGGAAGCTTGAAGATCATAAATGTACCCTCATGTATTTTGAAAAATGAAATTCAATTCCTAAATGAAGGACTATTGATTTTACTAATATAAAAGAAAACCCCGTATCTTGTATTTCTTATAGACTACCATGTCCTCTAATATCAGGGTATTTGCAAAAAAAAAAACCCTACTATTTTCCCATTGAAGAGACACGGACCCCTGAATATATCAGAGGTTGGATCAGGTACATTGGAGGAGTAAGTATCCACTGTTTACCGGTCATACTCGCCGTGAGTCCTATATCTTGAAAAGGCAAACGGAGGAATCTGTAGTCAAAATTAGTATGTAAAAAACGACGTACACTTGGTATAAAATACGTCAGATAGCATTCGACTTA
Organism: Ostrea edulis; assembly: GCF_947568905.1. NCBI lineage: Eukaryota > Metazoa > Mollusca > Bivalvia > Ostreida > Ostreidae > Ostrea > Ostrea edulis. The sequence continues at coordinate 97,858,238 of NC_079165.1, read as the reverse complement.
ATGACAAAAATTGATTATACGCAGAACATCCTCTTGCGTATCAATAAATTGAGATATCTAAACATCATATGCAGGTGATACGGGAACATTGCTACATGATTATGGAGAGTTGAGGACCAATAAACTAAAGTAATCTCGTTTGTCATAAAATTATGTTGCTAGTTTGCAGCTGATGTCAATGTTCAAGAAAATATTTAAATATGAATCAGACATGGAATACTCTGTGGTGTATTTTATTTTGAGTTCTCTGTCATATATCTTATGAAATAAGTTGATAGTATAGGGGTTTGAACAGTCTCGTTGAAAGAAAGCATTTCGCAAATGCTACGGTCGTTATAATGATCTAATTTGCAAATACAAACTGTCACTGGGTCAAATGCTGTCTGACGTGTTTAAAACAAATGATTAGGCTGTTCTTTACATATTGATTTTCACTATGGATTATTCCGTTTACATGATCAATATATAAGGCTCACAACGGGTGTGGTCCACAGGGGATGCTTACTTCTCGTATGCACCTCATCCCAGGTCTGGTATGTTTAAGGGTTCATGTGTGTTCTTATTTTGATGTTGTATTCATTATTGGGATTTATGATATTGATCACTGTTCGTTATCTTTACTTGTTTACAATGTATAATACTGATTTTATCCCTGTAATGTTCAAATATTGTATTGTTTTTAGAGGTCCGCTAGATTTATCTATCAAGAAAGACAGCAGGAAAACAAGTAAGTCTCTCAACTCAGTATATCACTCATAATTGTAGTCTGCAAGAAAGTCATTCTCTTTTCCATTACTTCTATAATTTGTTCCCAATCCTACATACTTTCAAGTACATTTTGATATTGATGATTACTTTCTGAATATTATTTAACGGTTGATTTTTGTCATCATTAAGATAAACAAGAAGATATGTGCATGTATTTTCATAACTTACGAGATGAAGCCATATTAACCTTTCTTACTTGTAGTTGCAACATTTATTGCTAAATTAGGTCTAGGGAACTTAAATTCAAGGGGTTAATATTTTCAGTGGTATCAAAGGTGTAGCAAAATAAAATATCTCATTATTCCCTCATTTAGAAAATTGAAAGTACTGAATTTTGTATCCAACATAACAAACTAACGACAAGAAAAGGTTTTTAAAACTATGGAAATAAGCAGTAAGTTACTAAAGTAACAGGGTTTAGTAAATTTGCTTGATATTCTAAATTTGCTTTCCCATATGATGCCATGGTAGATGCTCCACCCCAAATCTTTTCTTCTTAAGAATTTTTTTTATCATTTTCTCTTTCTTATTTGATCATATTGGCCTACTTTATTTTATGTCATTATGCACCACATCACACCAGTGCTGTTACAGTTAAACACACTTATTACAAACAGGCTTATAACGAATTCACACTTATTGCATAGTGATATTTTAATTAGCTAAAATTTTAACAACTTTAAATCTCCTATAAATGAGCAAAATGGAATGATATCCACAACATAGGTACATACTAGAAGTACCTGAAAAATATGGTTAAAATTCCTGAAAGACATATGTGAATATGCACATACATTGTTGTTCAGCTTGCTATGTTTGAACTAGCATTTCTTACTTCGTTCTTCTTTAAAATGACTGTTTGAATTTTGCCTTGTAAGTATATCCCACCTCTGGTGTGTCCAGGGGTCCGTGTTTGCCCAACTATCTATTTTGTATTGCTTGTAGGAGTTATGAGATTGATCACTTTTTGTTATCTTCACCTTGCATTAGAACTCGTACCTAGTTGGCATAGTCAAAATTACTCACAACCACCCGAACTCACGTGTGCTGAATTTTGATTGGATAACAATTAAACGTCTATGTCTTTCATATTTTTCGATGAATTGGTTTGAAACTCATACTTTAAATTTATATTGAGATTTTTGACAGATAGACATTACCACATCGTCGCTAGCCTCACTTAACGAGTACGAGTAGGTGTGTACCTACCCTACCTCAAACCGAAGCTGTATGATCGACGAAACCCTCGATTTTCATTAATGTTTTGGAAATGACAGCATCATTTATTGACCAATCACAGTTATGATAACAAATTTCGATATTTTAATTGCTACACCCGCAAGTAAAACATGTAGCGTTTGTTTACAAATAATAACAGACAAAAAAGCTTACATATCATTCTTTTAGAAGCAAGTCATGTACATGTATATAGCTATATATTAAATAAAACCTGATTTTACAACAGAGTTTATGCTTACAAGTCATGTATATAGCTATATGTTAAATAAAACCTGATTTTACAACAGAGTTTATGCTTACAAATTCTGTATCAATAAACTTATTTTGATTGACTGTTGTGTCGGTTTTCCTCGGATCACTTCATTATGAGCCACGCGATGATCACCGTATGTGTGTATGGATTTTAAAAATATTACGGGAACTCCTCAGTTAGTTGATTTTGGAAGATCAATATTTATAAAGTCAAGGGTTTTTAGTCATAGAAACACGGCTATAACGTAATGTGACCTGAGACAGTAGACATGGTTTGCGATGATGGCATTGTTATAATTACTGACAGGAATGCGCATGCCCGTTTGATTGATTGGTTGTTTTAACTTGCGCATCTACCTTAAAGGGGCATGTACACGATTGAGCTGAAATTTTGTTTTTCCATTTTATTGTCTACAATGCTTAACTAACGTAACCAAAATTTGAATATCAGTTCTTGAGTTACAAGTGAGATGCAGCACTCACAATTCTTTGTTATGTAAACAAGACTCGTGCCATGTGATTGTTTCCATATAGATTACCCGATAGAAAATAGCATGTTTAAAACAAAACGAGATGTGTTAAACACTAGAAACTGTTGAATTATGCTCAGAATTAACTTTTAAATTGAAAAATCTGCTTTAAACAAACTTTTACTTGTATATTTAACCTATGTAAACTAAAACATGACACAAATCTTGTTTACATAACAAAGAATTGTAAGCTCTGTATCTCCCATGTACTTCGACAACTGACATTCAAATTTTTGCTGATCATTCGAAATACCTTAGCTGAGAATTTTAAACATTAAAAATCGAAAAATAAAATTTGAAAATTTTCAGCTCAAATCATATGCATGCCCCTTTAAACATGAAGGGGATAGAGTGAAATTCATACTTTTTGTGAATGTAAATAAGCTGCTGTAAGATGCAAAAGTTTTAAGTAAATGAATTAAAAATAAACTAGCATTGAACATCTTCGAATCAAATTCACTCCCAGATAAAACGATATAATTGGAACACCGTCAACCTTATCCATGTAATTCGCAATGTCTTCCAAAGTTGTCAATCTTTGTTGAAATGTTTGTATAATTGATTTACATGTATAACTTCGATGACTCCCACAAAACCGTCAACAACAAACCGAAATGATAACACATCATGGCCTCGTAGTAAACAGCAAACCGAAATAAAAACCCTTCATTGCCTTGTAGTGAACAACAAACCGAATTAAAACCCTTCATTGCCTCGTAGTGAACAACAAACCGAATTAAAACCCCTTCATTGCCTCGTAGTGAACAACAAACCGAATTAAAAACCCTTCATTGCCTCGTAGTGAACAACAAACCGAATTAAAAACCCTTCATTGCCTCGTTGAGAACAACAAACCGAAATAATAACCCTTCATTGCCTCCTAGTGACAACAAAGTATTTAACACTGATTCTTCTCCAGAAGGCGAATATGAAAAGGACAAAGAAGCACAGACGGACATTACAATAGGAGACGCTAAAACGTGGTTTTCCTTTCTTGGATGTAAGTAGAATATTTTATTGTCCTATTCTCTATTAGAAAAGTCTTTTAGCACTTTTCCTTTTTCTGAGCATGCAGCAGTTAAACGATTGACCAGTCATTACATTTGTTTGTTTCATGGCACGCCACGTGGATGTTGCTACGTATCAACCACTAATGATATAATATACACCTATTTACTGGTTATGAGGACAATAGCAAGTTCATTGTCCCCCAAGACAGCAACTTTTTCCCGAGGGGGGACAATGAACTTACTATTGTCCGAATAGTCAGTAAATAGGTGTTTTATTATACCAAAGTATACTTTACCTGTGTCAGACATACGAAGGTGAAGTTTACCAGTATCCATTGTCGTTTGATAAACTACTTAGAGTTATTGGACTTTGACGTCACAGATTTGATAACACTAGAGATATTCCGAAAAAGAAAACACGGGAAAATATAGCATCCGGTAAATAATTTCGAGGCTATTTCCCTTGGGCAGATAGTTCAGAAACTATTTTACGGCTAGCGTTATCCAGAAAAATAGCATATTTATTACCCAACATTTATATAGCAAAAATATTCTGAGGTATAATAAAATCCACTAATGATAAATTTTGCATTAATGAATGCATTTGTGTCTGCTAATGATGTATCATCATAACCACTATTGATAAATCGTTAGCTATTGAAAAAAAAGTTTATCATTGACCGACGATTTGTCATTACTGGTTATGATGGTACATCCTTAATGAAATATACTGATTATTTTTTTCATTAGCGAACACAAATGCATTCGTTAATGCAACATTTATCATTAGTGAATTTTATACCATTAAGGGTTGTTACGTTGCCACTAACGAACTATACATATCCATATTCAAAACTGAGTTTTATAGATGTATGTTGAAAACTTTATGAATAACGTTTTATAAAATATCATTATTATATATTCTCATTAGTAAAGTATTAACTACAACACTGTGGTTCTTTTGGTTACAGATAATTAGATAAATCAATTGGAATATAAAACAGTTATTTCACCTAAACATACAAAATTATTGCCCCTCGTTGGTGTACGTGTGGAAGACCTCACTGACTATTTCCCTCGGCAGTTGGCCTCAAACAATATAGTTCATGAGGTCATCAATACCTCTTTAGGGCAACAGTTTTAACTGTTTCACTGAGATACATAAAATAACTGCATAATGTTTAGATTCATTCGAGTTTTCGAACGTTTTCGTATGTATGTTGACATATATTGTTTGATCTCATATCTGGTATCACCAGTGAAACATAGCTGCATGTAAAGATGTATTCATTGTTTCCGCTAGTATAGAAGATTCGTGATGATAACAAATTCAATATTGTGCCATCAATAATTCTATCTAAGATACATTTATGAAAGGAAACGAAAGGATACGAGAAGATAGTATACTTTCCCTTTAACTTCTCAACATGATGTTAAAAGACTATTACATGTAATTTTCCTTTTAGATCCACTTGCGGATAAGTCCGCTGATATGGCTCTGTCATTCTTCCATATGTTCCCTTACCTCACAAGAAAAATGCGTGAACAAGGTAATAGAGACATTCATCTTCCATTTTGTTGTGCTACCTTGTCATAACACCAAACATCCAGAGTAAAGTGCATGAGCTATCCGTGCCATTAGGCTAGGTTATCAAGTACTTACACATTCGGTGTTTTAAACAAACAATGGTTGATCTTTATCTATTATTTTGAATTCATATATGAAATTTAATCATCTAAATTTTTAATTCATTTTAGTTCAGATTAAGTGAGCTTTTCTGATTACTTTTTGTCCGGCGTCTGTTTGTCCTTCCATAAACTTTGATAACATTTTCGACTTAACCGTAACTACAAAGTCAATTTTAACCAAAGTTGTCATACGCATCTTTGGATCAATGGGATACAAATTTGTTCAAATAGATAACATCTTTATAAAAAAAACTTCTGAAGGACTACAAGGACAGAAAAGTTGAAATTTACACGAGAGCTTCCTTAACTAATGTAGATTCAAGTTTCTTTAAATCATGGCCCCTGGGGACTCATGTAGGATGGGGCCACAAATAGGGAACAAAGTTTTACATGGGAATGGTATATACCAGTGAACTAAAACTAAAACACATCTTCCACATCTGTTTTGTACTTAGATGTTTTATTGAACATAGATGTTAACAGCAAGCTAACAACTAAACTTTCTGACAAAGGGGCTGATTTATGCTTCTCCCTCGTCAACTTCCCATATCTATGTAGTAATATTCCATTATCACCTGCATATGGTGTTTATATTTCTCAACTAATTCGATGCGCAAGAGATTGTTCTGCGTATGATCATATTTTAAATTGAGGCAGGCTGCTGACGAATACGTTGATGTTATAGGGGTTTCAACAGTCTTGTTTGAAGTCAGCATTTCTCAAATTTTATGGCCGTTATAACAATCTAGTTTGGCAACCTATTTTAGACAGTTCTTTTTACACTGATGTTGACTACTGATTAATCCATTTTCCTGATCAAAATATAAGGTTCACGGTGGGTGTGACTGGTCGACAGGGGATGCTTAATCCTCTGAGGCACCTGATTCCACCTCTGATATATCCAGGGATCCGTCCGTGTTTGTCCAACTCTCAATTTTGTGTTCCTTATAGAATTTTTGAAATTGATTACTGTTCGTTATCTTCACCTTTTCATGCAATATTCGGCAAGCTATATTTAGGCTCTTCTCCGATTCTTCAATGTCAATATACAGGATTGTCGCACATCAGTACACGGGAAGTCTATATCAAATAAAAGAATTTTTTATTTTCTAGTTCACTCACTTTGATTGTTTTAAAGAATCAATGATGTCAACTAAAAATGAATTCTATAGAAATATGCATGACATTGAATCTGAGGCAATAAACATTTTTTTTATTAAGCCTCAGAGGATATTAAACAATATCGCGCCATTATGTCCGTTTTGGAATCATAGAGTAGATAAATCACAATTTGTGCTGTCTCTATTGTATGTTTCGACAGTTTTCATACCAACATTAATTTGAACTCAATGTGACACACATAATGGGCGAAATTAATATATTTGCATTTACTTAGAATCTAATTATCAAAATTGAATATAAATACAGAAAATCACATGTAATATTTTACCGCTGATGCGTATTTGGAGTGCTCAAAGGAGTAAATTAGTTCACGCAGAATCCTTCATACACAATCCATCAAAATCACTGCGCTGTGATAAGGAAATTGAACATTCTTGCATACATAGTTCAACTCCCCAAAATATGTCTTCTGTCTCACTTTTATCACTGTGGGACGCGCATTGTATTGTTAAATTTGTAGCTATATCCTTTTTGAGAACTAGGAAACAGAAACGACTTTTCTTAGATATGTTATTACAAAACTATGAATTAAATGTCAATTGAATTTCTACTTGGCTATCGTGAAATTAATACAGATGGGATTTGATAACATTATTGTTCTTTAAAATTGATTTTTTTCTCCTCACAATACTATATATACAACATATTTGATTTGATCAGACGTATGCAGTGATGGACAGAGAATGGGTTTTCCAGAGAGATACCCGGAATTTAAATCATCGAATCAGCATTCAAACGCAACTGGTAAGTAGAATGAAATGTATATGGAAATAATTATGGTTAACTGTACACATATTCTAATGCTCATAGTGTATTCATTTGTTTATTTTGATTCAGTTTCTGACATGTTACATAATGTAATACAAAGGTCGTGTATGTCCGTCTGTCGGTCTGTTCTTGGGTCTTTAGTTTTCATTTTCGACATCTGGACAATGTCATGTACCACACAGCGTTCCTTTAGTGTGTTTGACAAACACATCTTGCTTTTGTCTGAATGCATCTAAGGTTTATAAGCTTATGTTCCGGTATTCTTTAGGTATTTCTAATCTCAGATATTTTCTTTTTGATATGAAATATAAAATTCATGTATTGTACAATCTATATCTTAAATATCAATTGTTACTCTTTAAAATGAAAACAAATATCAGACACGAAGAAGATTGATATTTCTTAGTGTCAGAAAATGAATTCAACATACAAAATAAAAATCGCTTTTGATATATTAATTCAAATTGATGATGTCACAAAGAAATATTCTTATTAATGAATAATAAAAGAGAGCTGATTTTTTATATCAAAAATTTATTTACAACAAAAAGAAATTCTGATTATTATTATTTTCATATCAGAAAATAATTTTCTGATAGTATTAATTCTCTTTTTGATATCATAAAATTTGAATTTTATTTTATTTTATTGGCATATACAAACTTTCATAAAATATCCATGTATCTACTTTCGATTTCTCTGAATATTGATAATTCAATAAAGCCATAAAACCCGTCAACTCGTACGAACAGCCTCTATCTCTCTCATTCGATAACTTTTCACGTATAAAGATAAAGAAACATCCACAGTTGTTGGTGAAAAGTCACTTTTACAAATATGCTCTGTTAAGTAGTGATGTAGTAGGTTTTAGTTGTAAAAATGAAATATATCATCATCGTGCTCAAGGGCGTAAAGTCCGAGTTATTCATCGTGTCAATGTCTACCATAACACGGAACATTGATTGTCCAGATAATATAGGTTGGACGCTTCGTCGGGATCAATAATCGAACCCATGATCCTCCGGCTGCGAAGTGAGAGTTTAAAATATTAGGATATCGTGACTGTTTAGATGTCTTTATTGTATTGTGAATTAACCCCCCTTTATTGACCTAGATTCAAACCAATAAAGTTTCATGGGAACATGGTTTGCCTTGGTTTGGTGTATACATAATTCATGTCTGGATATTGCTCGCGATATTTCACTGAATAGTACATGACGAAATTATAGATAATTAATGTTCAATTTGATACGATTATATATATATATATATATATATATATATATATATATATATATATATATACTGTCACATTAGAGATAATTCTCACACACCAAAGTCTCAATCTACATGTATTCTTTGCCAAACCTAAGCTGCAACCTAATCAGTTTTATGAAATTTGACAAACGCAATAAATAGAAACAAATAGACAAGTTAAATACTGAGTCTAAAAAACTCCATAAATCAAATCCCGTGGATGAACGTAGACCGAAATTCAAGGAAAGATTTCAAATTCTGGTAATGGGGAACGAGTAGAGGGTTGCTGTCATCTTCCTGATAGTTTTCTTAAACACGTACTCCTAGCGTTTAAGTCATCACTAACATGCTGTACAATTGTAAATTCTTAAACATTATGTAACTTACTCTTTACAGCAAAAGCAGTTAACAAAGAAAACAACTTACAGAGCACAGAACGTGAACGTGAGATGAGAAAGGAGCGTCTGAAGGAGTACAATACCAGAATAGAAAGTATGTATTGAAAAAATACAGGTGGTTGTATTGAATTGCTAAACCATTAAATAACCAACCATATGCTTATTGGATACTTCCAGGAGCACTGGTTGGGTTCTTCAAATAGTGATGATTTTTAAAAAAAAAATGTAATATTAATTCTAGATAAGTGTCACCAGCTTTTTGTGAAAATCGGGACAATAAAGTAGTTGACCAATTTCAACCTAACCGACAAAACTCATCTTAAAATTGCTAAAACCTGTCTATATGTATCTTGATAAAGACGCGAGTTGCGTCGAAAATATGAGGTTTAAATAACCAACAGTGACGTGGCCTTTTCAGTGCCTTTTGGCCTTGTGTACTTTTAGATCACACACTTTAAGAAATAGGGTGTGTATTTTTTGTATTTGACCTTGAAAAACCAATGACCAACGACACGAACAACAGTGCATTGTGAAATTTTCGTCCCTTCCTCAGGACGATAGCATATTTACATAGAAAATAAAACTAAATAGAAAAGGAAACTAATACTACAACTAGACTTCAAAAGCTGATAACAAACAAAACGTCTACTTATTAAAATTATCGAGCGTAATATGTGGCAGTAGAGAAGTATATTCTAAGCGAGCATCAATCAATTAATTAAATTAATCAATCTTACGCTGGATCGAACTTAACATTTTTCTACCACAGGCTAATTTTAGCCTGTGTAGATAAACTTCACAAGCTAAAATGAAAACCTACAAGCTAAGAAAAAAGTTGTGAATTATTGCTTTTTTCATGCTAACTAAATGAATTATCCCCCCCCCCCCATAATTTTGTACCTAATAGGTTAACAGACATTGTTTGGACAAGTCAAAAACGTAAGTTCATATGGTGGTATGCTGGGGTCTCATGACCCTCACATCTCTAATATACTATCACCTATATGTACTGCAGGTCTAGATATGCCAATAAAATAATCACCATTATTTGAGAAGATATCACCAAAAACTTTTCTTGAGCATAAAATTGACATTAATAGATCCTAAGGCTTATAGACGATCGTTTGACGATAATATTATCTAAGACTATTAGTTGTCGTAATGATGACGGAAAAATGTTCATTTATTGCTCCAAAGAAATTGATAAGTGGTGATGTGTTTTCTAGAATTCAAGAAAATGATTGGGTTTCCGTTGTTGAGAATTAATAAAATTTCATTTATCGTTTTGTTAAAAATAATTTGTCCAAATTTCATAGATAAATCAATATTTGAGCGAAAAATCAGCCAGGCTAGATGCAGATTAACAATGCATGTCAATCTAGTAATGAATCTTATAATCATTCATGACGTAATACTAGATAGCAGGCAGATATCTGGATAGCACAGAAAATTATTTCATGTGCTACATGTATATCATTTTGAATTCATGGATGAATTTTAATTTTCTTTACGTCAAATATGGAGAACGACCAAGTCCAAAATAGGTTTGATTTTATTTCTGCAGTTAAAAATGAAAAGACCATTAATTCAAATAATAGCGTATGTATAAATTCAAAAATACTTCAATCATATAATATATTTTCTGCAAACTTAAATACATTGATGATTTTTACAGCATACATGTATTCTTAAAGAAGATGATGATGAAGATGACATGGCTTTGTGGATATTGACGTCATTAAGTTGAATTGGCTTGTTGTTGAGTACTAAAAGTCGATTAATTGAGGAACAAGTTGTGTTCATGAAACACTATGCCCCCCTCCCCAGTGGCAACAAAAATACAAATGAAAGGTCTTGTAATGAGGACGTTGTCAACAAAATATGAAAGCCTTACCTTGAGTTATTCACAAGATATTACCCAGGTTAATATTCTTAAAATAGTTCAAGCTCCAAGGTCAAAGTCAGAAGGTCAAAAGCTTTTGTAACAAAATAGAAGGGTATTGTCACAAGAAATGCAGCTATGAAATATTATAGCCTTATAACTCGACCATTCAACACTTATGAGCAATGAAAAAGTTTTGAACAGAATGACAGACACTGATACAGGACAAACACAATATGCCCCTTGATCTTCGATATCGAGGGCATTGAAATGTTCAATTTCTGTTACAGATGATTTCTTTACAACTTTAAGTACATGTAATAGTAAAATAGCTATTTAAAACCTGTTTTAAAAGTAATCTTAGATTTCGGGAAAGAAAAGATGGACCTGATAGTTACCGTAAGTTATCTCTTTATAACGCGTTCGGTATGTCGAGATAATCATTTCGTTATAACAAAATTATTACTATGCTTAGTCTCTTGCTCATCAAAAGATTTGACTACGGATAACTCCGTTTACCTGATCAAGATATAGGGCTCACGGCGGGTGTGACCGGTCGACAGGGGTTGCTTACTCTTCCTAGGCACCTGATCCCAAATTTGATACAAGGGTTGTTCGATATGTATGTGTATTGTACGATATCTCAAAAGCATTCGACTCAAATAGTAAAATGAACATCACATCCCTTCAAAGTATTCTCCGCGGTTTCAAATACATAATTTGAATCTCTGAATCCATTTCTGAAATGCCTCACGGTACGCTGATTTAGGTATACCTCTGACGCACTGACTGGTGGCTGAAAGTTTTGGAAAAAGTAAAAATTCGCATGGGGCTAGATCTGGAGAGTATGATGGGTGTGGCAAGACGGCAACCTTCTCCGGCTCACAAGCTCAGATGTATGTTATGGAGCATTATCATGAAATAGATGACCATGCCTAGATCCTGACTTAGGGCGTCGTTTATGATAATATTTCTTGAGTTGTTTTTAGTAGAACATCTTGGTAATACCGACCTGTAACACTTTTCCCCTTCGGCACCGGAATTCGCACGGCTATACCATCACATGAGAAGAATAGGTAATAAAGAACCTTCTTTGTGTATATGGTTCTTTTGGCAACTACAGGCCTTCTACCGTGTTTAGTTAGCCATATTTTGTTTACAATGTAAAACTTATACGGTACCAATTTTGATGCACCAGATGCCCATTTCGACAAATAATGTCTCTTCAGTGATGCTCAACCGAAATGTTTGAAATCCGAAATAATAATAAACTTAAAGAGCTATTATAGGGAAAAACAGAGTGCCAAAAAAAGTAGAGTCAAATTCGTCTAAGGATAAGAGCTATGCACGAGAGAGATAATCCTTAATTTTTAAATGAATTTCTAAATTTTATCACAGAAATTATATATACATCCCTATTTTCAAGCTAGTAATAAAATACTTAGCTGCTGGACTGTAGAGACCCTCGGGGACTAACAGTCCACCAGCAGAGGCCTCCACCGAGGGGTCATAATGTAAAAATTATACGGTACCAATTTTAATACACCAGATGCGCATTTCGAGAAATAATGTCTCTTCAGTGATGCTGAACTGAAATGTTTAAAATCCGAAATAATAATAAACTTTAAGAGCTATTTTAGGGGAAAACAGAGTGCCAAAAACGTGGAGTCAAATTCCTCTAAGGATAAGAGCTATACTTGAGGGAGATAATATTTCTTACTGGTTCGAAATAGTGAACCCATGTTTCGTCACCAGTTACAATGTTTGCAATTTGTCTTTGATTGAATTTGGGAAACATTTTGAGCAATTGCTTAGCGGGTTGTACTCGTACTCGTTTTCCGTGGCCGAGTGATAAGAGTATCGCGCTCAAAATCACACAGCCTCTCACCTCTGTCGGCGCGGGTTCGAATCCCACTCGCGCCGGTAAGTGAGAAAGTTTCCCAGTTTACTTTCGGAAGGTCGGTGGTCTCTTCACATGTACATTGTATCTGGGTTCTCTCTTCCACCAATAAAAACTTGGCGCCACCAGACAACCGAAAAGTGGTTGAGTGTGGCGGAAAACAATTAACCAATCAATCAATCGTACCCGTTTTTAATCATCTGTCAATATATGCGGTATCCATCTGGCAGAAATCTTTCGTATTTTCAAAATAGGCGTCAAAATAAAAACACCCGCGATAGCGATATGCCAACAGCTTTGGCAATATAACGAATGGTGTATCTGCCATCACTTTCAATTATTTCCCTGACTTTCGAGACATTTGCCTTGCCTGTTACAATCACAGGCCAGCCAGAATTTGCTGCATCTTTGAAGGACTCTGTGCCAGTCAGAAAGTTCTTTCTCCGCCTACGAACTGTCTCATAAGATACCTTATCAGACCCATTAACTTCCCCCCAATTCGGTAAAAATCTACATTACAGAATGACCGAGTTTTGTACGAACTTTTATATAAGCTCTAATTTCTTCAATATTCTCAACCCGTTTCCCACCCATTTTCACATCAATGGTCAACGACTGGCTCTATTGAAATTACTTTAAGTTTAAAACTATGTGGAGCTGAAGGCTCGTGTTTATACAGTTGGAAAGGTATGAATACAGCCATTTAAGAGTATCATCATCCACGAAATCGTGCAACGCATTATCGTGCTGTGGTACAATACACATTACATATCGAACAGCCCTCGTATATCCAGGGATCCGTGTTTCCCAAATTCTCTGTTTTATATTGCTTATATGAGTTATGAGAATGATCATTGTTCGTTATCTTCACCTTTCATACAGCACCTGCATAGAGCTATGTAATAAGTAATGTGTTTAAAAGCACCACAAAATATGACTTTTTACGAAATTAATATGTGGTTGAAACTCGTAGACCATCCTTAAAATAGCCGTAGTTTACGAAAGAATACATAGGATCAAATCTTAGGAATATTTCTTTAAAAGAGCAAAACACCATATTTTGTCAAATAAAGGTATTTTTATACCTGCACTATTGTGAGTTCAAAGTAGAAAAACTGTATTAAATTTCACTTAATATTGTGTAATTTTATAATTAATCATATTATTGATTATGTTGCAACCTTTTAAAAGATGTCAGACAAATATAACTACAAATTGATGTCAATTTCAGAAAATCGCACATTTTCGTGAATCAGTATGATAAAAATACATAACAAGAGACCCACCTGATTATTAGCTAAAAGGATCACTTGTGCCAAGGGCTATGAAATTCTGTTCTGCATATCTAAAAAAAAATCTAATATTTAGCAACAGTATAAAACAAGATGTATACCTAAAGCATGGATCATCAAATTTACAATTTTGGTAAAGGACTAACTGTTCTTTCTAAAGATCCACCTAGTTTCAATTTGTTATCAATAGCACTAAAGATGTTATTTAAGTGTTTTACACATGAACACAATACACCAAGTTTGTTCCCGCCCTGGGGTCAGAACCTCTACCTCTGGGATTATGAAAATTACAATTTTGGTAGACGCCTTCTAATTTTACATCACTAATCATTTAGTCTTTCTTAACTTGTGCAGTTGTAGAGAAGATTTTTGAAAATTGGTCATTTTGGCAGTTTTTGTCCCATCCATAATGCCCCTGGGGAGCAGGAGTCCTGAAATTTATAGTATATGTCCATCTTTTCCCAAAGATGTTTTATACCAAATTTGAAAAGAATTTGAACAGTAGCTTTCAAGAAGTTAAAAATATCCAATTGTTGACGGACGACGCAGGACGACAACCACTTGCAATAAAACTAAAACTGGTTTAAATAACAACAGATTGTTTCATCAATAAAAAGTAACACGGAGATATTCGTATTTTGTGATCAGTCATATGGAAATTACTTTGTTAAACACAAATATGATTCTCCGAATTAGATATTAAAAAGATACTAGAGTTCCACAATATCTATGTGGTCTTTGGTAATCAAGTCTCCCAACAATCTGTAATATCCTTGGGCACGAATTGTGCTCTTTTATTAGCCGACCTGTTCTTTTATTCTTATGTGGCAAAATTTATTCTCAAAGTTTCTGCATGAGAAGAAAAAATCTCTTGCTGTGGCCTTAATTAAATCTATACATTGTAGATACATCAACGTTTTAACTATTAACACTGTGTATTTTCATTCATAAGTCGATTCCATATATTCCTGTGAAATAAAAGATATCAATCTTCCGTATCTGCTTCATATTTAGATATTTTATTGAAAATCACCGACAGACTGACAACTTAACTTTATGATAAATGGAATGTCCTTTAATTAGGTTCTCCATCGTTAACTTCATGTATATATATATATATATATATATATATATATATATATATAAGTAGCAATATTTCATTATCACCTGCATAAATATTTATTTCCCCCAACTAATTCGATACGCGAGAGCATGTTTTGTGTATGTAAATTTTCTAATGGACGCAAGCTTCTGATCGATAAGTTCATGATACAGATGTTTCAACAGTCTCGTTTGAAGTCAGATTTTGAAATTCTATGGTCGTTATAATGATCTTATTTGCAATCCAATCTGTCAGTAGTTCGGATGCTGCCTGACATGTATCAGTATTGAGAACATTTTCAACGTAGATAATCAACTATTTGTAAAAGTAAACGTTCTCAGTATCGAAAAGTTTGCCAAATTTTATTTTATTGTACTCATTGAATAGAATTCCCTATTCTTACAAAAACATGCGTTTTTATAATACACAAAGATTTTGCAAAAACCTATGACATTTTATAAAGGTGGAGTACCTCAATGTATAAACAGTCTCTTGTAATAACATTTCATAATAATTCTCTTTAGTAAAATCTATGATTCAAAAAGTATTCATAGGACTACAAAAGAAATGTGACATGATAATGGACGTACTTTATTTGTTTCCTCAGTTCATACCGGCATAAGTTTCAACAACTGATGATTTCAATTTCTAGGTTTCAAACCATTTCTCCAATCAATACAGTGCAATAATTGTCTTGACTTAAAAATGATTTCGATGACTCGGAATTGAATTTCTGTGCAAAACCAATAGAAAGAAATATATGAATTGAAAAACTTTACTAATAGGTGATTTCGTTTGTTTTCACTTCTTATCTATTCTTTTACAGTGTGGAAACGGGACAAAGAAGACATTTATCCTGACAATCCCAAACAGATGAAGAACTCATGGTGAAGAAATTTCATCACTTTTCCTCTCGTAAAATAAGATTTGGAGTATCCAGAAATCAATTTGTGTGTCTAGATGTTTGAATGTTTGAATATGTGTATATATGTCTGTCCATTTTGTAACCCACGAGTTAATACTTGGTCTAGTATTAATAAGGTACTTTATTGCAATAGTGGTAGGATTATTTTTCACAGTTAATTCATTTACTTAATTATATCTATATATGGCAAACCTTTGGTCACATATAGACTATCAGTTTATTCATGTGCTAAATTCAGGCACAAATACTTGACATGATATCATCAAACATATACAACTAAACGTTTGGCGTCAATGGACCACATATTACATAAAACCTACATATTGTACTTACATGCAACACTCAATCGAAATTGATAGGCTGATCCGAGTGGGCTAAGAATAAACATATCATATGCGCGTGTCTGATCCCAGGAGCGAAAGCACAGAACATTGTCTGCGTTGCATCTAGCAGCCATAAAAATTATAATCTTGATCCCAGAGTTTTGTTACTTTTTATGTTGTTATACGTATTCGGTAATTTTCCACTCATAGAGAGACGTCACCAGTTGAAGGTGAAGGGCCGCAAAGTTTGACTTACACAGGGAACTCAATTTGAGGAATTCAATTTGAGCAATGAGGATTCTTTATCGTGCCAACATTTACAGTACCATAGGAACTACGTTTTTCAGGTCATATACGAAAGAGACATTATTATTTCTATTGCTAGACGCGCTTAAGATCATATACGAAAGATCCGTGCCTTTCACTTTTAATTCCATGCGTTTGGCAAATGAAACGTCAAGTGTTGTCCTGCAACAATATTTTGGAACGCAGTTCACAGTTCACTCTTCGCAATTCAATAGAGAATGCATTCTAGAACGCAGTTTGCAGTTCAACTTAAAGAAAATCTTAGACTGGAATTTTAAGGATAGGTGTGCATTGTAACTGGGCAAATCGCACCACTGTGAAAAAATAGCAATGGTACTCCCTCTGCTTACGGAGATCCGCCTCTTCGATGTTCATTCATAATACATTACACTTATTGAATAAACATCGGGCTAGGAAACATGGAAGACCCAACCCCGGGGCCTGAAATTTTTAGGGTAAGATATTAGTGGCAAACTCCTACAAGTGTGAAAAATAGTGGTGATGCTCTCTCTGATTGTGGAGATGCGCTCCTCTAATTCTATGAATATCATATTACTTTAAGTAAATAAAAATCGGGTTTGAAAACATCGAAGACCCCTACCCCTACCCAGGGGCTTGATCTTTTTAGAGTAGGATTATAGTGGTCACCTAACATACTTGAGAAAAAATGATGATAGTAATTGCTTTCATTGTGGAGATCCGCCCCTTCAACTTTTACCAATAACACATTAATCTTAGTGAACAAACATCGGCCTCAAAAGCATTGATGAAGATACCTACTTCGGGGCCTCAATTTTGGGGGTAGGATGATAGTGATTAACTCAACTACTTTGAAAAAAATCGTGGCAGTACTCGCCCTGGTTCTGGAGATCCACCCCTCAATTTTTTTTTTATCACCAATACATTACATTTGATGAATAAACATCGGGTTCCGAAACATCGAAGACCCTACCACAGGGCCTGAATTTTTTAGGGTAGGGTAATAGTGGTCAACTCCCACCAATGTGAAAAACTGATAATGGTGCTGTCTTTAGTTTTGAGGTTCTGCCCCTCTAATTTTGTAAAACATATATTCCACTTAAGGAAAAAACATTGAGTTCCGAAACATCAAAGGCCCTTACTTCGGGTTCTGAAATTTTTAGGGTAGAGTTATAGCGATTGACTACCACCACTGTGAAAAAATGGTAATGGTACTATCTCAAATTGTGGAGATACGCCCACCCATTTAAAAAATAATAATAACACATAACTTTTAATGAGTTAATATCGGGCTCGAAAATATAGAATACTCCGGGGCCTAATATTTTGAAGAAAAGGTGGTAGTGGTCATCTCCGAATACTTTGAAGAAATGGTGATGGTGTTCTCTGTGGTTCTGGAGATCCGCCTCTAATTTTTAATCATAACGCATAACAATTAGGGAACAAACATTGGGTTCGGAAGTACCAAATACCCCCTAACTCCGGACACTGAATTTTTAAGGATAGTGTTATAGTAAACAACTCCAACTACTGTGAAGAAATGGTGATAGCAATTTTTCTGTTTCTACTTTTAGAGATCTATTCATCCAAGTTTTAATAGTAACACATTGCACTTAGTGAATAAACATAGAGCTTGGAAGCATCAAAGACCTGGCCCTGGGGCCTGAAATTTTGAGGAAGAATTGTTAGTGGTTAACTCCCACCATTGTATACAAATGGCGATAGTACTCTCTCTGGTTCGGGAGATACTGCTCTCCAATTTTTATTTATAATGCATTAGACTTAGTGAATAAACATCGGGTTCGGAAACATCGAAGGCTGGGGATTTTGATTGTAAGATATTAGTGGCCATCTCCCATCACTGAAAAATAGTGGTGGTAGAAACAGTACTGTTTTTGAATTTTTATTGGCTGGTTATTATAAATGTGATTGTTTTGGCCAATGGCAGACCCTGAAGGGAATTTCATGTCGTTTTTCAGATCCCATTAAGTATCCCGGCGTGAAATGCTTAGTGCGTACCTTCACGTATTTTCAAAAACGAAGTTTATTTCTTAAATGAAATCAATATACAAGCATCCTTAAGAAATGTACATGTAGAATAAAGCTTTCGTACACTAAAGCCCACAAGATCTTGGTGGGATGGGGAGGGCGCTAAATGAAGAGTTTTAAAATTGTATAGGAGTAAATATATATAGTAAAATACCATTTCTTTACGAAATCTTCTACTACAGGGGTACAAATGGTCAATATAATTTACAAGCATCCTCATGTAGTGTATATTCATATTTACTCACATTATGACACATCGGTTCATGACGGGGTGATAGTTGGGGTTTAACATTTCACATCATAATATGAAGGATAGTTCTTTGAAAATCATTGAAAATGCGAACCCGATGTTTATTCGCTACGTGTAGTATATTGTTAACAATAGGCCCACAGGCCTTATCGGCCACCTGAGTACTACATGCAGTTAAAAGTATCACTACTCCAAGGCTTATAAAATCTAGAGAAAAAAATCCTGTTCTAAATATCTAAGCTAAATTCTAGTATTCAGCAACAGTATAAAAAAGATGTGTTCTTAAAACTTCAATGCCCTCAAAAGTGCATACATTGATGAAAGGCTTTACATAATATGACATATCTATCAACATTAAACGATATGACTAATTTGGACCTATCCTAGAGTCAAATCATTGGGTTGCGAAATTCATCATTTTTGGTACATCTTTTTCTGTTACTCCTGAATATGCATTTAGATTTTATACGGTATCAGCAAACTTAAAGAAGTCCTTCAAATCATTGTAATAATTTTGACACTATCCTGAAACCAAACCCTTACCCCCTAGAATCATGAAATTTACAACTGTGGTAAAGGACTGTCTACTCCTTCTGAATATCCATTTAGTTTCAACAATTTAGTACCAATAGCATTAAAGCAGATATAATTTATTTTTTGCGCATATACTCTATATATACCAAGATTGGCCCCACCCTTTGGTCAGAACCTGTACCTCTGGGATCCTGAAAGTTACAATTTTTGGTATAGGCCTTCCTGTTCTATATCACTATGCATTTATTTTTTCTTAAAGATATGCAGGTGTAAAAAAGAATATTCTTTTTTTTAAATTGTCATTTTTGGTAGTTTTCGCCCCACCCCTAATCCAAAAATGGTAAAATCATGAAGTTTACAATTTAGGTAGAGGCCTTCCGGTTCCTGTGATGTTATGCTCACAACATGTAACACGGGTCCCAGGGGTGTAGGAGTCCTGAAATTCACATTTGATGTCCCCCTTGTCCCAAAGATATTTCATACCAAATTTGAAAAGAAGTGGAATAGTATTTATCAAGAAGTTAAAATGTTCAATTGTTAACGCACAGTAACCAATTGGGCCCGTTTTACAAAAAACATGTGTAAAAGCAGGGCGTAACTTAGGCCGAGTAACTAATTTACGCCAAATTTTAGGCCGGCCTAAATCGCATTTCACAAAGGAGCGTTATACCGGACGTAAATCCGAGATAGTACATCTGCCTAATAGTAATACCAGACTTTGAGCATGCGCAATTGCTAGATGTTTTTGGTTTCGAGACTATTTTAAAACAGAGGTGGATCAAAATGGTTTTAAAAGCTCTATAGGAAATATTAACGAATGCTGAGAAATTAACGAAATATACTTACAAATGTAATGTAATTGATAAATAATCCAATATATCATGACTGTTTAAATACATGTTATTAGAGACATGTTATGTTCGTAACATCACAGGAACCGATAATTCTATCTGTAATAATGATATAATGATAGAGGGCTCACGGCGGGTGTGACCGGTCAACAGGATATTCTTACTCCTCCTAGGCACCTGATCCCATCTTTGGTGTGTCCAGGGGTCCGTGTGTGCCCAACTATCTATTTTGTATTGCTTGTGGGAGTTATGAGATTGATCACTGTTCGTTATCTTCACCTTGCATTAGGGGTCTATATTATACCACCCCTATTAAATAGGGAGGGGGGGCTTAATTTTAATAGGGGTGGTATAGTATAGACCCCTTATATCAATATTACAGACAAAATTACCGGTTCCTATGGTAACATATAAATTGAAAGTATGGAAACGTATTTTTTTAACATCAACTTTAAATTATTTTTGAAACAGAAAATTAAATTCCATTTTTCAATTACATCAGCAAATGACCACCCAACGTAAAGAAGAGTTATGGAAATTATTGAATTGTGTTTTTTATTCTTCTGGAGAATACTGCAAATTTTGATAAACTATAATACATGTACATGTATGTAGACTGAGTCTCTATTGATATTTGAATTTATTAAGCTGTAGTAATATAAAGTGAGTTTTTAAAGCATGAATAAATGAAATATCAAGCTATATACTGTTTAGGAAAAAAGCCATGTATTTACATCACCTACATTGTTGTAAAAGAGAATCTTTTAAAAGTTTAAAATAATTTATGAATTAAAGTGTTAATATAATCAGACCAGTGGCGGATTTGAGGGGGGCGCCGGCTCCCCCCTCCTAAAATTTTCAAATTTAAACTATATCGTGGTCTCTTGCTTGGAAAAATGTAAACAATAAAAGAAACAATAATTTCTTTCACTCTCGGAGAAAAAAAAAAGACAAAATCTTTTGATTAATTGAATTACTTTTATTGGAAAAACTTTCATTTGTTCCAAATATCCTTAAAGTTGCGTCATTTTATTAATTTCATCTATCAAAAATGACTACATATGAGACATATTTCAAACCCTATAAAATCTGTAAAATTCAAGAGCTTCAGGGGGCCCAAGGTGGCCCCCAGACCCCCTACCTCATAAAATTGCACTCCCCTCCCTAACCGCAATTCCTAGATCCGCCCCTACACTAGACAAAGGGTAGGTCTGCATGTATTACATATTTTTTCAGCATTTATATTGCGTGTTTAACTTCGAGATTTCAACAGAGTATTGCAGTACTGCATGTATATTCCGTGCATTGCTACTGTCGTTTGCTTCAATATTCAAGACAATAATATAATGGCGTCTTCAAATTCACAGAGTACTATCACAGGTGCTTTGGTTATAATATATAAATACACATCTAACCTTATACATATACGTATGTATAATGTTAGATGTGTATTCATATATTATGACCAAAGCACATTTGAGCAAAATCAGTCAAACAAAGCCTAATTGGACGGCTGATGAAATACAAGTGCTAGCATCATCAATTCGCGAAAATGGGGATATTCTGTTTGCAAAATTTTCTATTGATATCACTTTGGAGAAAAAGAAGGGAATCTGGATCGAAATAGTAAGTAGATAGATACATTATCTTTTTTTAAACTTGGTTGATTGGAAGGAATAAATCTCTAGACGATCAGCATTAATGTTCCTTGATTGTAAAATAGAATCATTTTAAAATATGCATGTAACGTATCACGTTCTATGATTTTTGTATAAATGAAAGTCTAAATTTTCTTTTTAAAAAATGAAAGCTTCCAATATTAGCATCAGATATACATGTACATAAGTTTGTTCCCAGAAACATTTTTCACTATATATTTCATACAAAATAGCAATTTTTCAAATAGTAGGTGTGACGTTATCTTTTACAAGAAATTAATGCAATGGATGTCACTTTTAAGCAGAATTTTTTGAAATTTATAACGATAAGAATTAGGTATTTCTGATATGGATCTTTTTTTTAATCAGAGTCAATCTGACAGGTCTCTGAAAACTCTTTCTCTTCTTATCTGCCGTTGTCTCCGTTGCTTCAAAATCAACACTGTCGTCATTATTCGTTTAGTTGTTTACAGGCTAAGAGTTATACCTAGTCATGGGCAGGCCTAAACTTAAGCCATATATTTAGTCGGGTTTAAACGTAGTCTGTTTTATGAAACGCAACTTAGTCCGGTTTTATGATTTAGTCCTGTTTTTACGCCCGACTAAGCTAACGTCTGGTCGTACGCCTTTTTAGGTCACCTGAGTAAATTCAGGTGATCTATTGCAGTTGGTTGTCGTCCGTCGTCGTCCGTTAGCAATTAAACATTTTTAACTTCTTCTTAATAACTGCAATTCCAATTCTTTTCAAATTTTGTATTAATCATCATTAGGGCAAGGGAGACATAAATTGTAAATTTCATGACTCCAGCACCCCTGGGGCCCTAGGGGCGGGGCAAAAACTGCCCATAATTGACCAATTTTAAAAAACCTCAGTGCATAGTGATGTAGAGCAGGAAGGATTCTACAAAAAATGTAGATTTCATGATCCCCGGGATAGGGGTTTGGACCCCAGGGAGGGGCCAAACTTGGTGTATAGTGTTTATGTGTAAAACTCTTAAATAACATTTTCTTTAGGTGTATTGATACTAAATTGAAAGTAAATAAATATATAGAAAGAACAGGTAGTCCTCTTCCAAAACTGTAAATTTGATTATCCCAGGGGTAGGGGTTTTGGTATCAGGGTTGGGCCAAATGGTCAGTTATTAAATGTGTCAACAATATACATTTTTAACTTCTTGATAACTATCATTCCATTTCTTTCCAATTTGGTATGAAACATATTTTGAAGAAGGGGACATAAATTGTAAATTTCAGGATTCCTGCATCCCTGGGGCGTTAGGGGCGGGGCAAAAACTGCCCAAAATTGACCAATTTTCAAAAATCTTCTTCTCTAGAACCACACACGTGTAAGAAAAACTGAATGCATAGTGATGTAGAGCAGGAAGGCCTCTACTAAAATTGTAAATATCATGATCCCCGGGGTAGGGGGTCTGACCCAGGGCGAGGCCAAACTTGTTTTATAGTGTTTATGTGTAAAACACTTAAATAGCATTTTCGTTAGTGCTATTGATACTAAATTGAAACTAAATGGATATAGTAGGTAGTCTTTTATCAAAATTGTATATTTGATGATCCCCGGAGTAGGGGTTCTGACTCCAGGATGGGGCCAAACTTAGTATATAGTATTTATGTGTAAGTTTGCTGATACTGTATAAAATTTAAATGCATACTTAAAGAGACACTACAGCTCATTTTCCACATTTTAATGAAGTGTTTTTAAAACCATATATTGATAAAATGATAAAATTCACATCGATACTGACAATTTTGAACATTTGGGATGCATCAATTTACTCTCAACTGCGCGTTGAAGATCATCCGGAATTCAAAGGTTTCTTCATGCTGACTCGGACTTTTGAATGCTTATTTACATCACGTGGTTTTGAATGACAGCAAAGGTGTTGTGTAGGAAATTATCTAAATTCCCCTTCAAGGGAGTCCACACTCACCTTTCAAGTACATAAGATTATTCCCTGCTCCTTATAATAACTAATTATCAATAATTATTTCAACAGAAACCCTTCCATGTTCCCATTGACCAGCTGTTGACCGATGTTTTTACAACTAACACGTGTCGTGTTCAGATAAAAACGTACTTACTTTTAAACGTAGTGTCTTCGCAGCTAGTCTCAATGGCATATTTAGGGGGCCAGTATCCCCCCTCCCATTTTACGCCACAGATTGTGAATGAAAATCAAAATTTTGCACCCGAATGGCCGATTACTTTGGCTAATCTTTGACTTTCACACCCCTCTTCGGAAATCCTAGATCCGCCACTGAGTTACATGCGCGTTTCTCCGAGCTCTCTGTTTTCCAACGGTCATACTGATCCTTAGGTAAATTTTATTTCACGCATTAGTTTTATCTCATTCTATTTTTACCTCTTTTCTCACAGAATCTGTCAAAATGCTAGATCTATCAACTACACTTTCTCTCACTGGACGACATGCTGCACTGTTTACTGTCTATGCGCATGCGTCTGAAGACTAAAAGGAGGAGACTCGATATTTTTTGTATAGGCCATCAAAAAGTATTAATTTTTACGTTAAAACGATAATTTTTAACTTTAGATAAGTGTTATTTTCGTGAAGTTCATACTTTCAACAATGCAACAAAAATTGAAAAAGCGCTGGGAAAATTGTCATTTCATGATTTTTGCGCAAAATGAGCTGTAGTGTCTCTTTAAGGAATAGCAGAAAAAGATATACAAAAATGGTGAATTTCACAACCCAGGGTTATGACTTTAGGATGAGTCCAAATTAGTCATATCTTATGATGTTTAATGTTGATACGCCTATTATTTAAAGCCTTTCATTAGTGTATGCACTTTTGAAGGCAGTGAAGTTTTAAGAACACATCTTGTTTTATATTGTTGCTAAACATTAAAATTTGTCTTAGATATTCAAAACTGGACATTTTTTCTAGATTTCATAGCCTGTGGGAGTTGTGATACTTTTTCACTAGTATTCAGGTGACCGATAAGGCCTGTGGGTCTCTTGTTGTGAAACGGGCCAAGAGTTTACTAAGGTGACCTAATAAAAGTTGGAGGGGCGGATCTCCAGAACTAGAGAGAGTACCATCATAATTTCTTCACAGTGGTATGAGTTAATCACTAACACCTTCCTCTTAGAATTTCAGATCCCGGGGGTAGATGTCTTCTACATTTCCGATCCCTATGTTTATTCACTAAGAGTAATGCGTTAGTTACAAAAATGGACAGGCGGATCTCCACAACTTGATAAAGTACCATCACCATTTTTTCAGTAGTGGTAATTGATCACAATAACGGTACCCTCAAAATTTCAGACCCCGGGGTAGGGGGTCTTTGATTTTTCCGAACCCGATGATGATTCACTATATGTAATGTATTATTTCTAAATATTGGAGAGGCGCATCTCCACAACTAGAAGGAGTTCCATATTAATTTTTTTCACAGTGGTGGTAATTGATCACTATAACTCTATCTTAAAAGTTTCAGGCCTTGGGGGTAGGGGTATCCAGTGTTTCCAAATCCAATGTTTATTCACCAGGTTCAATGTATTATCTAACAAATTAAAGGGACGGATCTTCACAACCAGAAAGAGTCTCATCACTATTTACTTTTAATACTTCTTCCTTAGAAATTCAGGTCCCGGGGTTGGGGACTTTAATGATTTTGAGCCCGATCTTTAGGAAGAGAACCATTACCATTTTTTCACCGGGACAAGGGCCTTTGATATTTGTGAATCCGATGTTGTTTTTTTTCCATTAATTGTAATATGTTAATGAAAATTGGACGGGCGGATCTCCAGAATCATCATCAGAGAACCATCATCATTTCTTACCCTCAAAATTTCAGGTCCCGGGGTAGGGATCTTCGATGTTTCCGAACCCGATGTTTATTTACAAAATGAAATATATCATTAATAAAAATTGGAGGGGCGAATCTCAAGAACCATGGAGAGTACTATCACCCTTTTCTTACAAAGATTAGAGCTGGCCACTAATATCTTACCCTAGAAAATGTCGGGCCCTGAGGTAGGGGTCTTCGATGTTTATCCAGTGTAATGTGTGGATCTCCATAAGCAGAGAGTGTACTATAACCATTTCTTCACAGTGGTGGGCGTTGGCCGCTAATAATTCCAGGTCCCAGAGTAGGAGTTTCATTGTTTCCGAACCCGATGTTTATTTACTAAGTGTAATGTATTAATGAAAATTGGAAGGGACAGTCTGCAGAGAGAGAGAGAGAGAGAGAGAGAGAGAGAGAGAGAGAGAGAGAGAGAGAGAACCATCTCAAGTTTTTAACAGTGTTGGGAGTTGACCACTAATATATTACCCTCAAAATTGTGGCCCCGGGATAGGAGTCTTTGACGTTTCCGGACCAGATGTTTATTCACTAAGTGTAATGCATTAGGAATAAAAATTGGAAGGGGGCTCCACAACCAGACAGGTACTATCTCGCCATTTTGTCAGTGGTGGTAGTTGACCACTTACACCCCATCCTTAAAATTCCAGTCTGGTTTTGTTTTCTATGCATATACAATTTTGAATTGCGAACAGCGGTCTAGAATGCAGTTCATTATTGAATTGCGAATAGTGAACTGCGAACCGTGTTCCAAAATCTAATCACCCTCTATGTTGTACGATTAACCACGATGTATTTGTAACGTATCAGTATCCATTATTGTCCAGAATATGTTAATTTTAGCCCGATTTATTAAAAAAGAATAACCATGTGAGCCTACGCATATTTCAAAAATATTCTTTCATTTGATATCTCATCAATTCTTTTTTAAATTTCTTTTTCCTTGATGTACGTTGCAAGGGCACAGGTCCTCTTTATTTGATCGATATTTACAAATCATGCCATACACTGTTCCACATGTGAAATATACATTAATAGGAATGTGACTGGAATCAATATGTTTATTTCCCTTCAATGTTGTTTTTGTATAAACATGTTGAATCAATTGTAGATCCATATGTTCAAAAGAATATTTTTATCATCCGCAATTTTTCAACATCTGATCAAAGTTGTCAGTTTTAATGTTGTACAGCAACTGATGTCAGCAACATAATCACAATGAATTATGTACGAAACTATCTCCTAAAATAAAACTATTTTCTAAGAATTACGGTATATAAATTGGTCAGAATGTGACTCTAAACAATATGCCACCAACAAATTTTGTTTTACATCTATTTCAAAGAATTCAAGGGCCGACCCCTAAAACTAAACATATTACATTTACGATAAAAACTGAAAGCATTTTGTTAAACGTTGTAGAACAAAAGTTGTAGATAATGAGGAAACCTGTTCAACATTATCAATGTAAAAGTTATACGGTACCAATTTTGATGCACCAGATGCGCATTTTGACAAATAATGTCTTTTCAGTGATGCTCAACCGAAATGTTTGAAATCCGAAATGACAATGAAGTTTTAGAGCTATTATAGGGGAAAACAGTGTGCCAAAAAGTGGAGTCAAATTCGTCATAATGATAAGGGTTCAAAGGGGGTCAAATATTTTCCCCCGTCATTTCAAAAGCTGGAATAAATTTCTAAAGCATTATTGATTCATAGTTGTTTCTTTTGACGTTCTGCAACTGCTGATGTCAGCTAAACGATCCTTGATTATGTGTTTAGTTATATATAGGGAATAATGTAGGAAACGTTGGTCACATCATTTCAAAATCGAACGGTAGACCTATCCGTTGCTCACAACGAGATCATGTCTAGTTCTCATTTTTTTCTCACAATTTTTGTTCACTTAATTTTTCAGAACAGTGTAGACTGATTTTCGTCACATTTTCAGGAATCATGATATTCACTTAATCATGCTTTTTGTTGTTGTTGGTATTTTGGTTACCTCAATTATTACGTAAGATGTTGACGTTTTTCCTGAAATTTCCTGAAATTTAGGGGATCAGTTTGTCCAGGAGTGTTCTCGAAAACCATTCAAGATATCAACTTCAAATTTACAGCCATTAAGAAGTTGTGTTCATAGCTGTGCTTAGTCACATTCAAATTTATTTAATGTAAAATGTACCCATTTTCGTCAATATCTTCTTTAAAAAATAAATCGAAAAATTTATACATCAATCTTTTTAAGTAATGACGAGATCTATTCGACGGTATCAAATTTTAGAGTCCAGTCCCTTAAATAAAGGGCTGAGAGGGGTTAAAAGTATTTTCTAAATATTTCAAAAGCTAAAAAAGAATTTGTTAAGCAGTATTCAAGCAAAGTTGTTTGTTATGGCGTTTTGTAACTGATAACGGCAGGAGAATGGTCATTGATTACGTAATAAGGGTTTTATCAGGGGTTAATTGATCAGAATGTGGCTCTAAACAACATTCCATCTACAAATGCTGTCTTACATCTCCTGTTAAGGACTTCAGGGGGTGATCCCTAAGACTTAATATCTTGCATATGTTGAAAACTGAAAACATTGTGCTAAGCGTTGTAGAACAAACGTTGATTATAAGAACACCTATTCGACGATATCACGATTTAGGAGCCAGCCATATGATTAAGAGGCCGAGTAGGGTCTAAGGTATTTTCTAGATATCTCAAAAACTAAAAATGAATTTGTTTAAAAAGCATCTTTAAAGTGAAATTTATTCTTAAATATAAGTCTATAATACCATGATATACATAATTTCAACTAAGTTACCAACAGTGAGAATACTAAATTGAATAACAAAGACGGATGGCACTGTAAATACATTAGAAAATTAGCTTTTATTTTTGGTATTCTTTTTTTTTCAAATCAAATGTCAAATATTTTAGGTGAAGTAAAATTGAGACATCATGGTTTTTTTTTTTTACGTTTGGGCAATCGAAAAAACATGGCTCACCCGGATTGTGGTCTGGTTTCATGCAAAGTACTCTTACCAACTGCCCTACGCATCATTGATAGACGAACTCGAAAATCTGCAACAGAATTGATAAGGAAAAAGAAACTATTGAACATGAAATGATACTGTGCTTTTCAATTCAATGTTTAACTAGAAATTTTCGGTGTCACAATTAGCCTCAGAACATTGGCATAAGTGTTCAAAGTTTTCAATTGGACGAACTAGACTTTTCCAATGTCTATGTACTAAGTACTAACTGCTAACTACAATACGTTGTGGTGATGAATGTTGTCCATTGTTGTCTGTGCTTATTCGCCGGTGTTGTAGAATTTGTCCGTAATGTAAGCATATACCAGTAATACAGAATTAGTTACTGACATTTTCTTGTTTGTACATGTATATTACGAAAGCCCAGAAGACTCATTCTTAAATATTCAATTCAATATCTATATTGAACAATCAAAATATGATTGGAAAGAGCCAATATAATATTTCAAAGACAATATGATATTTTAATATAATGCAATAAATGTAAAAAAAAAAAAAAAAAAAAAAAAAAAAAAAAAAAAAAAAAATATCGACATAATATTTTGTGTTAGAGGTTTGAAGGTACATAAACTTGGAATACGACGGAAACCAAGTACAACACAGTGTTTCTTCTTTTATTTAAAAAAGCATTCAAGTTGTGCATACAAGCACAATAGGATTAGGAAACTTTGCGATAGCCATAATGGGTATAGCATAACCTTGGCCAACATTTTTGGAACATTGAAGGATACCCCGTCACCATTGTTCTTTCTGGTGGATATTTAAAGGTTTGAACTGGGCAAGAATTTCGGAGATTTTTAAATTCTGATTTAAGTATTTTTCATTAGTCTCTACGCTAATATCATTTTCGGTACAACTGCAAAAGATTATATTGTAACGGGAAACCTGTACGTTTCCATGTAAATCCAGATTCAGTGATTTACAGAGAGCAAAAACATATTTTGAAGGTTTACAAAGGTTTATTTAGGGAAAGAATTAATAATATAAAAGTCTAGGGGTTGGTGGATACCTACTGGCAGCTTAGCTGTAACAGGCTAGTTCTGATCTGTCCGTTGATAACGTCGCGGTGGTCAGGCCGTTTACATACGTCAACGTCGTCCAGAACGGCCAGACACACGTGCAAAGTCGGCAACGAACCCGACGTTAAAAGAAATATGATGATAATATAGTAATAGCATAATGTTACACAACATTATAAATATTACAATCCATATCAGTACGTAACTAGATATTAAATAACAATGACTTAATAACAAATATAGACACTATAAATCATCCACCATTACACTCTCCCCTTCTTAAGACCTAATGTATGCGACACATACATTAGTCAAGTACACGTGTATATAGAAATTTTATAATAGCCATAAGCATTCACTGCGATATATTACAATATGAAGAAACAATTCATTACATTATGCAATATAACTGCATTATATTTGGCAACAAATAATATTTGATATTTATTCAACAGTCCATATTATGATAAATATAAATATAAATTATGTATCAATATGATACAACGGATTGTAAGTTATTTCATTACAATATTAAAGACTCATTTTACAAAACAAATCTGCAAGTTAAAAAAAACCAAACAAATCTACAGTTACCAAGACACAGTCTCCAAATCACAAGATATGTACCAAAAGAAGAATGATGGAAAGAATGCCTCACAGTTCAGGAAATAGAAGATTCACAGCCTTGAGATATGCCAGTTCTCTACGCAGGCGCAGGTTATCGGCCTCCAGTTTACGTCTCTTCTCCCTTTCCGCCAGTATTTCAAATGAGGTGGCCTTCAAACATACGAGTTTTTCCTCCACAGCTTTCTTCTTCAGATTCAGTGAGTGGGAAAGGGTTTCTATCCACTGAACATAGGCCAGGATTTCTTCCTGCGTCTCGGAGACATCAGGCAGAGAAAATGGAGGGAAATCCTGGCACCTGGTCTGCGTAGAGACATGAAGAGGTCGCGAAGCTGAATAGACTGGACGCTCTCTAGTGAGGTATTCCTGGACTGTGAGGGTCTTCTTGGCAGGTGGCTCCAAAACTTCAGAATTAGGAATGGGAATCTCATCAGGCACCACAGGGGAGGGGGAGGAGGCCACAGGCACAGATGTAGAAGTCAACGGCACTGGAGGAGCGGCATCCTTAGCCACAGGTGGGCTGGTCCTACTGTAGAAAGAAAAACTCCCAGGATCAATGAAAGATGCATTGGGTCGTGAAATTTTATGACTCTTGGAAAGAATACTTTCCACTAATCCTCTGTTGGTACCATGGACTCGGAGCAAATGAACCTTCATGTCATACCGTCTACGACAGGCGACTTTGCAGTTAACTACTGGACAGGCATATGAAATGACTTCTGGGAGGTGCTTTTCCATCCAGTGTCGTTGGTATCTGACCTTTGTGCTGAAAGTAAGTGCTGGAGGACATCCATCGATTGGACAAGACATGCCAAAAGAGAAGAACTCTATGTTCTTTGCAGAATCCCCAGATGAAGAGGTAGGACCACATGTAGCAGGTGGTCTGAAGAAAGGTGTGTCTTCTAAAAATTCCGTTTCTAGGTCGTCGACCAACAAATCCAATGTAAAGTCATTGAATTCCATCCTGAAATCAAATTAAAATAAAAACTGACTGGTAACTATTTGATATATTAGTAAAAATTATAGTAATACACAGTATATTTATGTGTACATACAGACCCCCTGCCTCCCTAAAAAAATGTCAGATATCCAAGACATTTTATGAAAATCTACTTGGGGGTTTTATAAGTCGACCAGATCTTGTATAAAGTTTATTTTCAGGGACATAATCAGATTCTGGTTCACTTTCAGCCAGAGAATCACTTATCCCAGACATATTAGTACTAGGAACATTGTTTTGTTCCTTTGTTACCTCAGTTATAAACTTTTTCAAATGATCTACATGTACTATCTTTTTCTTTAAGGTTTTGCAATCTTTTATTTCATATGTAATTTCAGAAATCTTTCTAATGATTTCATATGGACCAGTCCAGCCTAACCCTAATTTTTGTTTTCCAGAGGGAGGATACCATCGGAGGACTAAGGAACCAACATTGAATTCCCTACTTTTAGAATTTCTATCATAATAATGCTTTTGTTTTTCAAAGCTACATTGAAGTTTTTCAAGGGCAAACTGAAAAGCTGACTGCATGGCCTTTTCTACCCATTCGACATAAAGCACCGGACAAGAGGGTTTATCGTGATTAATTGGTGATTCTACCATCACGTCAACAGGAAGTAAAGTTTCTCTTCCAAACATTATTCGGTTGGGAGTACATCTAGTACTTTCTTGAACAGATGCTCAAATAGGGAAGATGGTCATCCCAGTCATTTTGGTTTTCATTTACAAACATTGCAAGCATTTGTTGTAGGGTTCTATTGAACCTCTCAATCATTCCGTCGGATTGAGGTCTATAAGGAGTGGTTATGACCAGCAAGTCTACTGTTGTGCAACTGAATCATGATCTCTTTTCTAAGTGATTTTTTAATTTCTAATAGATTACACAGTTCAGTGAATAATTGAGATTCAAATTCGCGCCCTTGGTCTGTATGAATAAGCATTGGTGTTCCATATCTACATACAAACTCAGTAACAAGTTTGTCAGCGACAGTTTGTGCAGTGTGTGTAGGTAATGCATAATCCTATGTCCATTTACTAAAATAGTCACCTACGACCATTATATACTGATTTTCATTTTCTGTAATAGGTAGAGGACCCATGATATCAATGGCAATGGCATCTAAAGGCGCTGAAACATCTACATGTTTCATTGGAAATTTTCCCACCCACGGACCTGGTTTCCGTTTCTGGCAAAACATACAATTTTGACACCATCTACGAATATCTGTGGACATACCAGGCCAGTAAAATCGCGATCGAATTTTCTTTAGAGTTTTTTCACGGCCTAAATGACCAGCAAGTCGACTGTTGTGCAACTGAATCATGATCTCTTTTCTAATTGATTTCGGAACTACTAATTGCAGAGAAATGGACGTGTCCTCATTCTCCCATTTTCGGTAAAGTATTTTATTTTTAACCTCAAGTACCGACCATTGCTTCAACAGAACATCGAGTTCTTTGTCTGAAGTTGCTAATGTAGGACGTTCCTTTGATGTAAGCAAGAAATCTCGTATTGTTTTTATTGTACCATCCTCTGACTGTAAACGTTCAATATCTACATCAGTATCTAACCAATTTGAACATAAGAATGTTTGATCATTTTCATTTTTCTGGTTTTCTTTATTTGTAACTGCTGATACTGTTTGGTTGTTTTCGGTGCAGGCACTGTTTTGCCTATCTGACTCTTCTGAGCTTTTGTCTTTGCTATTGGGCAAGGTACCGTAACACTGTTTACAATCAATTCTCTTACATCGGCGCGAGGGGCGTCTTGATAACCCATCGGCATTTCCATGCAGTGAGCCTTTCCGATGTTTTATCTCGAAACCGTACGTCTCTAGGAAAGAAAGCCATCGGGTAACATCCCTTCCGGTTCTTTAAAGTTCTTCGGCTAAAGCAGAGACGAATGGTCGGTGCGAAGGAGAAAATGTCTCCCATAAAGATAGTGCTTGAAGTGCTTAATGAAAATTACAACAGCCAGAAGTTCGTGATACGTGGTGCAGTATTTGCTTTGAGATTTTGACAATGTTTTACTTCCGTACGCTATAACTTTTTCTTGACCGTTTTGTACCTGTGATAAGACTGCACCAACACCATATGCACTAGCATCGGTATCA
Organism: Ostrea edulis; assembly: GCF_947568905.1. Classification (NCBI taxonomy): domain Eukaryota; kingdom Metazoa; phylum Mollusca; class Bivalvia; order Ostreida; family Ostreidae; genus Ostrea; species Ostrea edulis. Next base: position 97,824,451 of record NC_079165.1, on the reverse strand, counting down.
AGAATAAACGTTTCCTTGATATCAGGATATGATAGTATCGGAGTATCTGTCAATAACCTTTTAAGAGTAGTGAAAGCACTTTCACTTTCCTCGGTCCATTCGAATAGTTTGTTTTTCTGTGTAAGTCTTGTTAATGGGTAAGCAATGGATGAGAAATTTTGTATGAATTTACGATAATAAGACGCGAGTCCCAGAAAACTTCTAACATCCGAAATGTTTTCGGGTACCGGCCATTCCTTTATCGCAATATTTTTTTTTTGGATCACACTGAATGCCATTAGCTGAGACTACGTGACCGAGAAATGACACTTCGTCTTTGAAAAGAATGCATTTTTTAGGTTTCAGTTTTAACTTTGCGCTTCTAAATCGTTCAAAAACTGATCTTAAATTCCCTAAAGTTTCCTGGAAAGTCTTTCCAAAAACAATAACATCGTCTAAATAGACGAGGCATTTTTCCCATTGGAGTCCGCAAAGTACAATTTCCATTAAACGTTCGAAGGTTGCCGGACTATTTGACAGTCCGAAAGGCATTACCGTAAATTCATATAATCCCTTATGACTAGCAAAGGCTGTCTTTTGTCTATCATCGGAATGTATAACCACTTGCCAGTATCCGCTGGCTAAGTCGAGTGTGCAAAAATATTTTGCACCGGCCAATGAATCAAAAGAGCCATCCACTCTAGACAGCGGATACGCGTCTTTCACAGTGACGGCATTTAAGCGCCGATAATCAATGCAAAAACGCGTTGAGCCGTCCTTTTTCTTTACTAGAATGGGCGAAGCCCATGGAGAATAACTAGGTTCTATTACTCCTTTCTGTAACATACTTTCTATCTCGCGCTCAGCAACATCTCGCTGATATATTGGAAGTCGTCTTGGGGGTAGCTTAATCGGTTTTGCGCCCCCAGTGTCAATTTTGTGAGCAGTGAAGTTTCCGTCAGATCCGACAAAAATATCAGAATATTGTAAAACAAAATGTTTCAACTCGTTTTTCTCAAGAGATGAAAGCTTTTTTTGACACATTTAAGATTTTCTAGTAGCGATTGCAAATGATCTGGTAAACTTGATTGTAAAGACATATCATCATTTCCTACCCCTGAACTTTTGCAATCATCATTGTCTATGATACAATCTACAGCTTGTACACTAGCTATACATTTATTTTTCTTCAAATGTATATCGTTGTCAGTAGGATTAAGGACAGAAAACACCACAGACGACTCTGTGATATTGACAATTGATTTGGGTATAAGGACATCATGTACTTTCTGGTCCTTATCTGGATCTAAGATGCTCGTCACATCATCCGAAATATTACCTTTGATATTGCCAGTTATAAACATCTCAGACCTAGGTGGTCTTCGAATATTTTCAGAAATTTGAACTCTTGCACACATATGATTTAAACTGTTTTCCCTGTATAACTGAATTCGAAATTTTGAGGACATCAATATTCCTCTACAAGTATCCACTACGATTTCGTTGTCAGACAGAAAATCTAACCCCAATATACCATGAAGACCGCCCAATTCTGCAATTATAATTGGGTGATTAAAATTTATTCCATCTATCCGGAGCGGAAAATTCGATTTCCCATAAACACACAGGGGTTCACCATCAGCTGTTGTTAACCTGTCTGTGACTTTTCTCCTTCGATAACTGAGACACCGATGAGCCGGTATCAATGAGCATATTTGTGCTCACACTACCACCAATCTCAACAATAGAAAACCAACAACTCTTAGAGATTGCTGACAACCTTACAAATGAGGGACTTGTCAATTTCTCAGTAGTTAAATCGTTGTGGGCTGGGCTTTTGGCCCCGAACTCAGCCCCATTTCGTTTAAATCACCAGATTTTGAGACAGAGTCCGAAAATGTAACCTTCCTAGGACTTGATGCAAGTATAGGTGTTTGTGACTTTGGGTAAAATTTACCAATCTGCCCCGTTTGGTTGCAGTTGTACCATTTGACAATTTTCTTTCGAGTATCATCTTGTGTACGGCGAGAAATTATTCTGCAATTTTAGTTGTCTCTTTCTGTTAATTTTTGAATAGATGTTTGCATCAGAGCGAGTGATTTTTCTAATTCTGAAAGTCTTTTATTTTCAAGATTATTAGACTCGTCTGTTGCTTTCAGTGCTCGGACAGACTGAATTTCCGTATCTTTTGGTTTATGAGGAGTATTATTTTGAACTCCTTCAAATGCCTCGAATTCCAGGGCAAGAGATATAGCCCTGTCTAAGGTAGTAGGTTGTGCAAATTGCACATGTCTTCTTATCTCTTGTCTACCTAGTCCGTTAATGTACTGTTCAACAACAATACTTTCACGAAGTAGAACAGGTACTGTCGGAAATGCGCGAGTAGCTAGTCTTTTTAAGGAATAGCCATAGTCAGTTGCTGTCTCTCCTGACAGTCGTTTCCGGTTCCGGAACTCGCAGCGGAAAGTGGTCTCGCGCTCTGACGGATTGAATCTTTGCGTTAGAACTGGTTTTAAGAGATTCATAATTTGTTAATTGATCACCAGTCATATCACCGAGAATTCGCTGAGCAGCACCTCGTAAACTCATTACGAGTTGTGCCGCTTTTTCACTTTCTGACCATTTGTTCCAGAGTGACACCTGTTCAAAATGGCAGATATAATCTGTCCATTCCAAGTTTTCTCCGGTAAAAAGATCAGATTCTTTTTCTTGTCTTTGTCTATGTCTTTTATCCAAAAAGTAGTTATTGGCATTCAATTGACCTGAGTCTTCGAATTTTTGCGCACCTGTTGCAAACATTTGTCGTTTGCCAAAATTGTCATTTATCAAACGACTTTCAGAATTCTGAAAATTTTTCACATCGTTGGACATGTTTTTCATTTGTTCTAAAGAATGTTGAACGTTGACCATTCCGATCAAAATAATTCCGGTAAGGTGTACGAACCTCTGAGTCTGATGGATAGACCGACTGCGCGCAGTATTTATTTTCAACGAAACAATCATTTTCTACTCTCGACCCTGGACTGTAGTGAACATTGGGGGAGGGGTAATGTAATGAACTTTGCTCCCCATCCGACCATTTCGGATATAGAGGAGTGACTTCACCGGGACCGCATTTTGAGAAAAAGTATTTTTCTCTTTCATTGCCAATTTTCTTTTCCGGTTCAAAATATTGCATTTTGTTTGTAACATTCTGATGTGGGGTTTTATTTGTTTCAAAATTTGACATTTCATTTCTATTTTCAATATTTGTCATAGGCGTACTATGTGCAAAATAATTTCCCCTGATTCGACCAGAATGATATGGATCGTTTTTAGCCCCCCTTTCTGTACCCCAGTACCCGTTTTGTGTCACGTGATCGCCTTGATTGAAAACAGACTGTGAAGCTGAACTACCTTGTGACAGTTTTGCATATGGAGTGGAAAGGCTATGACTCAAATATGAGTCAAAATCGTCCTGAACATTTCGTTCAAACCCTACATTATAGCTGTTTTCCAGACTTGTTTCAAAAACCCTATGGTTTTCTTGTCGGCGTGGTACACTAGGTCTAACGTTACATGAAGCATCATCCTCATTATTTTCCACGAAAGATGTTGCAGGTATGTCATTGTTAACAAATGATCTTTGAATGAAAGTAGGTATGTCTGATCTTATGCCTACATCGTAGAAATTATGCTGCTCTTGAGTTGCCTGATTTTTGCTGGAAATAATTTTAATTCCGTGAGATCCGCTCCTTTCCTCGCTACCCCCTGCTTCCGGTTCGCGAAAGCTAAACCATTGCGTAACTTTGTGGGACAGATTACTGAAAAGCGTTGACACCATTTAAATCGTAAAAATAGAAAGAAAGAAAAACATTCTTAAATACCTCGCAAAATTCTGAACATAAATTGTTGATACGTTTATTTGTTTGTTTTAATCTGCCGAAAAATTTTCTCAACTGTAAATCACCGGACGAGCCCCCAAAAATGTAACGGGAAACCTGTACGTTTCCATGTAAATCCAGATTCAGTGATTTACAGAGAGCAAAACATATTTTGAAGGTTTACAAAGGTTTATTTAGGGAAAGATATGTTACAATTAATAATATAAAAGTCTAGGGGTTGGTGGATACCTACTGACAGCTTATCTGTAACAGGCTAGTGCTGATCTGTTCGTTGATAACGTCGCGGTGGTCAGGCCGTTCACATACATCAAACGTCGTCCAGAACGACCTGACACACGTGCAAAGTCGGCAACGAACCCAACGTTAAAAGAAATATAAAAATAATATAGTAATAGCATAATGTTACACAACATAATAAATATTACAATCCATATCAGTACGTGACTAGATAATAAATACCAATGACTTGATAACAAATATAGACACTATCATCCACCATTGCAATATTAAGAACACATATTCGAAGATATCAACTTTTAAGGGCCAGCCCTAAGAGAGGCCGAGAAGGGTTTAAGGTAAAAACTAAAAATGAATTTGTTTTAAAAGCATAGTTGAAGCAAAGTTGTTTGTTTTAAGTCCTGCAACAAGAAATAAACTTTAAAATATACATGTCTAAAATGAAATTTATTCTAAAATACAAGTGTACAATACTATGATATATTGAATAACAAAGACGGGCGGTTCCATATATATATTTGTTTTTTGATCGGCGGAAACGCCCAAGCTTTGTTTCATTGGAGTCGTATAATTCACTGTAAAATACATTAGAAAATTATCTTTTATTTATGTTTTTTTTTTCAAACTTAAATGACAAATATTTTAGATAAAGTAAAATTGAGACATGAATGTTTTTTCTCTCTCTTTTTTTTTTTTTTTTTTTTTTTACGTTTAGGCAATGGAAACGTGATTCTGATCTGGTTTCAAGCAAAGTACTCTTACCAACTGCCCTACGCATCATTGAAAGACGAACTCAAAAATCTGCAATAGAATTCATATGGAAAAAGAAACTAATGAACATAAGAATTAATGATATTGTATTTTTCAATTTAATGTTTAACTAGAAATTTTCGGTGTCACAATTAGCCTCAGAATATTGGCATACGTGTTCAAAGTTTTCAATTGGACGAACTAGACTTTTCCAATGTCTATGTACTAAGTACTAACTGCTAACTACAATACGTTGTGGTGATGAATGTTGTCCATTGTTGTCTGTGCTTATTCGCCGGTGTTGTAGAATCTGTCCGTAATGTAAGCATATACCAGTAATACAGAATTAGTTACTGACATTTTCTTGTTTGTATATGTATATTACGAAAGCCCAGAAGACTCATTCTTAAATATTCAATTCAATATCTATATTGAACAATCAAAATATGATTGGAAAGAGCCAATATAATATTTCAAAGACAATATGATATTTAAATATAATGCAATAAATGTAAAAGATCGCCATAATATTTTATGTTAGAGATTGGAAGGTACATAAACTTGGAATACGACGGAAACCAAGTACAACACAGTGTTTCTTCTTTTATTTAAAAAAGCATTCATGTTGTGCATACAAGCACAATAGGATTCGGAAACTTTACGATAGCCATAATGGGTATAGCATGACCTTGACCAACAGTTTTGGAACATTGAAGGATACCCCGTCATCATTGTTCTTTCTGGTGGATATTTAAAGGTCTAAACTGGGCATTAAGATTGGCAAGAATTTCGGAGATTTTCAAATTCTGATTGAAGTATTATTCAGTAGTCTCTACGCTAATATCATTTTCAGTACAACAGCCAAAGTGGAAACTGATTTTACATGGTTTCGGTCACATCTATCAAACTACTCTTTTAAAATGATGATATTGTTTACGCCGCCCTGGTTTCTTAACTATGTAGTTCACATTAGCAAGCTTGCTTTCAATTTCATAAGGGCCATAATATCTGGTCTGTAAAGGATGACAAGGAATAGGCAAAAATACAAGAATGTTATTTTCTGGTTTAAAAACTGTACTAGGTTTGGTCAAACGGTCTGAATCTCAAAGATTCTTGAATTGCAAATAAAACAGAATGAACCCCTTTAATCACAGTCTTTATCATACTGATGATAATACTTTTTAGCTCGCCGGAAAAACTGTCCGGAGAATTGTTGCCCTGACCCAGGTGTCGACATCACAATTTAAGGAAAAACCTCTATCCTGGACTATACCCGGTATCTCTTGAACCAGGGGGATAGGGCTTGATATTTCACACATAGATGCCGAATGAGGATACCTCTCTTATGGTACCAAGACTTTTGAAGTAGTGAATTTGGACATTGAACTACTTTTAAAAACTTTAACCTGGGCTATACCATTTGAACCAAGGAGATAGGGTTTTGATATTTTACATTTATATGCCTCATGAAGAGATGTTTCTTTTGATATCAAGACTTTTGACCAAGAGACCTTTACCTAGGACTTTATAAAAAAAATTAACCTTGGCTATACTTTTGAAATTAGCTGGATAGGATTTTGATATTTCACATATAGATAACTTTAACCTTGGCTTTACTTTTGAAATAAGGGGGATAGGGCTTGGTATTTCGCACATAGATGCCGAATGAACAGACCTTTCTTTTGGTATCAAGACTTTGGACGTAGTGATATTGGACATTGAATTACTATGTCTTAGCAAGAGTGTCATTTTCATGAGTTTGCTGGTTTCCGTGGACCAGTAAAATGCATCCCAGTGCTGTGATGCGAGCTCCTACAGTCTTGACACGAACTGATTTCGGACAGTTACGGCTCATGTGATCCTTCGATTCAAGGCATTTATAACAGATCCCGTTTTCCTTCACAAGTTTTCGTCGATCCTCGATTGTCTTAGATCTGAATGAACGACTTATGAATCGGGCACTTAACCACTTGATTCTTCCCGATTTCTGTCTTGTTTGCTGTTATCCGAGGTTTTTGATTTACTCGAACTGCTCGTGATGACACATTGTTGTTCTGACCTTGAGGCTTATCGTAAACAAATCCTGGATCATTCAATTTTGTCGCATGCTCTGCAACATAGTTTACAAAGAATGAGAAAGGTGGGAATGCTACTCCATTTGTCCTCTTATAACTGGTTGCCTTGTCACGCCATTTAGTTTGGAGTGATATGGGTAGCTTAGCGACAATCGGGTTGACCCCTACAGACGTGTCATAGTAGCTAAACAGTTTTTCGTATGTGTCATTTGCTTTCAACGACTCAATTTCGCACAAAATGTCTTGTAAATCATACAGTCGTTTTCTATCTTTATAACCAATATTTTTGAAGTCATTGAGTTTAGATTTGATAGACATTTCCACAATTTCAGCGCTTCCATAGCGTTCTTAAAGTCTTCTCCAGATGTTTTGAAGACCTGCACTAGGATTGTTTATGTTAGAAGCTCTTATACTAAGCAAACTTGGACGATTCTGATCCTAAATATTTCACCAGGAGTTCACTCTCTTCAAGACTGGAAACTGTTAGTTCCTTAGCGATGGCCTGAAAATTTATCTTCCATAATTCATATGATTTCAGTCTGTCATTAAATCTACTGAATCGCGACATCAATAAGTCTTTCTTGAGCAAGAATCGAGACAGTTTACTTAGTGTTGCACTGTTTGGTTGCTCGGTATTTCTAGACTGCATTGTGTTCTGTTGATGCAAATCAGTAAAGATGGTACGTCGTTGTTCATTGTCATAATTTCTATGAATTTCGGCATTCACATTTGTCCTCACAGAATGAAAACTCAATGCAGGAGATGCTTGAATTCTCCGATTCGCAACAGGTTCTTGAACAAATAACTTGTTTGTACTTTCAATGTACTTTCTTGTGTTTTCCATGCTACTTTCTCTGGGCAGATGTATATCATGTACTGAATCTATGCCTCGCTGAGACTCAGACTCCTCCATTACAGCCTGGCATTCTGCGGTTGCAACGGCTGCTTCTGTACGTTTACTCAAAAGTTCCAGATCAGTTTGAATGTTTGTTTTCCTAAGAGACATTTCTGCTTCAGCTCTCTTCAACTCTGCTTCTTTGGCAGCAAACTCGAGAGCTGTTCTGGCTGCTTCTGCTTTGGCCCTCATTCTCGCTGTATCTGTGGTTGCATTTGATTTTGCCCTTGATGTAGTTGACCTTTTTTCCAGTAAGGTTTGTTCTTTTTCTTCAATCTGGTGAAGAATAGGTGCAACAGACTTCTTGAGCGCTGTCCATACTGATCTGTGACATTTCAGTTCTTTCAAACTCTGTACTGTCTGTTTTCTCCGCAGGTATTGTGCAAAATCCTCTGCAACACCTGGATATTTTGACAATGTAAAACTTATACGGTACCAATTTTGATGCACCAGATACGCATTTCGACAAATAATGTCTCTTCAGTGATGCTCAACCGAAATGTTTGAAATCCGAAATAACTATGAAGTTTTAGAGCTAAATATAGCCAAAAACAGCGTGCCAAAAAAGTGGAGTCAAATTCGTCCAAGGATAAGAGCTATGCATGAGGGAGATAATCCTTAATTTTGAAATGAATTTCTAAATTTTATAACAGCAATTAAATATACATCCGTATTTTCAAGCTAGTAACGAAGTACTTAGCTACTGGGCTGTAGAGACCCTCGGGGACTAACAGTCCACCAGCAGAGGCCTCGACCCAGGGGTCATAATGTAAAACTTATACGGTACAAATTTTGATGCAATGCATTTTCGATTCGATTCCGACACACAATTAAAGATTCTGATGTGAGATGTTCCTCTGTTTTAAACATCTCGATTTCATAGTCCACATTGCAATTTAATCGACAGAGTTTGTCAAAATATTTGGCCACATTATGGTTGTAATCCTCTTGGGCCTTAACTGTTAGTTCACGTAGCCTCTTACTGTCGACTTCTGACGGCTGGTCGTCCAAGACATCATCCTGTTTCCCTGAATCCGCCATGTCGCTGCTGAGAGAATCTCTTCACTGTACTGCCTAGACAAGACGTAGTCATTTAAACCCCTTTATTCGGCAAGAATATCCAGTGAATGAACACAAACGAATGGATGGATGAATAATGAATGAATGGCGAAGAGCTACACAGAAAAATAAAGATTCCATATACACGAGGTTAACACGTCATAAAAATACAAAAACATAATCACACAAACGACTTTCAACTGACAATTGAAACGTGTAATAAAAGTTACATAACGATTATGACACAAAGTACGTTCCATAGTTTAAATTTTCAATAAAGGGCTGTATTTAGATAAACGTTAAAATCCAGTAAAAACAAGAGGTACTGTGAGCAATGCTCACTAAGAATACCCCCCGCTTACCCCAATCTCCCAAAGGGTGTTGTTAATAGGTATAAATTACCTCTTTCCTGAGTATAAAAATATAGTATGTCTTTGTAGAAGAAAATGGAAGATATAGTCCGAACACAAATCCATGGCATCAACTTATAATTTTGACCTTGGAATCAAAGGTCAAGGTCATAAAGAGGTCATGAATGTACATGACACATAGTCTCATTGTGATACACCCATGTATTATGGTATGACTATGTCAAAACCCTATACTCAATTTTGACTTTGAGGTCAAAATTCAAGGTCATATATAGGTCATGAAGGTACCCGACACATCGTCTCATTGTGATACACTCATGTGTCAAATATGGTATATCTATGTCAAAGAACAAAGAAGTCATGGCCCTGACACAAATCCATTGTAAAAAAAAAACCTTTAATTTTGACCTTGAGGTCAAGGTCATATAAAGGTCATGAAGGTACTCGACACACCGTCTCATGGTGATTCTCCTGTGTGCCAAATATGGTATGCCTAAGTCAAAGAACAAAGAAATTATGGCCCGGACACAAATCTGCACAGACAGACAGACAGACAGTGATTCCTATATACTCCCCTGAACTTCGTTCGGGGGGGGGGGGGGGGTGTTAATTAACAAATCAGACCAAGGAAATTACATAACAGAATAAAGAAGTAAATATAAGCCAGGCAAGTATCATATCAGTTAAATGCAACTAATGATATGGAACTAGGGTCTCTGTGCTATGGAAAGTGCTAAATATCCAAAGAACGACAAGGTGAGAATATACTGCGACTCGTACGCTGTGATGCTGGTTCTAGCACAAACCTGAAACGTGTGTACGAAATAGCATATAGCGCTCCACGTCACGTACGTTGTCGGAATCTGTAAACTACATAAATTAAAAAGAGGCAAATTGCTGAAATAGCGAGTAATACAACGCAATTACATAGGGATGTTAATAATAGAAAAGTACTATGAAGTTAATAACTCTGCATAAATTGACCGGTGAGGTCCTTGGTACCTAAAATTGTGATCGTGCTGTAGTAAAACCCGTGAACCCCCGTGGCTGTGAATAGCAATGCCTACCCTGAAACTTTGGCCCAATAATGCCTAGCAAGTAAACCTAACGAGATGATGAAGTGGTTGGCCATATTGCAAATTGAACCTCGTGGTAGGTTGAGGTCCGAGCCCCTGGTCTATGCAGTGCCGACATTTTGGCACAAGCAGGTACATGTATACCTCAACGTTATCCAGGTTCACCTGTGTATGACATGTAAATGAATAAATACAAAGTAACGCGACCTAATGAACTGATTACAGAATGGGACGAATTAAGAGTAAACAAGCCTTGGAATTTGTAGCATGACCTGACTACCTGGTGCCCTTTGCTTGACCGACTCGCTAGCCATGCCTATTGAAAGGTCATGAAATCTACGTTAACCAAGTACTTTGAATCATGAATGGCATTTTGGCCAAATAGATACAATCAAAATTGTGTCATAGGTTTGCCATTGGAATACATAATAGAGCACCGGCAATGCTAGGTATAATAGGTGGTGTAGGACATGACCAGGATATGAATTGACATATGGTGGCTACCAGAAGATACGTACAGAAACTAAGTCTGAGTATGGTATCGCCCTACGGGCTATGTTGTGCGAGTGCTTTACGACAGCCGGTAGAATTTGAATTAAGTGAATATTAATAAGGAATATCAAATAAATGCAGAGACTCACCATGTTGACCTTGAGAAGGGATGGTAACCTTCATCAGGGATTAGACGACTGTCGCCGGCTGAATAGGTGCCTTCAGGGGAGGGGGGGACCAGCGTTGTTGTGCTTCACTGCCTGGCTGGTATGCCGTCCTTGTCTCGAGCTCCAGTCCCGTGGAGATTCGGGTTAGAAAGGTCCGTGTGTGGTGGCACGATAAAAATCGCTCCCCGCAAAGCGACCGAGCACAGGCCAAAATTTGGAAACCCGTCGCCGACAGTGGTGACGATTCTATTCAGGTTGACCTTGAGAAAGGAGAGTAGCGTTCGCCCGGGATTAAACCTCCATCACCGGCTGAATGGGTACCTCCTGCATTTAAAAGGGGGGGGGGGGCATAACGCTGCCGTGCTTCACTGACTTGCCCTCCTAGTCTCAGACTCAAGTCCCGTGGGGATCCAGGATAGAAAGGTCCACAGCACCCATCGCAGTGTGTAACAGGCCTTCAAATTAAACCGCGGGTCCGAGTCACAGCACGATAAAAATCGCTGAGGCTGAGGCTCCCTGCTAAGCGGCCGAGAAAACGCCGAACGCAGGCCAAAGTTTGGCAACCCATCGCCGACAGTGGTGACGATTCCATTGTTGGAAGAGATGTTTTAATGTATTGCTTATAGGAATTAGATAGGTCACAGTTCGTTATCTTCACCATGGGCAAAACAAAACAAAAACCAATCGATCGGTATGCTTCTATCTGTCCCTTTTTTTTTTTTTTTGGCTTCATCCTGCTGCTGCACTGGTAAAGGATTGTTTGGCTGCGTATACGATTGTACGATGTTAATAAATTAGCTAGATGGCAATGGATTGTCATTAAAGCTGACATGAATTAATAAATATAGTATAATTCTATATGTCCGCCATATTTCTTTGCTAATCCGCCATATTAGTTGAATATTCTATTGTTATATGTATCAGGGTTCGCATGGTATATAAGGGTACGAGTTGTGCTACGCTTCACTTCACATCAGTGTCTTCGATTTACCTGTGCGGGTAGCTTCGACAGGTAACACGTACATCTCCGATACTAATTTATAGGACACCAAGAAGAAATGAAATCACGTTTTGAAACACCATACAGTGCTCAAAATTACAATAAACATATCGTACAGTAGTAAATCATTCTAAAAGCTTTGGATAAATAAATATAGAATGCCCTTTTCTTTACGTGAATGTGGTACATTTGCAATAAATACGTCAAAACTATACAAAAACGCGGAAAAATATTTCATCTATTATCTAGATCTATTGATGAAATGGAATAAGCAAAGGGTATAAATTTTATACCATTCACACTTACTTCAAGCAAAATGCAAATACATAAATGCTACTATACAGAAAAAGAAGACATGGTCATGTATGCTCGCCATGAAAAAGCATCTATTGCGGATGATTATTTACTTGGGTCTACTCGTAATATATGTAAAGGACCGAAGATGTACGTGTACACTTGTCGAAAATACTCAAAGTAGTAGTAAAACGCCCTTTATTAGCATAATCCATGAAACAAAACGGTACACTCCATTTGTATTCCAACAGTAAACAACATTGTCCACTGTACAGACTGCGACACACTTAGCCCGTGCCGATCAGCTATCTTCAATCAGGGGAAGTATCAGAGTAGAATATTTACCCTGTATTGTGAATGAATCCTTATACCGTATGATTTGCTTGTCAGAGTATTGCAGATTTATAAATCAGGAAATCTTTTGGGTACATAAATTGTTTGTGCATAGATAATTTGTATATACAACACTGCACGAGTGTATGGAGAGAGAGAGAGAGAGAGAGAGAGAGAGAGAGAGAGAGAGAGAGATTCAAACGATGATCTTGTAATAATCGCGCTCTTATTAAGACAAATGATATCGTTAATTCAATACATGTATAACAGAACAGTAACTCAATATTGCTCTCATTAATTGATATTACAGATTTATTTGATTCATTTAAAGCATGCAATAATTAAAAATTAAACCTATCTTTAAATAATGTTATTTTCAATTACTTCATTTTATGCTAATTCGGCGCTTAATAGATCTTATATATCTATGCCATTTTGCTTTATTACATTCTGCGTCGGATGCAAATTGTAGTAATGTAAAATGTAATAATTGAGTTTATCATATACGTAGTTATCAAGCACATATAATTTTTTTTTTATTTAAACATATTTTATTGAGAAACTCAACAGGATTGGGCAACAGGCATAGCTTATATATGTAGGCCCTCTCCCAAATACAAAGGTCAAAGTACTTAGAATCAAGGGGAGGGGCCAATAGTGTCTGTCCCCCACCTTTGATAACAATATCCACTTTTTTGTTATTTTGTTTGTTTGGTTTTTTCTTATGTTTTCCGCCACACTCAACAATTTTTCAGTTATCTGGTGGCGCCCAGTTTTTGTTGGTGGAAGAGAGAAACCAGATACAATGTACCCGGGAAGAGACCACCGACCTTCCGAAAGTAAATTGGGAAACTTTCTCACTTACCGGCGCGAGCGGGTTTCGAACCCTCGCCGACAGATGCAAAAGTGAGAGGCCGTTATTTTGTAATGCAAATAAAAAATATATTGGGTGACAACCCCCTCCCCCAAAATTGACCCCAGCTTGAAAGTTCTGATATAATAGTAGAAGACACACACCACCACCAATTAAGAAAATGAAGATATTATGAGGCACTCATAGTAGAGGACTCTAACCACCCCATCCCACCCCCAACAATGGAAGAAAATAAAGTGTAGGGGGAAATTATTGAGGCAGTCAAAATAAAAGACTCTTGTAACCCTTCGCCCCCACATTAGGACTTTGAACATCGGATAAAACATATTGGTTTGTTTGGGTTTTATGTTTTATTTTATTGATGTTTTCGTTCATCTTTTTAATTATTATTTTGAATGGCAAGAAATTTTAAAGAATCCAATTTTCCATTTTTTTTCTTCCTGTTGTACCCCCCACCCCATGAAAAATGACGATACATGTCTGGTTATTACATGTACATTTTGCTTTTCAACACATGCATGCATACTAATTGTATAGTGTAGAATTGCACCCTTTACCAAGTTTTACTTCATTTACACAGTGTAAGGAATGGTAAACCAAAATCACAAAACAAAATGCATAAAGGCCAAGATAGTTTTAAGCGTAAGAACTTCATTCACGAATACATAAATACATCTATTCAGAAAAATCGCATGCATGCATTGCAGGACTATAGCATATGTGTGTTTTAACGTTTCTGTAACATGCCATAATGATTATTTTCATTTCGGAGATCTGGCGCAATGGATATATTCTGAAAATAGACATACCGCTGTACGTCGAAATTTCAAATTCAAATGTATTCGATAAGATATTAGTATTCATAAATTAGCAAAATTCGTGTTGAGGTGTTTTTTTTTTTTTATATGATACAGTGTCAATCTACTGTAATGCATTAGTTGGATATGCAAAAGGCAAGAGTATCAACATTTTTCAGTATCGATATCTATATGATCACGAAAAAGCATTATAATGTATATCCGAATTCATATGCCGATTTAGATATCAATAAAAACAAAGCTGCATAGTTTGGGGGAGGGGGTTCAAATGAGTGATGAAATTAAAAGAAGGAACCCCACATTTGCATTCAATCTAATTAAAATTAGATCCTTTGATCCGCTCATTTACTATCGCTACACAAGGATCTTACAACTCCCCATTAGAGGTCATCTCAGATCAAATTCTAATCTCTTGACCAATCAGAATATCGCATCTAAAGGTCAGTGGGAAAAGAGGAAACAAATATATTTATACCAGAGAGCCTAAACTTTGTGTCTGGTATTACGAAACAGTTCAACAACTTCAATTGTTATAATAGTTTCACAAAGATTCACAAACCTGCGGTGATCTTAAAACTCCTTTCTTTCTAGTTGGTGAACTCGGGAGTTTGGGCTTTGGACCTGCGCCTACTTTCCCTGAAAACGGATATGATGCTATCGATTTCTTTCTTATATTTAATGATTTTCTCGACTTTCGTGAAACACTTTACACAAATTCCCTCCGAGTGTGGCGGCAACTCGATGATCTTCTGTATGGTATCCCTTTTCTCATCGGTCAGCCTAAGTTTCAGCTTCGAAAGCTTCTTCCATGTCACAGTACCGTTTCGATCAACTTCTTTTATTAGAAATGAAAACCCGCACAGACAACAAGTATTACATAAACTATATATCCTGTGTGGTGTGGACGGTGAGGCTGGTATGGCCACAGCCATTTTACTTGTTTATATATATGTTCGGAAGTCGTCGTTCCGAGAATATACAATCGCACCGAAGATTCTCAAGCCGATCGCTGATTGGTCAATGCAAAAGTTCAATCTGAGATGACCTCTAATGGGGAGTTGTTAGATCCTTGTGTAGCGATAGTAGATGAGCGGATCAAAGGATCTAATTTTAATTAGATTGCATTTGCATTCGAACTAGATGTACTTCAAAATGATTTTATTTCTCCTCTGACTGAAAGCATGATTCTAAATTCGGGAACGAATCTTGCATACAAAATAATCAATAGGGGAACACATAAATCCGAGCTCCTTTGGAATTTAATGAAATGCAGATATGCACCTTTCTTTCAACACGAATTGATGTTGTTTCAGGCACGTATACAGGGGGTTGGGGTGGGCAGGGAGGCTGGGCTGGTCTGCTCTCCCCACTTTTTTGACAATTTACTTTTTTCCGTTATTCTAACATACAAAGTCAGTATTTTCTAAATGCACAGTTAAAACTGATTTTTTTAAAATTTGTAATGAATTCAATTATAAGCATCAACTCCTGTAAGTTTTTAATATATTGTCAATAACAAATTTTTAAATAGCTGAAAATGTTTAATGCTTGTAAGCTTACCATTGTATCAGTGATCAATTTTCTTTCCTTCTGTGAAATGATATATTGTACATCGAAGTAGGACAGTCTTATCTCTCTCTCTCTCTCTCTCTCTCTCTCTCTCTCTCTCTCTCTCTCGTCCAATCAATGAATATGGACATACGGAGACCGTAAATAATTATGTGGTTCCCAAAGAAACAATAAAACTATATTTTCGTTTATACATTTCCTTTTATATGTGTCTTTGTGTAATCAACTGTTTATTATGGATTGCAAATGTAATACCCGCATTTTTAAACAGATGTATATTTTCGATCATTATTCCCTTATTTGTATATCCAAGTTTGTATATGATCATCAATAAATTTTGAATTGATCACGCAATATATCCAACCAGATGCTCAGTGTATATGATTAGATTCCCGATTTCTATAAACTGCAAAACCTCGACCAGACAAGCATTCAATACAGAAAAAAATTTCGACTCTGGCATCTCCCCCGATTGAATACACCCTATTTGACACGGGTGAAGTGTGTCGCAGTCTGTATAATGGAATGACAACTTGTTGTAAAGTTCTAACGAGATACAAATGGAGTTTATCATTTTGTTTCGTGGATTTATCAGAATAAAGAGAATCTAATATTTTCGGTAGTGCACATCTCCGATACCTGTTGAATAGACGTCCGTATTTGATACGAGTGTTTTTTTTTGGCGAATATGCCACGTGCATTACATATTATGCATATGGCATGGACCTGTATTTTGCAAGAATTGATATAAATAATATATTTTATGCTCTTTGCTTATTCCATTCTATCTGTATGTAATTGGCAAATGATTTCTCCGCATTTATTTCATAAGAAACTGCAAATACTTGCAAGTATGCATGAAAAGCTTTTTTTTTTTTTTTTTTGCATCTTTTCTAAATTATCTAAACTTTCGGAATGTTGCATTGGTATACAATAAATATTTTGTAATTTTGAGCAAAGCATAATGTTTTAAAATTTATTTTATTTGTTTCGCATTCCCTATATATTACTATCGGAGATGTGCACTGGTCGAGTCCACTTAGAAAAATCACTCAGGTGTGACAATCACATTTGGGGTATATACGGATAGAGTAAATTAGGTTACCTGAGAGAAAATTAGGCTACCTGAGAGAAATATGGCGGATAAGATGGGAAAGGTGTACGTATTTATTAATTCATGTCAGCTTTAAGAAAATCATTTCTCACAATGTTTGAGCAGAATGAGAAGTTAACTCGTTCCCCGTTAGGCGGAATTGTATGAGGCAAGATAGTTCGAACCAGGTTTATTTAGTAAACGGTACGAACTGTATTAGCCAATCTTAATTAATTGTGGACTATTTGATATGTATCAAATAATCTTGATTAAATACATTTCGATTACTGAACTTTATTGCAAAATGTCTGGAAGACTTGGCTGCGACGCCTGCTTTTATTTATTTTCAATTTTTTAAAAAGGAATTCTGCTAAAACTCAAGATACATTTTTTGGGACATGAAATTCATCCATTAAGCCATGTTTAGTTCTGAATGTAATATCGGATGGGACCGCAAAACCCGAAGTCCCGTGTTACACCAGGTGTTGCACGATAAAGATCCATCACTGCTCAAAGGCCGTAAGCGCCGAGCATAGGCCGACGTTTTGCATCCCTTCACCGGCAATGGTAACGTCTCCATATGAGTGAAAAATTCTCGAGAGGGACGTTAAACAATACACAATCAATCAATCGAATGAAGTAAACTCTTACTGGGGTACTTTTTCTACCTGTGCATATTTAGGGGTTCACACTTAAACAAAATTAGCCCTTCACCTATAGCCCTGGGTACTGTGGCCATGCTGCAGCAAGCATATAGACATGATGAGACATCTAATTATTGCGTAAACTACAGTGACAAACAGTGAAACAGTCTAACACCATCATTATCCTTCCATCAATTTCAAACTTTTAAGTTTGAATAATGTCATTGAAAAGTAATTGAAATTTAATTAAAAATACTTGACTTTTTGGAATGTATTTAAATACATTCCATTACATGTACTTGTATTTGAAAGCAAAGTCAATTACAAATACAAATGTACATCCAATTACTTTATGAAATATATATGATTGATTGATGTTTTCCGCCACACTCAACAATTTTTCAATTATTTGGTGGCGCCCAGTTTTTATTGGTGCAAGAGAGAACCCAGATACAATGTACCGGGGAAGAGATCACCGATCTTCCGAAAGTAAACTGGGAAACTTTCTCACTTACCGGCGCGAGCGGGATTCGAACCCGCGCCGATAAAGGTGAGAGGTCGTGTGATTTTGAGCGCGATGCTCTTACCAAGAATGTATCTAAATACAGCTTATTACAATTACATTTTTAAATTACCCCATCCCTGAAATGAAATATGCCTGTCGTTTCTTCAATCCGTGATTTTAGTCTTGAATCAGCCTTTAATATGGAAATTTCCAGAATGAAGCGCTCATAATGATACAATATCATATACGCTATCTTTCTGGCAAACCAAGATTGATTGATTGATTGATGTTTTCCGCCACACTCAACAAAGCCAAGAAGTTGCGATTGGTTTAAAACTTGATCAGCTTAAAATTGTGCAGGTGTTTAGTGTTAGTAATACTCACATGTATAATTGTTTTGACTAGGCCCAGATTTATCATTTTATGAAGATTAATAATTATATTACACTTATACACATCTCATTCAACGAAGGATATCCTCTCTGTCGAGACCAACGATCTGACACATCGATAATTTTTCATATACGATATTTATGCCCCAATTCAAAGAAGAGGAGCATATTGCTTTGCACCTGTCGGTCGGTCGGTAGACCACATGTTGTGCGCTGAATATCTTGAGAACCATTCACTTCATCGTAATGACATTTCATGTGGGTTGGCTACGAGTTGAAGATAACCCCTATTGATTTTAAGGTCAAGGGTCAATCTACTATGCAAATAGGAAGATACTGTCCTCTCAATATCTTGAGAAACATTTCCTTGACAGACATTAAACTTGGTACTGATACATTGTATGGAGAAGCTGACCCCTATTGATTTTGAGGTCAAAGGTCAAACTGGACATAGGAATATAATACTGACCACTCAATGTTTAGAGAACCCTTTGCTTGACAGAAATCAAACTTGGTACACTGGTACATCTTCAGGAGAAGATGACCCCATTTCATTTTAGGTCACATGGTCAAGGGTCAAACTGGACATAGGAATATACTGTCCACTCAATATCTTGAGAACCCTTGGCCTGACAGACATCAAACTTGGTACATTGGTACATCTGCAGGAGTAAATGACCCCTATTGATTTTGATGCCATATGGTCAAGGGTCAAACTGGACATATGAAAATACTGTCAGCTTAATATCTTGAGAACCCTTCGGTTGACAGACATCAAACTTGGTACACTGGTACATCTGTAGGAGTAGATGACTCCTATTGATTTAGAGGTCACATGGTCAAAGGTCAAGGTGAAATTGGACATAGGAAAATAATATCCGTTTAATATCTTCAGAACCCTTTGCTCTACAGACATTGAACTTGGTACACTGGTACATCTTGAGGAGTAAATGACCCCTATTCATTCTGAGGTCACATTGTCAAGGGTCAAATTAGACTTAGGAATATACTGTCTGCTCAATATCCTGAAAGCACTTTCCTCGACAGACATCAAACTTGGTACACTGGTACATCGTAGCGAGTAGATGACCGCTATTGAATTTGAGTTCAAGGGTCAAATTGGACATAAAAAGATACTTTCCGCTCAATATCTTGAAAACTCTTTTGCTTGACAGACATCAAACTTAAATACATTGGTACATCTTAACTAGATGAACCATATTGATTTTGAGGTCACGTTGTCAAAGGTAAGGGTCAAACTGGACATAATGAAATACTGTCTACAATATCTTGAGAATCCTTTGCTTGACAGGCATCAAACTTTGTACACCGATATATCTGAAGGAGTAGATTACCCCTATTGACTTTGAGGTCAATGGTCAGACTGGACATAGGAATATACTGTCCATTTAATATCTTGAGAACCTTTTGCTTGATAGACATCAAACCTGGTAGACTGGTACATCATAAGAAGTAGATGACACTTATAAAACTTGGGTCCATATGGTCAAAGCTCAAGGGTTAAACTGGACATAGTAATATATTGTCCTCTATATTTTAAGAATCATTTACTTGATTGACACAAAACTTAGTACACTGGTACAGCATAAGAAGTAGATGACCCCTATTAACTTTTAGGTCATATGGTCAATCCACTCTGGACATGGGAAGATATTGTTTGCTCAATATCTTGAATTGGATTGGCACTACTAACAATTAAATAATGCATATGTATAACCCTTTTCAATTTTGCACCGGGGGGGGGGGGGGGGAGGGGGGCATATATGTTTTACAAAGTCACTGTTATGACTTTTTGTAACAATTTATTAACAATTACGGATATGTACAAACACATGGATAATAATAAACACAAAAACGTTATTTTGATTGAACATGTTTTGTGATGACAAAGACATTTAAAGTAGATAAAAAGTTGAAAACATTCCAATATGTCAGATACCGAATAGTCCGAGACTCTTCTGGGAAATTTTCGCCCTATCTTTAAAGTTAAAACATTTTACTAAAATTAGGTTATACATTACCTGGCAATGTTAAAAAAATCCGGCCATTGTTTAAAATGGAACAGTGTTATTGAAGATCAGGGGACATATTGTTTTTGTCCTGTCTGTCACTCTGTCATTGTCTGAAACTTTAACCTTGCTAATAACTTTTGAACAGTAAGTGCCAGAGCTTTGATATTTCACATGAGTATTCCTTGTGACAAGACTTTCCGTTGGGTACCTAACCTTTTGACCATGACATTTGACCTACTTTTTAAAAAATTGACAATGGTCATAACTTCTAAATGGTAATTATCTGAGCTTTCATATTGCACACGAGCATTTCTTGTGAAAGATCATTCTTCTGGTACCAAGATATTTATCCTTGTCACCTTGGTCCTTGGTCATCTTTGGAATTGGCCATTATCGGGGGGCATTTGTTTTTCACAAACTGTTTGTCATTCATATAGTGTATTATGTTTGTCATTCATATAGTGTATTATGTTTGTCATTCATATAGTGTATTATGTTTGTCATTCATATAGTGTATTATGTTTGTCATTCATATAGTGTATTATGTTTTCATTCATATAGTGTATTATGTTTGTCATTCATATAGTGTATTATGTTTTCATTCATATAGTGTATTATGTTTGTCATTCATATAGTGTATTATGTTTGTCATTCATATAGTGTATTATGTTTGTCATTCATATAGTGTATTATGTTGTCATTCATATAGTGTATTATGTTTGTCATTCATATAGTGTATTATGTTTTCATTCATATAGTGTATTATGTTTTCATTCATATAGTGTATTATGTTTGTCATTCATATAGTGTATTATGTTGTCATTCATATAGTGTATTATGTTTGTCATTCATATAGTGTATTATGTTTTCATTCATATAGTGTATTATGTTTTCATTCATATAGTGTATTATGTTTGTCATTCATATAGTGTATTATGTTTTCATTCATATAGTGTATTATGTTTTCATTCATATAGTGTATTATGTTTTCATTCATATAGTGTATTATGTTTTTCATTCATATAGTGTATTATGTTTGTCATTCATATAGTGTATTATGTTTTCATTCATATAGTGTATTATGTTTTCATTCATATAGTGTATTATGTTTTCATTCATATAGTGTATTATGTTTTTCATTCATATAGTGTATTATGTTTTCATTCATATAGTGTATTATGTTTTTCATTCATATAGTGTATTATGTTTGTCATTCATATAGTGTATTATGTTTGTCATTCATATAGTGTATTATGTTTTCATTCATATAGTGTATTATGTTTGTCATTCATATAGTGTATTATGTTTGTCATTCATATAGTGTATTATGTTTGTCATTCATATAGTGTATTATGTTTGTCATTCATATAGTGTATTATGTTTGTCATTCATATAGTGTATTATGTTTTCATTCATATAGTGTATTATGTTTGTCATTCATATAGTGTATTATGTTTGTCATTCATATAGTGTATTATGTTTGTCATTCATATAGTGTATTATGTTTGTCATTCATATAGTGTATTATGTTTGTCATTCATATAGTGTATTATGTTTGTCATTCATATAGTGTATTATGTTTGTCATTCATATAGTGTATTATGTTTGTCATTCATATAGTGTATTATGTTTGTCATTCATATAGTGTATTATGTTTGTCATTCATATAGTGTATTATGTTTGTCATTCATATAGTGTATTATGTTTGTCATTCATATAGTGTATTATGTTTTCATTCATATAGTGTATTATGTTTGTCATTCATATAGTGTATTATGTTTGTCATTCATATAGTGTATTATGTTTGTCATTCATATAGTGTATTATGTTTGTCATTCATATAGTGTATTATGTTTGTCATTCATATAGTGTATTATGTTTGTCATTCATATAGTGTATTATGTTTGTCATTCATATAGTGTATTATGTTTGTCATTCATATAGTGTATTATGTTTGTCATTCATATAGTGTATTATGTTTGTCATTCATATAGTGTATTATGTTTGTCATTCATATAGTGTATTATGTTTGTCATTCATATAGTGTATTATGTTTGTCATTCATATAGTGTATTATGTTTGTCATTCATATAGTGTATTATGTTTGTCATTCATATAGTGTATTATGTTTGTCATTCATATAGTGTATTATGTTTGTCATTCATATAGTGTATTATGTTTGTCATTCATATAGTGTATTATGTTTGTCATTCATATAGTGTATTATGTTTTCGATTATTGCGTTTGACGAGAGGAAACAACGTGTATTCATGATTTTGTAAATTGTCGAACTGGACAAAAACTACCATTATAACCACATTCGCAATACTGAGTTTCAAATTTTTACATTATGAACGATCGTTCATTTTGTCTTTGGTCATCTATTCGACGGATTACAATTGTATTCGTAAAATCGTTCTCTAATTTTCAATACGGAGAGAGATCATATTTATGTTACATGAAGAACATTTAATTTGGAGCTCCAAGTGACTTCCTAATGATCAAGTTTTATTTCCAGTATATGATGTCAATAAATATAACAAAACTAATGCACGCAATTATTCAAAAATTGTTCTTAAATTCATTTGAATTAGAAATATTGTTCACTCAATTCATGGGCGCAGCAATTCTAACCTGCATTTAAAAAGTCCTTCCTCTATGCAATATTATTTAATAATTGTGATTTACCACTCTTGCGCGAGTTTTCATCTGGTGCTGTTTAATGAATTCAAAACTATTTTGGTCTGCTGGAAATCCCAGACAGTGAGACTATTGGATAATATTTGATGAACTGTTTTTGAAAATTTTACCGCCTTTCATGGAAGGAATTGTACTCACTGGGCAATGCAACTATGCATGTAGTTTACTGAAAAAGGATGATATTATACAAAAGCAACTATAGTGTGTTAGTCATTGTTTACAAACTCATTATTAGATAAAGTTTGATCAAATGAATGAAGATTCACTTTGTTAAACTCATTTTCTGCAATGTGAGCTTGATTCCTCAAGGGAGTTTTTATTTAAAATGTTAACAAATTTTAATCTAATAGAAAATAACCGGGATATGTCTGAAACAGGATACTTTAATTCCATGTACACTGTACTTTATGATACCAAAATGGACACAAAATTTGTTTCAAAACAAAAATTGAGAGACACAGAACACCCACCCACCCCTGAATTGGAAGGTGGGTGGTATTTTGAATGTCACCTCTCTGTAATGAATCTTTTAAAACCCAACATAGAATTACCGGTGTCCGTCCCGCTTGATTTTGTGGTGCAACTCCGCTCAACGAATTTTGTTAAAAAATTTTCGGATTGTTATTCACCATGTGTAGGTGATCATATTGCGCCGACATTTTGATTCGAAACATTTTACAAGACTTATGAGACTTTGTTAAACTTGTACATGCTACAATATAAGAACATTTTGTGGACGCAACTCCTCAGAAACCGCTCAACGAATTTTATTTAACTTTAGTTGGATTATCAGTCGCCATATGTAGTGGATCGTATTGCGCCGTCAGTTTGATTCGGGAAATATTACTGGAGTTATGGGATTTTATATGCTTTAACTTATTTTGCGGTGGTGGGGGACATATGGCTACGAGTAGCAATCTTGTTTAATTTTGGGAATTGTTTTTCCGGGTTTTGTTTTCGAATAGTTGAATATCTAGACGGGAGAAAATCACCACAAAGAGGTGAAATTGATCACTGCTCGTTATCTTCACCTTTCATTTAGAACTTTCAATTTTCTTTAAAGTATCTGAATCCACTGTGTCTGAAGCTACTAGAACATGGATTACTTTTCTGTATTTCTAGCTTAAAGAATTTTAAAGATACATGTACTTGGAAATGACATGAAAGTATTAAGGTCGGTGTGTTGTTTGTTTTACGTCTCGTTGAGACTGTTTCACTCCTAGTGAGATGTCACCAGTTGTAGTTGAAGTGACACTTTGTTGCTATGAAATACCAAAAATTTACAAAGTTGTTTTCATCCAATTAAGAAATCTTTTATTTACATTTTAACATCATATGCTAAATGAAAACTACTGTTGACTCTAATACTTAAACAGAGTCAAACAGTACATTAGCATGTAGCACTACATATTATATAAAGTACATAAATATGCACTACATTTATGAAGCAAATATTGAATATATGCATTACTATAAATATCAATTACTATATCATGAAATAAAGAAATTAAAGCTCACATGTGTACAGTATTGATATAGTATATACATAACCAATTAAAATATTCTCAGCTAATATCTCAATAAAAATAGAATAAGCAACCAACACTGAACCTGTAGCAGTGGAACTGTTGTTATCGCGTCACCTCGGCGCCCTACACGGGGCTCAGATCCAGTAAACCACAACCTGGGATTCAAAGATTATACATGTCAGTCACAAAATGGGTAATAATCACAACCAGTGTTGAAGTCGCAATCTTTGGTTATTAATCACAATTGAGGTACACGTCACAAAAATGGGTCTATAGTCACAATCGGGATAGAAGTCACAAAATTTGGGTACTTGTCATTATTAAGGTAGAAAGTCACAGTAATGGTGTTACAGTCACAATCAGGGTATTAGTTAGCCACTAGACCATAGAATTTAGCACATGCATGGATAAGTTGGCTGCGGGTGTTTAGTCCATCCTTGTTTTCCTTCACGCCTCAAACAGTTGCCCACTCATGTCGCCGGCTTTCTTCGTGCGTAGGTGCAGCAGTTTTCCCTCTGAGAAAAGTCTGGCTTGCAGGAGAGTGCTGATGGCCTCTTTGTATATCTCCAAGAGAATATATTTTTTTAAAAACCAGGGCCCCGGATGTTAAGGCGGCTGTGTCATCCCTCCAGATCCTTGTTAGTACAAACAGGCAGGCTGAATATATTCAAATTCCTGACGCGGAAGGGTGTTGAAACCACTGCCGCCAGACGTACTAAGTCCATAAACTCGATGAGTCGATCTGTCTGGACACGCTTGTCAAAGTAGTAGAACATCCCTTCAATGTGTTCCGGAGGGAAGAGACAATGCCATGACAAGCCGCGGGAAACGACGAACATCACCCGCTCGTTGTAAGCTCTCTGAAATTATTTATCACTGCATTAGGTAGGGAAATGGGCATCAGTTTGAAGATTTCACAATAGTTACTTCTACAAAATAAAGCAAAGGTGTGATTCATTTAAAATAAGGACAATGATATTGGTACCTGTAGTCTTAATACCTGGACCGTGCGATACAAGGCCTGTGCCCAATGGAACATACAGTCTTGTATCATAGTAATCTACCACGCATGTCTTTATGGCAATCTTTAGTGGAAGAAGGTGTTAAAAAAATCTACCACGCATGTCTTTATGGCAATCTTTAGTGGAAGAAGGTGTTAAAAAAATCTACCACGCATGTCTTTATGGCAATATGTGGTGGTAGAAGGTGATCCACTGTCCCGAGTTCCTAAAAGCGATTAGACATGAATGTATTTTATTTATGAATATCAATATGAGTATCAATATAAATTCTGTATAACAAATGTTGATAAGGAATTGTCATTTATAAAGAAATGTACATTATCTTATTCTTCTTATACCTCATAATAACCCTCTGTGAGCTTCCTGGACATGAAAAAAATGCCTGAGGAACCGGTGTCATGTGGCTCCCTGATTTGATAAAGGAATGCATCGGGGGAAAGCTGTTCTAAAGTCGACTTACCACATGGAAGGGGGATCCATGTACCAAGTTTTAGCTTAGACCAGGAGCTGGAGTTGGTGTCCAGTATATACCTGAAGATATCTTTGACCTGACACATAAACATCTCCATACTGGAGCTCTGGCATTTCGCTGTCTAGGAAGTATGTGTTTAACAGCAAACAAGGTGGCATTTAAGGAATTCAAACAATACAATAATGGCAAATTATTTATGGCCATCACTTAATCAATTGTATTTTGTCTATGAAGATTTTGATTATACAATGTTACACCTTAAGTTTAAATCTTGTGGGTCTTTGATCATGGGCTCTGCGGTACTCTCAGGACTGATCGAGCCAAATTAACTGTTTTGGGCCTACTGGCAGGAGAGGCATCAGCATCAGCCAAATGGCGAAGAACATCTTTCACAATCTGAGGAGCAGACTGGGTAAAGATGTTGTTGGATGAAGTCTGCTTGATCTACAATCCAGAAAATAATGGTATATTAACATATACATAAATTCTATTCACATTCAGAAGTGCTGTATTACTTTAATTTTTACAAACCATCAGTAATGAATGAAGGAGTGCTAGGAATAATTTAAAAATTGATATATGTATAAACCTCTGATATTATTTTGACTGCCATATCGATCCCTGGTTCGGCCGCCTGAATGTGGCCCCTGATGTCTTGTTTGAAGTGACGCCCGTCCTGAATAACGATGGCTGGGCAGGGATTGATCTTCCCACGTTTGGAACAACCCCAATAGCCATGACTTTTATCTTTTGACTTCTGAAATTGATTAAGAAAATTCACTATGAATAAGGGAGAAAATTGCGATATAATTTGGGAGCCATTTCAATATATTACAGTTAATAACAATGCAAACTAATTGTAACAAGTACCTTCAGAGTGTACCGGTAGCCTTGTTTATTTACTAATCACCTCCTTGCTCCAAGGTCTACCACTTCATACTCCAGTCCAGGATCATCTGATTGAGAAGGGGTGTCATCTATTATATATTAAAAAGATGTACATGGCTATTATACATGTACCTTTTTTCTCCTATATTATTGTGCTTTCATGTAAAATACTCGAATCTAATAGGTCAAGCAGCATTTGAAAAAAACCCATAATATTTCTCTCTGAAAGCACGCGCTCCAGGGTGATAGTATCTAGCAACGGGTAACATTACTTGACAACGGGTAATATTATAAAAATTATCACATGCGTCAAATTTATGCGCGTACGTTTCGCAGTAGATTGTTAGACGACGTAGTTTGAGCGTTTGTAATAAACGTAAATACACGCATTGATGTTATACAAAACATCGCATGATAGTAATTGATCAACGTAAGCTTTTCTCTTTGTTGTTTATATAACATTCAGTATGATAAAACAATAATTGAATGTAGCTGATGGTAACATTGAACGACATGCAATATTTATAAAATGTGTAAGTATATAATTATTCTAAGATAGCATGTTTTATTTCATTTACCACAAGTCTCTGCTCCTGATCCATTTTTCCGACTCACTGTCAACACTGTCCTCGTTCTCCATATCAGACATTGGAGCTGGAACTAGTGCTGATTGAAATTCAATAGTATTATCCAATTACCTTCATTGTTTATTGTGGCGTTTTTCTTTTACTTGTGTTATACACTTAGATTTACCTGACTGTTGCTGTTCTTGTTCACAAAGGCCAATGAGATGTGGAAAATGGCTTCTAATGCAGGAAAGCAGTTTTGGAGGGTCCTCTAAAAGCCTGCATTCTCACTGACCTATCTGCAATACTGCTCTCTGGTAATTATATTATCATATATATAATATTCTTAATCAATATAAAGTATTATTATACCTCAGATGAAAAATCCTATGCCACGCGTAATGTGATTGGTTTAGACAGTCACGTGCCAGGGATGATACTATTAGTCATGTACACACTAAGGAAATATATAGGGTCTTTGAAAAAAAAAGATATTGGGCGAGGCGTACAAGTCCGAATTATTGTACTTTCATAATTCATAAGGCACAAAATATGCGGGTCTCTGATACACACTTAAATCGCCTGATTTGGGTTGATACAAAAACAAGCAAGTAAATCAGCAATCAAGAATAATGGAAATATAAAAACTGGTTATCATATCACTGTGTTTCGTTGTTAGTATACCTTCTAATACGTTGACGGTGCGGTGTTGTCATTTGGGCGATCTCAGCTACATACAATGTATAGCTGAGCGGACTGCAATTTCAAATGCATTTGTCTAGTCTTGCTTTGATTCGGTATAATAAACAATTTATTTTATGAATGTATAATATTACATGAAATGTATAATTCACATGCTAATTAAAATTTCCAGAGAATGAAGAAAGTGGGTAAAATTTTGCTGAAACTAATTGGAACAAGATTTTTGAACTCCCTTCAAAGTTACACAAGAGTCAAAATTGCATTGGCTGCAATTTTAGATCCCTACCAACAAATATTTATTCAAATTGAAAATTAAAGACTCTCATATCACATTCCTGTAAATTTTGACAAGTTCACTGTACTATTTGGTAGATACTGCAATAGACATATGTATAAATTTCAAAATTTGATTTTGTTTGTAGTAAAACAATACATTTTTTCTTGTAAATAGCAAAATATTCCGCAAGTACATATCTCTGCGATTAGAAAAATAGTTACGGACAGAATTGTGGTTGAGAAGTACTTACTACTAAGAAACTGTAGATGTGATGAATATGAAACTCACTGGCAGAGAATATGTGAAAACTTATGATTAGTAAGTAGGTCTATATGTACCTTTTCATCAAAATAGGTTTAGGTTTCATTTTTATGTGTGTGTGGTTTGATCAATAAATATATTATATCTAGATCTATTATAGTTATCAAAATATGTTACCAAGAAAATAATACCTCTCTCTCTCTACCCCCCCCCCCCTCTCTCTCTCTCTCTCTCTCTCTCTCTGTGATTTCGTATTTCAAAATGAATATGTTGTGTGAAAATATCCATTTAACCTATGCAACAGTGATATATGTGTGAAGTGAAAATATTGTAAATAAAAAGATTTTTTTTTTAATCCAGAAAATTGCTGTATAACAGAGTTTACCTGTATCACATGTTCTGTGTTGACATCCTTCACAGTGGTCACATTGGACAGTCTCCTGCCCGGGTCGAACAAAACGCTTGCGAAGAATACAGTTGTCTGAAAGAAACGTTTTGAGGGCAGTCCAATCCAATTGTTTTAAACATAACACAATATATTTTAAATAGATACTGAAAACATTGAACCAATTCCTCCTGGCTGAGAATGTCTGACTTCATTTCTCATTAATCATATATATATATATATATATATATATATATATTCAAAAATCATGTGCAATCACCTAGATTTAAATCTGTTATTGTTATTTTTCTATAATCATGTGCAATCACCTAGATTTAAATCTGTTATGTTATTTTTCTATAATCATGTGCAATCACCTAGATTTAAATCTATTATTGTTATTTTTCTATGGTCATGTGCAATCACCTAGATTTAAATCTGTTATTGTTATTTTTCTATAATCATGTGCAATCACCTAGATTTAAATCTGTTATTGTTATTTTTCTATGATCATGTGCAATCACCTAGATTTAAATCTGTTATTGTTATTTTTCTATAATCATGTGCAATTACCTAGATTTAAATCTGTTATTGTTATTTTTCTATAATCATGTGCAATCACCTAGATTTAAATCTGTTATTGTTATTTTTCTATAATCATGTGCAATCACCTAGATTTAAATCTAATATTGTTATTTTTCTATGGTCATGTGCAATCACCTAGATTTAAATCTGTTATTGTTATTTTTCTATAATCATGTGCAATCACCTAGATTTAAATCTGTTATTGTTATTTTTCTATGATCATGTGCAATCACCTAGATTTAAATCTGTTATTGTTATTTTTCTATAATCATGTGCAATCACCTAGATTTAAATCTGTGATTGTTATTTTTCTACATGTATTAGAGTGTTTAATACTCCCTAGCATAATCAGGTTATAAAAGCTTTACTTGAATTTAACCACATACATGTCATATGAATTAGCATTAAAGGTAAGTGGTAGAGAAAAAAGAAATGATGGTAGTACGTAGAATTTTCAAAGCTTAAAAGCTTTTCGTTAATTTGTGATCATTGATATTGTCAATATGAAACATTGTGTGAATGGGGAGCAAGTGAGAATAATTTGTGTGTACAATTATTATATTTGTAACTTTTGTCATCATATATATAGATAGGCACAGAAATAAAACATTAACAACTAGCATTAAGGGGACTGGTTCACTTTTTTTTTCTTCAAAAAATCAAATATTCATTTTTGATGTTAAACATTCAAAATATAAGTCATTTGATGTTGACAGCCAACGTTTTGACTTTTGAATGCGAGTCTTTTTATGTAAACAAACCAGTGAATTGTTAAGTTTGTAATTTAAAGCATCTGAATTTTGCACATTCACAAATTTAACTTTTAGATGACACATTTTACCTAATGATACTTCAAATGTGATAGATATAATAAACTTAGATCGATATCCGTTTCTTTTGAAAAATTCGTACACATCATAAACTGTAATCTTTGTTTACAAAACAAATACATTGTAATACACTGTCCAAACTGAGCTTCTGGATAATGTATTACCTTTTAAACACATTAGACAGTAGTCGATTTTTATCAATTGAAGTGAAAAAGAAATTGGGGGGAAATCATAAATCAGTCCCTTTAAAATGTCTACCTCAGAATTAATTAATAAATCCACCCAAAAAACATTTATCGAAAATAACTTGTCATGAACCTAGAATGCATTCTGCATATATATATATATATATATATATATATATATATATATATATATATTCGGAACCCTAAAAATCAAATTCAGTGAAGTTTTTAAAAAATATGTAATTTGTAATGAAAATATAATGAAATACATTTGATCCTTGAGTGTATAGTGAAAATTGACCAGATTACGTATCTATCTACTATCGGAAATCTACATTGAGCAGTATTATAGTAGTTGCAATACAGAAAAAATAAAGGTTTGCAAATAGATGAAACAGAAAATCTGGCATGCTTACTGGGCATATTTGGATTTTCCTGTCTTCGGTCTTCTCTGTATTAAATCTGTGAGGCGAATGACACGAGGGGTATTGAGTGGGAAGCCAATCTTCAGTGCTGCTAATTATCGCTCTTCCCTCAGGTAATCATCGATGTTGTTTTAAGAATTAAATTATGCGACATTACGTACTAATTATCAATGAACATAAAGGGGTGGGACTGTCGATTTATTGTAAAATAAATAATGAACCTACCAAATTTAGAGCATTAAAATAAGTATGCACGTCAATTTTACAAAGATTATCCCAACTCCTGAAAATTATACCGTTTAGTACACTTTATTTATTGTTTCACTTAAAATATTTGAATCGTTATTTATGAACTGATGTGCAGCAATAACGAATTCTATTCATTCTTGTTGTTTTCATTGATCTGGAGTATGCCCTGAGCGGTCGTTTTGTTGATTGTTTTCCTCAGTAGTAAGCAATGCATAACGCCATGTGACGTCACACTGTTTTTCCCAATAATAGCTCTAAAACTTCATTATTATTTCGGATTTCAAACATTTCGGTTGAGCATCACTGAAGAGACATTATTTGTCGAAATGCGCATCTGGTGCATCAAAATTGGTACCGTATAAGTTTTACATTCAAACTTGCGCAGTGGTTGTTTTTTGTTTTTTTTATTTCATTCGTATGGAGACGTCACCACTACCGGTGAAGGGCTGCAAAATTTAGGCTTATGCTCGGCGCTGACAGACTTTGAATAGGGAGGTATCTTTATCATGCCACACCTGCTGTGACACTGGGCGTCAGTTTTACCCGAAGGACCGCCCCATTTCGTTGCCTCTTACGACAAACAAGGGGTACTGAGGACCTATTCTGACCCGGATCCCCACGGTAACATACACAATGTATGTTGCACATAACCCAATGCTCAGAATATATACAAGCGAAGTTTTAATGGATATTAATCATTTCAATAATCATATTTGCATAGATTCGCACCGTTCGTCTTTTCGTATAATCTGGTCCTTGTAATGGTTGATTGATTGTATATTGTTTAACGTCCCTCTCGAGAATTTTACACTCATATGGAGACGTCACCATTGCCGGTGAAGGGCTGTAAAATTTAGGCCTATGCTCAGCGCTTACGGCCTTTGAGCAGGGAGGGATCTTTATCGTGCTACACCTGCTATGGCACGGGGCCTTCATATTTTGCAGCCTCATCCGAAGGACCGCCGCATCTATTCGCCTTTTCCGACAAGCAAGGGGTACTGAGGACCTATTCTAATCCGGATCTCCACGGCAATCTGTTAATGAGGATGGTTTTCCGTACATAGTTGCTGATAATGAGAAGGACATCCAGTAACATCCGTTAAATTTGTAAACAGTATTGGTTAGTCAGTAGCCACCGTGTAAAACCCCAGTCACTTCACCTCTGTTTTTAACGTAACGAATGGGTCTATCGCGACTTAACAACGCGAGCCATCGGCAGGCTTTAACTAAATATTGAAGAGCAGTTTGGTATCCTAGATTAGGAACAATGACAATTCTGCCTGCGGAAAGATACAGTCTTCGGTACATGTAACTTAGCCGTACTGGCAAAGGTGATGGTTTCTTTCGGAGTATCCACTTTCATGATACTCCGTGTAGTCATCTGAAAGTGCACAACACCAATACAAGATATGCACTTTGGAGATGCAGTAGACATCCCACTTGAAAGTAAAAGAATTTCCCTCCTGTTGATCATACCACGTTAAGAAGACTTCACTACTCTCTTTACTTATTATGGATAAGGTCCCACATAATGTTGAACCTTGGGCGTGTTGAAAAATATCCAAATATTCATTAAAGCCCCATACGACCCGAAAACCCATAACTTCATATGATTTTGTTTGTTGACGTAGCCATGTTAGGTAGCCAGTCAGTTCAAATGTTGCTATTGGACTCTATTCATAATGCTCGCTACAAGTTATGTATTCGGTCTTCATTTATTATAAACACAAATAATTAATAGAAATTGATAGATATATAATTAATCTAAAGGTAAAATAAGCTCTTGATTATTGAAAATGCTACAAAAGCCGAGTTTGGACCCTTACTCTCGTGTGGCAGGGATGGGGACCGCACCAGACTAATGACAGACGCGTAGCCGTCAGTATGCCTATTTGAATAATTATTATTTAACCGAACTGGGATTATTTATTATCTAAAATATTTATGGGGATATTAGTTCACATCTAGACATTGTGAAGTATGGAAATGAACCGGGATTCAATTTGACTAGCTACTTAACGAACGAAATCATTCAAAGCTGTGAGTTTTCGAGTCGTATGGGGCTTTAATGATTTTTTGAAGGTATGTTTTGACACAAATGTAGTAGGAAAATATGTTAGGAATTTTTTGATATTAAATTTATCAGACGGCTATGCAAGAATATAAGGCATCAATCGTGCGCATTTTTTGTTCACCGCAAGTCGAAGGTTTATAAGGGGTGGATATGTAGCTCTCTGATCTGTCCCAATATTATTTCAGAGAGCTAGTGTTCTCCTAATAGAATATATAAACTACGGACACAATCGCCTATTCGTCATTTTTTCCAGTCTAGGAAAGATAAAAGTATTTTACGGTCAAGGAATGTGGATGTTTGTGTTACGAAATGATGAAATAATGCTCGAAAGACTTGTGAAAGAAAGGTTTACATTGTTTTACTAGGAAAACTTACGATGTCACAGGAAAGATCAATTTCGAGAAACCTTTAAAATGCAGTCAACTGAGGCTCTACTTCTGCTCGAAAGTCAGATATACGAAACCTAAATGGCATTTGAACCGAGTGAGAACAAAACCAGAAACTGAAAAACAAATCAAGAAAAAATGGAAATGTTTAATATTTTAATACATTCTGAAAAATATTATTATTTGCCATTGTATTCACATTTGTCTAGAATTTCATCACTCCGTCAATAAAAGATTCATGAAACTGTATCATATGTTATGTTGCATTTTCCTTGAATTGTATGTGCGTCTTGTACTTGTATTGATATGCATCATATTCTAAGAAATGTATTCATGTTAACTTCAAATACACAAATCATGCAAATGGGCCTCCAGGCACTCTTGTGCCCTATGACATTAATCCAGCGCACAGGGCGTCAAAACGTCCGGGCTCTAAGACGTCAACTCAGCTCACGGGATGTCAACCCGAAGGGCAGTTATGTGCAAACTTGGATGCGCAACACCAACATATGAAGGCGTTAATACTATTGTTAAGGCTGTAGAAAATATTTAACAGGAAGGAATTTTTAAGACATTCGATTTTCCAGAACAAATACTTGAACCTGTAAAAATGTTTCAGATAGAGATATATAAATTGAAGTTAGAAAGAGAAACAAGCAATACAATTTGAGAGAAAAAATTAAATTAAAAATGAAAGCTGAGAGTTAACGAGCAGAGAAAAAGAAAACACAGAGAGAGAGAGAGAGAGAGAGAGAGAGAGAGAGAGAGAGAGAGGAGGGGGAGTGAAACAACAGAAAAACAAAAAGATACACCAAAGTGAGAAGAAAGAATGACAATTGAATTTAGTGAAATTAATATTACAGCGTGGATCTGAATTTTTACCTGTCAGGACTGAATCTGATGTAGCTAGAAATACTAGATTAGTTCCGAAATGTCAAGAAAAGTCAGTGGATACATATTTCCCCCACGTTTTTTAAGTCGTGGAAAATTTGGAATGGCGCCTTCAGCTGTTTGGTCAAGTATGTTGGAAATTGTACTGGTTGGCAAAGCGACTGAGGTGTAATCAGCACTGGGCAGAGCTAACAATTCAGAGTATTACAAGGTAAAGACCGCGATTTTAAAGCAATTAGTACCTGATGTGTAAAGACACAAGTTCAGAAATTACAAAAAGTTTCACAATTTTACAAATTTTTGCCAGGGAAAAGATTTATACATCAATTGTTGAAATTTAAAATAATTGATATTTCAATAATCTCTAACAAAAATATGAGAACTCTTTAGGACGCCACCATTATTTAAGATACTTACACCCCTCTCTCTCTCTCTCTCTCTCTCTAAAAACTTTTGACTATATCTCCACATACTAGTACTTTCTTAAACTACAAACTCTTGATACAAATAGTGCTTCGGACTTTCAGTCTTCTATTCCATCAAGTTCCAAGTCTTCACCTTATGATGATTACACGCCCTGTCCAAGGTCAGGACGTTTTAAAGGCTCCTCTGGTGTAGGGTCGATTCCTTCTTGTATTTATAGTAAGAAAAAACAGGTCATCTGAATAATGACTACTTTTAACGTAAGAAATGATAACAAGAATTGTCAGAAGACAACATAGCTGGCCTGGAAGTGAGAATACTTCACCTATCCTTTTTTCGTTTAAAATGCTACTTTTTAAAAAGTATGCCAAAGTTCAAGGTCATAAGTGTTAACATCATATGAGAGGCCTGGTCATGAGGCATCTAAATATGGAATATTGCAGCATTCAAAAGATATTACCAAGGTTAAAGATTTTAAAAAGTAGGTCACAGTTCAAGGTTAATAGTTCTTGTACCAAATGAAATGCTTGGTAATGAGGGATCTAAATGTGAAATCCCCATTATTTCAAAATATATAGCAAAGGTTAAAGTTTTGAAAAGTAGGTCAAAGTTCAAGGTCATTAGATCAATCGTCTTTGTACCAAAAACGAAGGTCTCTTCATGAAGAATGAACACGTAAAATACAAGAACCCTTCCCCCTTAGTTCAAAAGATATAACCCAGGTTAAAGATTTTGAAAATTTGGTCACAGTCCAAAGAAAAGGCCACAAGTTCAAAATGTCTTGGTAATAAAAAGAAAGGTCTCTTCATGAGGCATCTAGATATGAAATATCAAATCCCTACCACCACCATCCCCCCCTCCCCCTTGGTTCAAAGGATCCAGCCTAGGTTAAAGATTTTGAAAAGTAGATCAGGTCCAAGGTCAATAATGCTGGTACCAAAGGAAATGCCTTGTTATGAGGCATATATATATATGTATATATGAAATACCAAAGCCTAGTCACCCTTGGTTTAAAAGATATAGCCAATGTTGAAGTTGGTAAAGGTCTCTAGGTCAAAAGTCTTGATATCAAAAGAAACATCTCTTCATCAGGCATCTAAATGTAAAAATGTCAATACCCTATCTCCTTGGTTCAAAAGATATAACCAGGTTAACGTTTTTAAAACTAATTCAATGTCCAAAATCACTACGTGAAAAGCCTTAGTACCAAAATAAAGGTATCTTCAATAGGCATCTATATGTGAAATACCAAGCCCTATCTCCCTAATTTCAAAAGTATAGCCAAGGTTATTTTTTTTTTTATAAAGTCCTTGGTAAAGGTATCTTGGTCAAAAGTGTTGATATCAAGAGAAACATCTCTTCATGAGGCATATAAATGTAAAATATCAAAACCCTATCTCCTTGGTTCAAACGATATAGCCCAGGTTAAAGTTTTTAAAAGTAGTTCAATGTCCAAAATCACTACGTCAAAAGTCTTGGTACCAAAAGTCTTGATATCCTCATTCGGCATCTATGTGTGAAATATCAAGCCCTATCTCCCTGGTTCAAAAGATACCGGGTATAGTTCAGGTTAAAGTATCTTCCTTAAATTGTGATGTCGACACCTGGGTCATGGCAACAGCTTTCCGAACAGTTTTTCCGGCGAGTTTAAAAAAGTATTATCATCAGTATGATGAAGACTGATGAAAGGGGTTTATTCTGTTTTATTTGCAATTCAAAAATCTCTTAGATTCAGACCGTTTGACCAAACCTAGTACAGTTTTTAAACCAGAAAATAACATTCTTGTATATTTGCCTGTTCCTTGTCATCCTTTACAGACCAGATATTATGGCATGAAATTGAAAGCAAGCTTACTAATGTGAACTACATAGTTAAGAAACCAGGGCGGCGTAAACAATATCATCATTTTAAAAGAGTATATAGTTTTATAGATGTGACCGAAACCTTGTAAATTCAGTTTCCACTTTTGCAGTTGTACTGAAAATGATATTAGCGTAGAGACTAATGAAAAATACTTCAATCAGAATTTAAAAATCTCCGAAATTCTTGCCAATCTTAATGCCCAGTTCAAACCTTTAAATATCCACCAGAAAGAACAATGGTGACGGGGTATCCTTCAATGTTCCAAAAATGTTGGCCAAGGTTATGCTATACCCATTATGGCTATCGTAAAGTTTCCGAATCCTATTGTGCTTGTATGCACAACTTGAATGCTTTTTTAAATAAAAGAAGAAACACTGTGTTGTACTTGGTTTCCGTCGTATTCCAAGTTTATGTACCTTCAAACCTCTAACATCAAATATTATGTCGATATTTTTTTTTTTACATTTATTGCATTATATTAAAATATCATATTGTCTTTAAAATATTATATTGGCTCTTTCCAATCATATTTTGATTGTTCAATATAGATATTGAATTGAATATTTAAGAATAAGTCTTCTGGGCTTTCGTAATATACATGTACAAACAAGAAAATGTCAGTAACTAATTCTGTATTACTGGTATATGCTTATATTACTGACAAATTATACAACACCGGCAAATAAGCACAGACAACAATGGACAACATTCATCACCACAACGTATTGTAGTTAGCAGTTAGTACTTAGTACATAGACATTGGAAAAGTCTAGTTCGTCCAATTGAAAACT
The DNA here is from genome assembly GCF_947568905.1 of Ostrea edulis. Taxonomy (NCBI): domain Eukaryota; kingdom Metazoa; phylum Mollusca; class Bivalvia; order Ostreida; family Ostreidae; genus Ostrea; species Ostrea edulis. The sequence continues at coordinate 97,786,406 of NC_079165.1, read as the reverse complement.
TTGAACACTTATGCCAATATTCTGAGGCTAATTGTGACACCGATACTTTCTAGTTAAACATTGAATTGAAAAACACAGTATCATTTCATGTTCAATAGTTTCTTTTTCCTTATCAGTTCTATTGCAGATTTTCGAGTTCGTCTATCAATGATGCGTAGGGCAGTTGGTAAGAGTACTTTGCATGAAACCAGACCACAATCCGGGTGAGCCATGTTTTTTCGATTGCCCAAACGTAAAAAAAAAACAACCCAAAAACATGATGTCTCAATTTTACTTCACCTAAAATATTTGAAATTTGATTTGAAAAAAAAAGAATACCAAAAATAAAAGCTAATTTTCTAATGTATTTACAGTACCATCCGTCTTTGTTATTCAATTTAGTATTCTCACTGTTGGTAACTTAGTTGAAATTATGTATATCATGGTATTATAGACTTATATTTAAGAATAAATTTCACTTTAAAGATGATTTTAAAACAAATTCATTTTTAGTTTTTGAGATATCTAGAAAATACCTTAGACCCTACTCGGCCTCTTAATCATATGGCTGGCTCCTAAATCGTGATATCGTCGAATAGGTGTTCTTATAATCAACGTTTGTTCTACAACGCTTAGCACAATGCTTTCAGTTTTCAACATATACAAGATATTAAGTTTTAAGGATCACCCCCTGAAATCCTTAACTGGAGATGTAAGACAGCATTTGTAGATGAAATGTTGTTTAGAGCCACATTCTGATCAATTATTTTCTGATAAAACCCTTATTACGGAATTAATGACCATTCTCCTGCCGTTATCAGTTACAAAACGCCATAACAAACAACGTTGCTTGAATACTGCTTAACAAATTCAATTTAAGCTTTTGAAATATTTAGAAAATACTTTTGACCCCTCTCAACCTTTATTTGATGGTCCCTAAAATTTGATACCGTTGAATAGATCTCGTCATTATTTGAAAATTTTGATGTATAAATTTTTCGAATTATTTTTTAAAGAAAATATTGACGAAAATGAGTAAAAATGCACGAAAAATTTAGGGCGCTTCTTCGAGCCCTACCGAACTCCGGCGCTTTTAACATTAAAGAAAGTTGTAAGTGACTAAGCACAGCTATGGACTTAACTTCATAATTGCTGTAAATTTGAAGTCGATATTTTAGATAGTTTTCGAGAATACTCCTGGACAAACTGATCCCCTAAATTGCAGAAAAAACGTGAACATCATAAGTCATAATTGACGTAACAAAAATACGAAAAAACAAAAAACATGATTAAGTGAATATCTGTCATTCCTGAACATTTGTTGATTATCAGTCTACATTTTTCTGAAAATTAAGTGAACAAAAATTGTGAGAAAAAAATGAGAACTAGACATGATCTCGTTATGAGCAACGGATAGGTCTACCGTTCGATTTTGAAATGATGTGACCAACGTTTCCTACATTATTCCCTATATATAACTAAACACGTGATCAAAGATCGTTTAGCTGACATCAGCATTTACAGGACATCAAAAGAAACAACTTTGGATCAATAATGCTTTAGAAATGTATTATAGCTTTTGAATTGACGGGGGAAAATATTTGACCCCTTATCATTATGACTTGATATTGCTGAACACGTTTCCTCATTATCTACAACTTTTATTCTACAACGTCTAACAGAGTGCTTTCAGTTTTTATCGTAAATGTATTATGTTTAGTTTTAGGGGTCGGACCCCGAATTTCTTGAAATAGACGTAAAACAAAATGTGTTGGTGGCATATTGTTTAGAGTCACATTCTGACCAATTTATATACCGTAATTTTTAGAAATAGTTTTATTTTAGGAGATAGTTTCGTACATAATTCATTATGATTGTGTTGCTGACATCAGTTGTTGTACAACATTAAAACTGACAACTTTGATCAGATGTTGAAAAATTGCGAATGATAAAAATATTCTTTTCAATATATGGATCTACAATTGACTCAACATGTTTATACAAAAACAACATTGAAGGGAATTAGAGACATTATTTGTCGAAATGCGCATCTGGTGCATCAAAATTGGTACCGTATAAGTTTTACATATTGATTCCAGTCACATTCCTATTAATGTATTTTTCACATGTGTAACAGTGTATGGCATGGTTTGTAAATATCGATCAAATAAAGAGGACCCGTGCCCGTGCAACGTACATCAAGGAAAAAGGAATTTAAAAAAGAATTGATGAAACATTAAATGAAAGAATATTTTTGAAATATGCGTAGGCAGTAGCTCATATTTATGTTCTTTTTTAATAAATCGGGCTAAAATTAACATATTCTGGACAATAATGGATACTGATACGTTACAAATACATCGTGGTTAATCGTACAACATAGAGGGTGATTAGATTTTGGAACACGGTTCGCAGTTCACTATTCGCAATTCAATAATGAACTGCATTCTAGACCGCTGTTCGCAATTCAAAATTTTATTTGCATAGAAAATAAAACCAGACTGGAATTTTAAGAATGGGGTGTAAGTGGTCAACTCCCATCATTGACAAAATGGGGAGATGGTACCTCTCTGGTTGTGCAGACCCCCACCAATTTCTATTCCTAATGCATTACACTTAGACAATAAACATCTGGTCCGGAAACGTCAAAGACTCATATCCTGGGGCCGCAATTTTGAGGGTAGTATATTAGGGGTCAATTCCAACCACTCTCTCGTTATGGAGATCCACCCTTCCAATTTTCATTAATACATTACACTTAATAAATAAACATCGGGTTCGGAAACAACGAAACCCCTACCCTTGAGCTTGAAATTGTTAGCGTTCAACTCCCACTACTGTGAAGAAATCGTTATAGTACACTCTCTGCTTATGGTGATCCGTCCCTCCAATTTTTATCAATACATTACACTTAATAAATAAACATCGGGTTCAGAAACAACGAAACCCCTACCCTTGGGCTTGAAATTATTAGCGTTCAACTCCCACCACTGTGAAGAAATGGTTATAGTGCACTCTCTGCTTATGGTGATCCGTCCCTCCAATTTTTATCAATACATTACACTTAGTGAATAAACATCGAAGACTCCTACTTGTACCTTGGGAACGACATTTTTTAGGTTATATGTAAGATATCAATGATCAGCTCTAATCTTTGTGAGAAAATGGTGATAGTACTCTCTGTGGTTCTTGAGATCCGCCCCTACAATTTTTATTAATGATTACATTTCATTTTGTAAATAAACATCGGGTTCAAAAACATCGAAGACCCCTACCCCGGGACCTGAAATTTCGAGGGTAAGAAATGGTGTTGGTACTCTCTCTCTCTGGCTCTGGAGATTTTATTAGGTCATCTGAGTAAACTCAGAGCCCGTTTCACAAAAAGGCGTACGACCAGACGTTAGCTTAGTCGGGCGTAAAAACAGTTTGTAAACAACTAAACGAATAATGGTGACGGTGTTGATTTTGAAGCAACGCAGACTGCAGCAGATAAGAAGAGAAAGGGTTTTCAAATTGATTCTGATTTTTTAAAAAATCCATATCAGAAATATCTAATTCCTATCGTTGTAAACTTCAAAAACTTCTGCTTAAAAGTGGAAACCATTGCATTAATTTATTGTAAAAAAAAAAAATAATAAGGTCACACCTACTATTTGAAAAATTGCTGTTTTGTATGAAATATATAGTGAAAACTGTTTCTGGGAACAAACTTATGGGCGACTGCTGTACATGCATATCTGATGATAATATTGGAAGCTTTCGTTTTTTAAAAAGAAAATTCAGACTTTCATTTATACAAAATCATAGAACGTGATACGTTACATGCATATTTTAGAATGATTCTATTTTACAATCAAGGAACATTAATGTTGATCGTCTAGAGATTTATTCCTTCCAATCAACCAAATTTAGAAGAAGAAAAAAATATATTGCATCTAAAGACCTATTATTTGAATTTTTATATCCTCCAAGTTATGATAATATATAAAAGAGGGTAACGACTATATATTGAGTCCTTATTCTAAATTTTGGGGGAAGTGGAGGTGGATGGGGGTTAAATTCCAACAGCAAATGTTTTAGCATTTTTTCCTTTGATATTCATCTGAACGTTTGGTATATTTCAACTCTTGAAAGACTAGGCTACTTACTATTTGGTGATTTCTATCCAGATTCCCTTCTTTTTCTCCAAAGTGATATCAATAGAAAATTTTGCAACAGAATATCCCTATTTTTTCGAATTGACGATGCTAGCACTTGTATTTCATCAAATTATGTTTTATTTTACTGATTTTGCTCAAAGGTGCTTTGGTCATATTAAAACTTCACTGCCCTCAAAAGTGCATACACTGATGAAAGGCTTTAAATAATAGGCGTATCAACATTAAACATCGGAATTAGGAATTGCAGTTAGGAAGAGGAGCGTAACTTTATGAGGTAGGGGGTCTGTGGAGCCGTCTTGAGCCCCCCTGAAGCTCCTGGAGTTTACATATTTTTAGGGCTTGAAATATGTCTCCTATGTAATCATTATTTTATAGATGAAATTAATAAAATGACGCAAATTTTTATGGTTTTTGGAACAAATATAAGTTCTCCCAATAAAAGTAATTCAATAAATCAAAAGCTTTGGTCATTTATTTCTCCGAGAGTGGAGGAAATTATTGTTTCTTTTATCATTTACATTTTTCTAAGCAAGAGACCACGGACTACCTTAAATTTGAATTTTTTAGGGGGGCCCCCTTCAATCCGCTACTGGTCTGATTTATAATAACATAGTTCAATTAATGAATTAATTTAAACTTTAATAAGAGAGAGCAACACTGTAGGTGATATTAATACATGGCTTTTCCCCCAAACAGTAGATACAGTTATAGCTTGATAAAGTCTACATACATGTATTGTAGTTTATTGAAATGTGCAGTAATCTTCAGAAGAATAAACAACACAATTCAATAATTTCCTTAATACTTCTTTACGTTGGGTGGTCCTTTGCTGATGTAATTGAAAAATGGAATTCAAATTTCCGTTTCAAAAATGATTTAAATTTGATGTGTACTATACCACCCCTATTGAAATTGAGTTTTTTCCCCATTGAATAGGGGGTGGTATAGTATGGACTCCTAATATCATTATTACAGACAGAATGATCGGTTCCTGTGATGTTACGCACATAACGTGCCTCTAATACATGTAACATGTATTTAAACAATCATGAACTATTGGATTATCTATCAATTACATTACATATGTAAGTATATTTCGTTAATTTCTCAACAAAATTCGTTTATGATTCTTTTAGAGCTTTTAAAACCATTTTTATCCCCCCAAATGTTTTAATATAGTCGCGAAACCAAAAAAAGATATAGCAATTGCACATGCTCAAAGTCTGGTCTTAGGCTGGTGTACTATCTCGGGTTTACGCCCAGTATTACTCTCCTTCGTGAAAAGCGATTTAGGCGGGCCTAAACAAAATTGCGTTAATTTGTTACTCGGCCTAAGTTACGCCATAAATTTACACCTTTTTGTGAAACGGACCCAATTGGTTGTCGTCCGTCGTGCGTTAACAATTGAACATTTTTAACTTCTTGATAAATACTATTCCAATTCTTTTCAAGTTTTGTAAAAAGTATCTTTGGGACAAGGGGGACATAAATTGTAAATTTCAGGACTCCTGGGACCTGTGGTACATGCTATGTGCATAACATCACAGGAACCGGAAAACCTCTACCGAAATTGCAAATTTCCTGATTCCCGGGGTAGGGGTTCCAACCCTAGGGTGGGGCCAAACTGAGTATATAGCGTTTGTGTAAAACACTTAGATAACATCTTCTTTAGTGCTATTGATACTAAATTGAAACTAAATAAATATTTAGAAATAGCAGGTAGTCCTTTACCAAATTTGTAACTTTGATGATCCCAGGGGCCAGGGTTTTGATATTAGGGTGAGGCCAAAATGATCAGATATTAAATGTGTGAACAATAGAAATTTTAAACTTCTTGATAACTACTAGTCAAATTCTTTACAAATTTGGTATGAAGCATCTTTGGGACGAGGGGAACATAAATTGTAATTATCAGGACTCTTACACCACTTGGACCTTAGGGTTGGGGCCAAAATTGACCGATTTTTGAAAATCTTCTCTACAACCGTACATGTTTACGAAAAACTAAATGCATAATGATGTAGAACAGGAATACCTCTACCAAACTGGTAAGTTTAATGATCCCCGGGTTATGGGTTCTGACCCCAGGGCGGGGCCAAACTTAGTAGATAGTGTTTATATATAAAACACTTACATTGTAAATATTATCTTCTTTGGTGCTATTGATACTGAATTAAAACTAACTAGATATTTAGAAAGAAGAGGTAGTCCTTTACAAATATTGTAACTATTTCCGATCCCAGGGGTAGGGTCAGTTATTAAATGCGTGAACAATAGAAGATTTTAAATTGTTTTTGATACCTACCATTTCAATTCTTTTTAGATTTAGTATGAAGCATCTTTGGGATAAGGGGGGCATAAATTGTAAATTTCAGGACTCCTGTATCCCCTGGATTAGGTATGTGGCAAAAACAACCAAAAATTGACAAATTAAAAAAAATTCTTCTTTACATCTGCATATCTTTAAGAAAAGCTAAATTCATAGTGATATAGAACTGGAAAGCCTCTACCAAAATTATAACTTTCAGGATCCCAGGGGTAGAGGTTCTGACCAAAGGGTGGAGCTAAATTTGATATACTAAATGGATATTTAGAAGGAGTAGGCAGTCCTTTGCCAAAATTGTAAATTTCATGATTCTAGGGGGTAAGGGTTTAGTTTCAGGGTAGTGTCAAATTATTCTAATGATTTGAAGGACTTCTTTAAGTTTGCTGATACCGTATAAAATCTAAATGCATATTTAGGAATAGCAGTAAAAGATGTACAAAAAATGGTGAATTTCGCAACCTAAGGGTTTGACTCTAGGATGGGTCCAAATTAGTCGAATGTTTTCATGTTAATACACCTATTATATTATGTAAAGCCTTTCATCAGTGTGTGTACTTATGAGGGCATTGAAGTTGTAAGAACACTTGTTTTATACTTTTGCTGAATGTTAACATTTAGCTTAGATATTTAGAGCAGGAAATTTTTTCTAGATCTCATAGCCCTTGGGAGTAGTGATAAGTTTCCACTAGTACTCATGTAACCGATAAGGACTGTGAGTCTCTAGTTTACAGTGTAGTGCGAATTATTTCACCCTGAATACAGATATAAGATATATTATATTATCATCAGTGTATGCACTTTTGAGGGTATTGAAGTTATAAGAACACATTTTTATACTGTTGCTGAATATTAGAGTTTAGCTTAGATATTTAGAACAGGATTTTTATGCCTCCGAGATTGAAGATCGGGGGCGTATTATTTTTGTCCTGTCTGTAATTCTGTCATTCTGTCTTAAACTTTAACCTTGCTAATAACTTTTGAACAGTGAGTGCTAGAGCTTTGATATTTCACATAAGTATTCCTTGTGACAAGACCTTTCAGAGCAGACTTTGTGACGTTGACCTTAGAGTTTGACCTACTTTTAATTTTTTTTTTACATTGGTCATAACTTTTAAATGGTAAATATTAGAGCTTTCATATTGCACATGAGCATTTCTTGTGGCGAGATCTTTCCACTGGTACCAAGATGTTTGTCCTTGTGACCTTGGTCATCTTTGGAATTGGTCATTATCGGGGGCATTTGTGTTTCATAAACACATTTTGTTTTTCTAGATTTCATAGTCCTTGGGAGTAGTGATACTTTTAACTACACGTAGTACTCAGTTGGCCGATAAGGCCTGTGGGCCTATTGTCAACAATATACTACACGTAGTGAATAAACATCGGTTTCGCATATTAATTTGCCATATTCTATCATGGTTTTTTTTTTAAAAATCAATGATTTTCAAAGAACTATCCTTTATATCATAATGTGAAATGTTAAACCCCTACTATCACCCCATTATGAACCGATGTGTCATAATGTGAGCAAACGTGAATATACACTGCATGAGGATGCTTGCAAATTATATTGACCATTTGTACCCTTGTAGTAGAGGATTTCGTACAGAAATTGTATTTCCCCATATACATTTACTCCTATACAATTTTAAAACTCTTCATTTAGCGCCCTCCCCATTCCACCAAGGTCCTGTGGGTTATAGTGTACGAAAGCTTTATTCTACATGTCAATTTCTTAAGGATGCTTGCATATTGATTTCATTTAAGAAATAAACTTCATTTTTGAAAATACGTTAAGGTACCCACTGGACATTTCACGCCAGAATACTTAAAGGGGTCTGAAAAACGACATGAAATTATCGCCAGGGTCTGCCATTGGCCAAAACAATCACATGTATAATAACTAGCCAATTATAAAAACCAGTACTATTTCTACCACCACCATTTTTCACAGTGATGGATGATGACCACTGATACCTCCGATGTTTCCGAGCCCGATGTTTATTCACTAAGTCTAATGCATTATGAATAAAACTTCGAGAGCAATATCTCCCAAACTAGAGAGAGTACCATCGCCATTTGTATACAGTGGTGGGAGTTGACCACTTAACAATTCTTCCAAATTGCTATCACCAATTCTTCACAGTAGTTGGAATTGCTTACTATCATCCTATCTTTAAAAATTCAGAGTCCGGAGTTAGAGGTCTTCAGTGTTTATGAACCCGATGTTTATTCACTAATGTTATGCGTTATGATTAAAACTTAGAGGCGGATCTCCAGAACCAGAGATAACACCATCACCATTTCTTTAAAGTATTCGGAGATGACCACTACCACCTTTTCTTCCAAAATATCAGGCCCCGCGGTTGGGGTCTTTGATATTTTCGAGCCTGATGTTTACTCTTTAAATGTAGTGTGTTATTAATAATTTAAACAAATGTATGGGCGTATCTCCACTATTTGAGATAGTACCATTACTATTTTTTTTTTTACAGTGGTGGTAGTCAATCGCTATAACTCTACCCTAAAAATTCCAGGACCCGAAGTAAGGGTCTTTGATGTTTCGGAACTCAATGTTTTTTCCTTAAGTGGAATATATGTTTTACAAAATTAGAGGGGCAGATTCCCAAAACTAAAGACAACACCATTATCAGTTTTTCGCATTGGTGGGAGTTTACCACTATCACCCTACCCTAAAAATTTCAGGCCCTGTGGTAGGGGTCATCGATGTTTCGGAACCCGATGTTTATTCATCAGATATAATGTATTGGTGATAAAACAATTGAGAGGCGGATCTCCAGAACCAGAAAGAGTTGTCACGATTTTCACAGATGTTAAAGGTAATCACTAGCATCCCACCCCCACCCCACCCCCAAAATTCAGGCCCCGAAGTAGCGATCTTCATCGATGTTTTTGTGCCTGATGTTTATTCACCAAGAGTAATGTGTTATTGATAAAAGTTGGAGGGGGGGATCTCCACAATAAAAGCAATTATCATCATCATTTTTACACAACTATGTTAGGGGACCACTATAATCCTACCCTAAAGATTTCAGGCCCCGGGGCCTTCGATGTTTCCGAATCCGACGTTTAATTACTTACAGTTATATGATATGCATAGAATTAGAGAGGTGGATCTCCACAACCAGAGAGAGCATCATCACTATTTTTTCACAGTTGTAGGAGTTTACCACTAATATGTTACCATTAAAATTTCAGGCCCCGGGATAGGGGTCTTCCATGTTTCCTAACCCGATGTTTATTCAATAAATGTAATGTATTATGAATGAATATCGAAGGGGATCCCCGTAGCCAGAGATAGAACCATCACTATTTTTTCACAGTGGCGGGAGTTACTCAGACCAGTTAAAATGTACACTTATCCTTAAAATTCCAGTCTGATTTTTTTTTACGTTGAACTGCTAAATTGCGAAAAGTGAACTGTGAACCGCGTTTCAAAATATTATTGCAGGGCGGCACTTGACTTTTCCTTCGCCAAGCGCATGGAATCAAAAGTGAAAGGCACGGGTCTTTCGTATATGATCTTAAACGCGTCTAGCAATAGAAATAATAATGTCTCTTTCGTATATGACCTGAAAAACGTAGCTCCTATGGCACTGTAAATGTTGGCACGATAAAGAATCCTCATTGCTCAAATTGAATTCCTCAAATTGAGTTCCCTGTATAGGTAAACATTTGCGGTTCTTCACCTTCAACTGGTGACGTCTCTATATGAGTGGAAAATTACCGAATACGTATAACAACATAAAAAGTAACAAAACTCTAGGATCAAGATTATAATTTTTATGGCTGCTGGATTCAACGCAGACAATGTTCTGTACTTTCACTCCTGGGATCAGACACGCGCATACGATATGTTTATTCTTAGCCCACTCGGATCAGCCTTTCGATTTTAATCGAGTGTTGCATATAAGTACAATATGTAGGTTTAATGTAATATGTGGTCCTATGACGCCAAACCTATAGTTGTTTAGATGTGTTTGATGAAATTGTTTCAAGTATTTGTGCCTGGATTTAACAACTGAATAAACTGATAGTCTATATGTGACCAAAGGTTTGCTATATATAGATATAATTAAGTAAATGAATTAACTGTGAAAAATAATCCTACCACTATTGCAATAAAGTACCGTATTATACTAGACCAAGTATTGACTCGTGGGCTGCAAAATGGACAGACATATATACACATATTCAAACATCTAGACACACAATTTTGATTTCTGCATACTCCAAATCTTATTTTACGAGAGGAAAAGTGATGAAATTTCTTCACCATGAGTTCTTCATCTGTTTGGAATTGTCAGGATAAATGCCTTCTTTGTCCCGTTTCCACACTGTAAAAGAATAGATAAGAAGTGAAAACAAAGGAAATTACCTATTAGTAAAGTTTTTCAATTCATATATTTCTTTCTTTTGTATTTGCACAGAAATTCAATTCCGAGTCATCGAAGTCATTTTGAAGTCAAGATAATTATTGCGCTGAGTTGGTTGGAGAAATAGTTTAAAACCTAGAAATTAAAATCATCATTTGTTGAAAATGTTGCTGGTATGAACAGAGCAAACAAATAAATTACGCCCATTACCATGTCGCATTACTTTTATAGTCCTATGAATACCTTTTGAATCATAAGTTTTACTAGAGAGGATTATCATGAAATGTTATTAGAAGAGACTGTTTATACATTAAGGTACTCCATCCTTATAAAATGTCATAGGGCTTTGCAAAATCTTTGTATATTATAGAAACACATATTTTTGTTAGAATAGAGAATTTTATTCAATGAGTAGAATAAAATAAACTTTGGCAAACTTTTCGATTCTGAAAACGTTTACTTTTCTTACAAATAGTTGATTATCTACATTGAAAATGTTCTCAAAGGCAATAACTCTATACTGATACATGTCGGGCAACATTCGACCTACTGACAGATTGTATTTGCAAATAAGATCATTATAACGACCATAGGATTTCAAAATGCTGACTTCAAACGAGACTGTTGAAACCTCTGTATCATGAACTTATTTATCAGAAGCTTGCCTCGATTTGAAAATTTATGATACACAAAACATTCTCGCGCGTATCGAATTAGTTGAGGATATAAATATCATATGCAGGTGATAATGGAATATTGTTACTTATATATATATATACAGAGAGAGAGAGAGAGAGAGAGAGAGAGAGAGAGAGAGAGAGAGAGAGTTAACGATGGAGAAGCTAATCAAAAAGCATTCCATTGACCATAAAGTTAAGTTGTCAGTCTGTCGTTGATTTTCAATAAAATATCTAAATATGAAGCAGATATGAAAGACTGGTATCTTTTATTTCACGTTCAAGTTCACAGGGATATATGGAATCGACTTATGAATGAAAATACACAGTGTCAATAGATAAAACGTCGTCGATGTATCTACAATGTTCATCTTTAGTTAAGGCCACAGCAAGAAATTTTTCCTTCTTATGTAGAAACTTTTGGAAAAAAAATTTGCCTCAAAAGTATAGAAAAACAGGTCGGCTAATAAAAGAGTACAATTCGTGCCCAAGGATATTATTACAGATTGTTGGAAGACTTAATCAACAAAGACCACATAGATATTATCAATGAGGAACCCAGGTATCTTTTTAATACCTGCTTCGGTGAATCATACTTGTGTTTAACAAAGTAATTTTTATATGACTGATCACGAAATACGAATATATCCGTGTTACTTTTTATTGATGAAACCAACTGTTGTTATTTTAACCAGTTTTTAGGTCACCTGAGTAATCTCGGGTGACTTATTGCAATTGGTTGTCGTCGTGCGTCGTCCGTTAACAATTTAATATTTTTAATTCTTTATAGCTACTATTCAAATTGTTTTCAAATTTGGTATAAAGCATCTTTGGGACAAGAGGGACATATATTGTACATTTCAGGACTCCTGCACCCCTGGGGCAAAAACTGCCAAAATTGACCAATTCTAAACAATCTTCCCTACAACTGCAAAGTGTAAGACAAACTAACTGATTATTGATGTAAAACTGCTAGGCCTCTACCAAAATTGCAAAATTCATAATCCCCGGGGTAGAGGTTCTGACCCCAGGGCGGGGCCAAACTTGGTATATAGTGTTTATGTGTAAAACACTTAAATAACATCTTCTTTAGTGCTATTAATACTAAATTGAAACTAGATGGATCTTTAGAAAGTTTGCCAAAATTGTAAATTTGATGATACAAGGGGTAGGGGTTTTGGTAGAATGGTGGGACCAAAATGGTCAGCTATCAAATGTGTGAACAATTTGTAACTTCTCCTTGATAAGTATAATTCCAATTCCTTTCAAATTTGGTATGAAGCATTGCTAAGACAAGGGGGACAAACATTGTAAAATTCAGGATTAATTCGTTAGGGCAAATACTGCTAAAAATTGATGAATTTTCAAAAATCTTCTCTGCAATCGCACATGTGTAAGAAAAACTAAACTAGGAAGAATTGTTTTAGCACACTAAAATGATCCCCTCTCCTTCCATTTTCCATAGTTTTAACAAAAAAATTAGGGATCGTCTTTAAAGTGGAAAATTAAGACATAACATTCGCCTATATGTATACGAGCCTCAAACAAGGAACAGTGTTGTGAACATATGATAGTAAATTAAGCTTCCCAGCATACCAAATATCAAAGGCCTATGTCAAAAGACAAAAACTTATGGTCCAGCCAAAAAATTGTTCTAAAATTTTTATTATTTGTCATTTACATCAAAGGTCAAAATCAAAGGTCATCAAAAAATGGCACGCGACACTCTGCGACACTCTGTCTTATCATGGTATACCCACATACCAAATATCAAAGGCCTATCCCCCAAAATCTATTTGACCTTTAAATAAATGGCCAAAGGTCATCAAAATGACACTGACATACTGTCTTATCATGATATACCCACATACCAAATATTAAAGGCCTATGTCAAAAGACGCAGTATTAAGTCTTCCCCGGAAGACATGTGTCGCCTGCTAGTTGATTCTATATGTAATATATCACGTATAATGTTGAAAAAGTAAATTATTCAAATGGTTTTTGTCAGTTTAATACTCCTTTTAAAGGTTTTGAGAATTACTAAACATTCTTTAACGATAACTTAATTGAAATTGAAAGATGAGACATTATTATGGAATGAAATTTTTGGGAGAATCTGTTTGAAATTAAGACATTTATTAAATGTAGACTGAATGAAAACATATGTTTGAAAATAAGTATCAACCTGTTACTGTGCTCTTCAAGACAATGGTAATAACCATAAGTAATTATCTGTTGAGTTTACTGCTTAGTCTTGTTGTCTTTTTATATATCCAATTTACTGTTTCTCAAGAAAAATCATAATTAGTGCTGTTCTGAAATCACATATACTGTCCTTCAGTATGGGAATTACAAATACTGTCCTTTTGTACATAAAAATACTGTCCTTCAGTTAATCAGAAAATAAAATCTTCAGCAAAAAAATTTTTTGCTGTAAAAAATTCTAAGTCCCGGCAAACAGGAAGTTGATAAGCGACAGATTCGAAAATGTCTTACACAATACAGTTGGCCACACTGATGCTCTGTGCCAAATATCAGGGAGTTGCCCCATGTGGTTCTTGAGAAAACTGTGACAGAAATTTTTTGTGACAACGACGACGCCAGACGACGACGCAGGACGACGCAAGACGACGGATAGTGATCCCTATATGTCGCCACTGCGTGTAACGCAGGCGACACAATAAAAAAGTTATGGTCCGGACATAAAAATGCCCCAAAAAGTCTATTGATTGACCTTTACATAATAGGTCAAGGTCAAAGGTCATGAAAAATGGTACGCGACACACTGTATTCTCATGGTATAGCCATATACCAAATATTAAAGGCAAATGTCAAAAGACAAAAAAATTATGGCCCGGAAAAACAAAACTTTGTATGAGAAGAAGCGGAAGAAGAATTCACACTAAAACAATATGTCTCCTTCTGGGAAGGGGATACCTAATGCATAGTGATGTCGAATAAGAAGGATTCTATAAAAATTGTAAATTTCATGATCCCCGGGATAGAGGTTCTGACTCCAGGGTGAGACCAAACCTTAGTATTATATAGTGTATATGTGTAAAACGTCTTTAAAAATAATATCTTCTTTAATATTATTGATACTAGATTGAAACTAAATATTATTATTATTATTATTTATTATTTACAGTATTTATATAGCGCATTATATAATACTCTAAGCACTTTACATTAAAACAACAATAAAATACAATTATATTGTATAACGAAATGATTATCTCGACATTACCGAACGCGTTAGAACGAGATAAATAACTCGTTATAACGAGGTAACTTAATTATCTCTTGTTCCCGAAATCTAAGATTACTTTTAAAACAGGTTTTAAATAGCTATAGAAATCGTCCATAACAGAATTGAACATTTCAATGCCCTCGATATCGAAGATCAAGGGGCATAATGTGTTTGTCCTGTATCAGTGTCTGTCATTCTGTTCAAAACTTTTTCATTGCTCACAAGTGTTGAATGGTCGAGTTATAGGGCTCTAATATTTCATAGCTGCATTTCTTGTAACAATACCCTTCTATTTTGTTACAAAAGCATTTGACCTTCTGACTTTGACCTTGGAGTTTGACCTAGTTTAATCATATTAACGTGGGTAATATCTTCTGAATAATTCAAAGTAAGGCTTTCATATTTTGTGGACAAAGTCCTCATAACAAGACCTATATACACCCTAATTTCTTAAAGTGTCGAATTTAAAAAAAAAAAAAGACACAAGGCCAAAAGAAATTCATAAAGCATTAACAAGGCCACGTCACTGTTGTTATTAAGGCACTGACAAGGCCACATCACTGTTGATCATTTAAACTTCAAATTTTCGACGCAACTCGCGTCTTTATCAAGAGACATATAGACAGGGGTTTCGTGGAATTTGTAGCAGTTTTAAGATGAGTTTTGTCGGTTAGGTTGAAATTGGTCAACTACTTTATTGTGCAGATTTTCCCAAAAAGCTAGTGACACTTAGCTAGAATTGAATATACATTTTAAAACAATTTTCATCACGATTTGAAAAACCCAACCAGTGCTCCTGGAAGTGTACAGTATGCATGTGGTTGTTTATTTAATGGTTTAGCAATTCAATACAACCACCTGTATTTTTTCAATACATACTTTCTATTCTGGTATTGTACTCCTTCAGGCGCTCCTTTCTCATCTCACGTTCACGTTCTGTGCTCTGTAAACTGTTTTCTTTGTTAACTGCTTTTGCTGTAAAGAGTACGTTACAGAGCATTTAGGGTTGCTCACTACACTAAAGCTTATACTATGTATGACACCACGTCACAAGATGGCGATTTAAATGTTTTGTAAAATTATTTGGATCGATCGATTTGTTTGTCTATCATCGTAGCTCAGTGGTTAAAGCATTGGGCTGGTGAACCACAGATCTCAAGTTCAAATCCCCCAGAATCTTTTATTCATATGTGTTGAAATAAAAAAAAATTTGAAAATCATGTTTTTATCCAAATTTGAATATATATTTTTTGCCTCTTTGGCATATATACTTATTGTATATGCAAGGTGAAGATAACGAACAGTGATCAATCTCATAACTCCTACAATCCATACAAAATAGATAGTTGGGCAAATACGGACCCCTGGACACACCAGAGATAGGATCAGGTGCCTAGGAGGAGTAAGCATCCCCTGTTGACCGGTCACACCCGCCGTGAGCCCTATATCCTGATCAGGTAAACGGAGTTATCCGCAGTCAAAACCAGTGTGCCAAGAACGGCTTAACAGTCGGTATGAATCACGTCAGACAGCATTGACCCAATGATTGGTTGTATTGACGAACTATATCGTTATAACGACCATAGAATTTGCAAAATGCTGACTTCAATCGAGACTGTTGAAATCCCTGTACCATCAACTTGTTTGTCAGTAGCTTACCTCGATTAAAAAACTGACTATACGCAGAACAAGCTCTTGCATATCGAATCAGTTGAGATATATAAACACCATATGCAGGTGATAATGGAATTTTGCTACATATATATGGGAAGTTGACGATGGAGAAGCTGAAATCATCCCGTTTGTCATACAGTTGAGTTTTCAGTTTGCCGTTAATGTCTACTTTCAATAAAATATCTAAGTATGAAGCAGAAGTGGACGACTCTGTGGTGTCCTTTATTTCGAGCTCACAGGGATATATCAAATCGACATATGAATGAAAGTTGTTATTGCTAATAAACAAAATGTCATCGATATATCAAAATGTCGAATTCAAGGCCACAGCGATATATTTTTTCTTCTCACGTACAAGTTTTTGAATAAATTCTGCTTCATATGAATATAGAAACAGGTCAGCTAACAAAGGAGCACAATTCGTGTCCATGGGAATTCCAACAAACTGTTGGAAGACCTGATCACCAAAGACCACGAAGATATTGTCAATGAGGAACTCTAGCATATTTTTATTTCAATTTCAGAGTACTTTTGCGTGGAATCACAGTGGTGTTTAACAAAGTAAGGTTTTGAATGACTGATCACTAGATATGAATATTTCCGTTTCCCATTTTTGTTGAAGAAGCAACTGTCTATGATATCAAAAAGTCTGGTCTTTAATTTATCGTGAGGAATGGTCGTGTATAGTGTTGAAAAGTCATAGGTTTTAATGTTATTGATTCGGGAAAAATTCTGCGATTTCAAGTTTACTAAAAGTTCTTTAAAAATTTTTACAATCCACATTTGGTTAACACCACTTCTGGCATATGTAGTCGCACAGTAAGTTTGAAGTTTCACCTTCACAGCTGTTAATATTTTCGTGAGGAGCAAAGATAGGAGCTTGGTAGAGCACTTACTGGATCCAGCAATGTATCTTTGTTTGTAAGGGTTTTTATACAGTTTAGGAATCCAGTATAGGTACGGTAACTCATATTCAATCGACCCATTGACTGGGATGTTAAATGTGTCTAAAACTGAAGCATGGTTTTGAAGAATTTCTTCTTTTGAAAGGGCAGTTGGAGTAAGTACGATTACCAAAAGTGGAATTAATGCCAAGTCCGTTGAAAATACAGTTGTAATAATGAGCCTTACAAACAAAGACAATGTTGTTACTAGCTTTGTCAGCTGGAACCAAAACATATTCCTTATGTAACCTATCTAATTCTTTTATCACTTCTGATTTACTAAACACAGAAGGATAGATGGTACGTACTTTTGTTTTCATATGTCGAATGCGGGATTTTGATATTCCTCTTATGCTTTTAACCCATTCTGACAATGTATCAAGTTCTTTTTCATCATATCTTTTATGATTAAATCAATTCGTACTGATTTGAGAAACTATTTCTGGGTGTAGTGAGCGGCCTTAAGAATTTACAATTGTATGGCATGTTAGTGATTACTTGAACGCTAGGAATACGTGTTAAGAAAACTATCAGGAAGTTGACAGGAACCCTCTACTCGTTCTCCTATACCAGAATTTGAAATATTTGCTTGAATTTCCGTTTACGTTTTTTAAGACTCAGTATTTAACTTGTCTATTTGTTTCTATTTATTGCGTTTGTCAAATTTCATAAAACTGATTAGGTTGCTGCTGAGGTTTGGCAAAGAATACATGTAGATTGAGACCTTGGTGTGCGAGAATTCTCTCTAATTTGATAATGTGACAGTATATATATATATATATATATATATATATATATATATATATATATATATAATTGTATAGTTGCATCAAATTGAACATTAATTATCTATAATTTCGAACATGTACTATTCAGTCAAATATCGCAAGCAATATCCAGACATGAATTATGTATACACCAAACCAAAGCAAACCAAGTTCCCATGAAACTTTATTGAAGAAATTGTTTGAATCTAGGTCATTCAAGGGGGGGGGGGCGGTATTTCACCAAAAAATAAAGACATCTAACCAGTCCCGATATCCTAATATTTTAAACTCTCGCTTCGCAGCCGGAGGATCATGGGTTCGATTATTGATCCCGGCGAAGCGTCCAACCTATATTATCTGGAAAATCAATGTTCCGTGTTATGGTAGACATTGACACGATGAATAACTCGGACTTTACGCCCTTAAGCACGATGATGATATATTTCATTTTTACAACTAAAACCTACTACATCACTACTTAACAGAGCATATTTGTAAAAGTGACTTTTCACCAACAGCTGTGGATGTTTCTTTATCTTTATACGTGAAAAGTTATCGAATTTGAAAGATAGAGACTGTTCGTACGAGTTGACGGGTTTTGTGGCTTTATTGAATTATCAATATTCAGAGAAATCGAAAGTAGATACATGGATATTTTATGAAATTTTGTATGTTCTACTTCTGACAACAAGAAATATGGATAAAATCTCTCGTGATATCTGACTTTTTTTTCCATTCTAAAACGTAATATTTGATGTTTAAGAGAAGAGACATTATTTGTCGAAATGCGCATCTGGTGCATCCAAATTGGTACCGTATACGTTTTACATTGTAGAATACAAAATTTTATGTTTGATATCAAAATATAAATATCTGAGATTAGAAATACCTGAAAAATACCAAAAAGGGCAGCTTATAAACCTTAAATGTATTAAGACAAAACCAAAATGTGTATGTCAAACACATCGAGGGAGAGTGACTGTGTGATACAGATGTCGAAAATGAAAACTAAAGACGCAAGAACAGGCAGACTAACTGACATACACATCCCCTGACTTACATTAGCTAAGACGTCTGAAACTGAATCAAACCATATATTTTATACATATCATTTCATTCTACTTACCAGTTGCGTTTGAATGCTGATTTGGTGATTTAAATTCGGGATATCTCTCTGGAAAAACCATTCTCTGTCCATCACTGCATACGCCTGATTAAATAAAAAATATTGTATTAATATTATTGTGAGGAGCGAGAAACTGTCAAAATTTAAAAGAGTAGTAATGTTCGCAAATCCCATTAGTATCAATTTCACGATAGCTAAGTGGAAATTCAATTGAGTGTCAGATTTATAAACATATACATGTACAAGAGAAACCGTTGCTGTTTCCAAGTTATCACAAAATGTATGGCTACAAAATGTAACAGCACGTCATACACTAAGGGAGTTGAACTACGTATGCAGGTAGATATATGTTCAATCTTCCTTTCTCGCCACAAAAACGCCGCGCAGTGATTTTTTATGGATACTTTAGGAAAGGTTCTGTGTGGGCTGATTTACTCCTTTGAGCACTCTGAATAAGCATCGACTGTACAATATTACTTGAAATTTCTTTCATGTATTTAATGTTGATAATTAAGTTGAAAGTAAATGCATTTATATCAATTTTGCCCATTCTGTGTGTCATATTGAGATCAAATTAACATTTATATAAAAACTGTCGTAGCATAAGATAGACGTGACACAACTGATGATTTACCTAATCTATAATTCCAAAACAAACACCGTGGCGCGGTACAACTTTGTATCCTCTCATGCTTAATGCAAAAATTAAATGCTTAAGATTCAATGCTATGCATATTTCTATACATTTCATTATTTTAGGTTATGACATCATTGATTTGTAAAACAAATCAGCGTGAATGAACTAGAAAGAATGACTCGTCATCTAATTAGTGAGGACATGAATGGTTTAACGAGATTTCACTATATCTATCTGCTATACAATTGCGGATGTCACTTATCTTTATGAGTGGAAAATCATCGAATGAGACGTACAGACACTTTGTAATTATTTCTTTTTATGCACTAGAATGTTTACACGAAGTTGACAAGTCAGTGTATTTATCGAGAAATATGACATATCGACAAAACATACTTGTTACGTTGCATACATTAATTCATCAAATACTTTATTCCATTCTGAATGGGATTGGGTAGCAGGAGTTAGCCTTCTCTCTAACTATCATGATTGGATACATTTAATGACTGACCCATTGTCAGCAGGAACTATTTGCAATATTGTGTTCCTTTAAAGAATATGATTCATTTTGTACGTACCCCCTTATACCCTACACCTGGGTTTTGGTGGGGGATTTTGGTTGGGGGGGGGGGTTCTCTTAGATTAATGAATTTTACTGTGGTGTTAATTTCATCTACAAATCTAAGAAATTTGCATTTCAAATTCTATATCGATGCTGTTTGTGCAAGTTGAAGAGTTTTATGACTTTTCTGAGTTATCGATATTTAGAGAAATTGATTGATTGTATATTGTTTAACGTCCCGGTCGAGAATTGATCACTCATATGGAGACGTAACCATTGCCATTGAAGGGCTGCAAAATTTAGGCATATGATCGGTGCTTACGGCCTTTGAGCAGGGAGGGATATTTATCTTGCTTCACATGCTGTAACTCGGTTTTTGCGGTCTTATCCTAAGGACCGCGCAATTTAGTGGTCTCTTACGAGAAGCAAGGGGTACTGAGGACTTATTCTTACCCGGATCCCAATGGGATCAAAACAATTGAAGGTAGATTCATGTTCATGTTGGATATATTTTGTGAAATTGTTGTGTTCTACTTCATACATTTCCTTAGATGTATTCATTAAGTACTATTTGACATCTATTTACAGGCATCATACCTGTATTGTGGATTTTTAATGACTTTACACAGTTGGCAGGGATTGCATTTTTCATACAGACGTCCATAGTTGAAGGGATAATAATTTATTATGCATTATTGTTACCAAATACATGTATTACAATCTATTTTTGTTAAAAAATATGATGCCTTTTCTATTTACAGGAAACGAACTTTCTTTATCAGAAATTCGAATTTCGGACACCGTAAAATGAAGAAGTCATTTGAGATGTCAAAAGTTGAATTGCAAAACATATTGACACTTTCCTGATATCAATAACTGCGTTTTTTATCCCCAATTTAAATTTCAGATTTAAATAATTGATTTTTAACTATCAGAGAATCATTTTCTGATATGAAAATATGAACAAGAATACTTTTTTTGTTTAAAATAAATTTTCAATATCATAAAATAAAGTCTCTTTTAGTATTCATTTTATCAGAAATTTACTTGTAATATTATCAAATTGAATGCATTTTGAGATATCAAAATCTTTTTATTTCATATAATGAATTCATTTTCTGATACCAAGAACTCGTACATAAAAGTTTTCGTGATATCTAATGGATTTTTTTTCATTCTAGAAAATAACATCTTTTATCTAAAATACAGATTGCAAAATACAAAAGTTTTATATTTCATATCAAAATGTAAGAATACCGAAACACCAGCTTATAACCTTCAGATGTAGTCAAACAAACTGAAGGGTAATGGCAACGTGATGCAGATGTTGAAAATGAAAACTAAAGACACTAGAACAGACAGACGGACTGACATACACATCCCTTGAATTAAATTAGGTAACACGTCAGAAACTGAATCAAAATAAACAAATAAATACACTACGAGCATTAGAATATGTGCACAGTTAACCATAATTATTTCTATATATATTTCATTTTACTTACCAGTTGCGGTTGAATGCTGATTCGGTGATTTAAATTCCGGGTATCTCTCTGAAAAAATCATTCTTTGTCCATCACTGCACAGGTCTAATTAAATAAAATATATTGTATATATATATATATATATATATATATATATATATATATATATATATATATCATTGTGAGGACAAATTCAGAGTTTTAAAGAGCAATGAAGGTTTCAAATCCCATTTTAATCAATTTCACGATAGCTAAGTGAAAATTTAGTTGACAGTGAATTTTATATACACCATCGTCGCAAACCACGGTCAATATGTACGATCCTCTCCCATCTGAGGGAGAGAGAGCTATATGAGGACTCCGGACCGTAACTTAAGACGATGTATATAAACATTTATCAAGGGAACCGTTGTTGTTTCCCAGTTCTCACAAAACCTCAGGCTACAAATGTAAGAATACGTCACACACTGATTAAAGTGATGTTTTAGCTCACCTGAGCTGAAAGCTCAAGTGAGCTTTTCTCATCGCTCGTTGTCCGTCGTCCGTCCGTGTTTGTTCGTCTGTCTGTGTAAATCTTTCACATTTTCGACTTCTTCCCCAGAACCACTGGGCCTATTTCAACCAAACTTGGCAAAAATCACCCTTGGGTAAAGGGTTTTCAAGTTTGTTCAAATGAAGGGCCATGCCTCTTCAAAAGGGAGATAATTACAAAACTGAAATTCACTTGAACGCTTCCTGACATAGTGCAAATTTAAGTTTGTTAAAACCATGACCCCGGAGATAGGTTAGAGCCACAATAGGGGATCAAAGTTTTACATACAAATATATAGAAAAAAATTAAAAATCTTCTCAAGAACCATTGGGCCAGAGAAGTTTACCTATACATGAAAGATTCCTGACATAATGCAGAGTCAATCTTGTAAACATAATGGCCCCCGTGGGTAGATTGGGGCCACAATACGGATAAAAGTTTTACATGTGAATATATATATAGGGAAAAACCTATAACTTTGGGCCAAGGTGACTCAGGTGAGCGATGTGGCCCAATGGACCTCTTGTTTAGGAGATGAGCTATGTATGCAAGCATGTTTAATTTCTTTAAGTCACCTCATAAACACCGCATAGATTCAAGTTTGTTAAAACCATAACCCCCGGAGGTAGGTTAGAGCCACAATGGGGGATCAAAGTTTTGCATACAAATATATAGAAAAAACTTTTAAAATCTTCTCAAGTACCATTGGGCTAGAGAAGTTTACCTTTACATGAAAGCTTCCTGACATAATGCAGAGTCAAGTTTGTAAACAAATAATGGCCCCAGGGGTAGATTGGGGCCACAATAGGGATCAAAGTTTTACATCTGATTATATATATATAAGGAAAACCTTTAGATTTGGGACAAGGTGACTCAGGTAAGCAATATGGCCCATGAACCTCTTGTTTGGGAGTTGAACTATGTATGCAAATATGTTTGATTTCGTTAGGTCACCTCACAAATACGGCGCAGGTTTGTGTAGGATTGTGTGGGCTGATGTACTCCGTTTATTACGTCTTTGATTTACATATAGTTGGACTTTTGTCATTTTTTAGCATGTCTTGAATAGACGTTACCTATTTTATGTGATCAAGTCCTTTCACACCTCTAACTTGACATTCCTCAAACTTTGTACAGATGTTATCAACACATTGTAAATGTGCACGTGTCTGTTTGAAAGTGATAAGACATTTTTCGAAAATTTTACATGTACATGTAGTTGAACTTTGTCATTTTTAAGCATGTTTTAAGGAAGAATGCTACACCAGAGAGATTTGATATGGTTGAAAAGTGAAGGATATGTATAACAATATTTTGAAATTGAAAACTTTCAAATTTACTTTACTTAGTAAAAAAAACATGCAGTGTTAGTAGAACGCAATCTGAAAAAATTAAAACCCCTGCTTGTCTCGAACCCACGATTTACAGTTCAGCAGTCCACGTGATAAGCTACTGGGCTACTCAGTTAGGCAATGACAATTTAAATGAATAGACAAATATTACTACGTGTAATATTCATATTTTCATCCATGCTTTAAAAGGAAGTCAACCATTATGACGATGTAGAGTGCCTCCTTAAATAGATGGTACCTATTCTTATAATCAACTCCTCTTACAGTATTTATTCGACATATTTTATACCCTGTACAGCTGTTCTGGAAGCATTGAAGATGTTCTTATGAACACATTGAAGATGTGTATATGTCTTTCTGTAAGTGATCGGACATTCTTTGAAAAATTTATGTGTAGTTGAACTTTGTCATTTTCTAAGCACCATACCTAATTTTTGTAACCAACACCTCTCACAGCATTTGCTTGACATTTATCAGACCATGTACATTAGAGTTGTCATAAAAACATTCAAACCGCTGCGGTGGTCTAGAGGTAGAGCGTTCGACTCACATGTGGAAGATCGGGGTTCGAATCCCATAATTATTTCCATATACATTTCATTCTACTTACCAGTTACGTTTGAATGCTGATTCGGGGATTTGAATTCCGGATATCTCTCTGGAAAAACCATTCTCTGTCCATCACTGCATACGTCTGAATAAATCAAATATATTATATATACATTTTTGTGAGGAAAAAACAAATTAAAAAGTTTTAAAGACCAATGTTCTTCTTCAATCCCATGTGTATCAATTTCACTATAGCTAAGTGGAAATTCGATTGGCAATTAATTTTATATAAAGATTTACATGAGAACCGTTGCTGTTTCCCAGTACTCGCAAAACATATGGCTACAAATGTAACAATACGTCACACAGTAATTAAATTGAGAGATGTTTTGGGGAGTTGAACTACGTATGCAAATATGTTCAATTTTATCACCACACAAACACCGCGCAGTGATTTTTGATGGATTGTGTAGGAAAGGTTTTATGTGGCCTAATTTACATCTTTGAGCACTCTGGATAAAATATTACATGTAATTTCCTGTATTTAGTTACATATGGGTATGAAAATTGTCGTAACATCCGATAGAGGTAGCACAAATTATGATTTACTTAATGTATATTTTTAAAACGGACACAGTGGCGCGATGCTGCTTGAATGGGTCACATTCAATGCTATCAATATTTCTCCATTTATATTACAAATCGCATTTTCCTCCATGAAGCAATCAATTTCAGCACGCAAAGCAATTCGTTCCTATTGGCCATGAATGGATCATGAACTAGTTTAAAATAAGCGACTGGTAATTTGAGAGTGTATGAATTTAAAAAATGGAATGTGTTACGGAAACCTCGTAGTCACACTGTGAACTTACGATCTTGTGGTCTACTAGTTCTAAAATACAGTGCACCACAAGACCTAATGTTAACGAAGAGCAATGTTCATAAAACGCAGGGTTAGACGATCTGTGACGTCATGTCTACGTTTAGAATAACGTACGTCATAATACCACTGTGACAGGCGGATGCAAGGTGAAGATAACGAACAGTGATCAATCTCATAACTCCTACAATCAATACAAAATAGATAGTAGGGCAAACACGGACCCCTGGACACACCAGAGGTGGGATCAGGTGCCTAGGAGGAGTAAGCATCCCCTGTTGACCGGTCACATCCGCCGTGAGCCCCATATCCTGATCAGGTAAACGGAGTTATCCGCAGTCTAAAGAGTTCGTTTTATGCAACAAAAATTAAAAAAATATTTGGGTTTTTTCCGCGTCAAAAATAAGAACTTAATAAATCTATTTACCAGTTTCAAATCCTTGGCACGTCCCGTTATTCAGACCGAACAACGAGTCTCCCCAGTACCCAGGAGTCGCATAAATTCCGGATAAAATAAATAAATTAAATATGAAAGTTACTTATGTTGTGAAGTTTCATTTTTAAATTCTATTCTTTAAGTTTAAAAAATCACCTACTCATTAAATTTGTTATATTAACATTGCTTTTTGTTCATTTTATGTGCACTATATTTTGACGTGCAAGTTCACATCCCAAGACGCTGTTGCAAAAAACAAACTCCCCCAAAGGAATATTTTATGACTTATAGGCAATGTAAACAAACAGTGATTAAGTAAATAAATACAAGAATTCGATTTGAGGCAAACTCTCTGTGAAACACTAGCGCTATTCACAGAATTCGCCTTAAACATCCAAATCCGTTCATATTGACCATGAACAGCTCAAAAGTGCTGTTCAATTTTTAAATAGATTTCATTATTGTTACTTTATGATATCATTCATTCGTTAAAACAATTAAGATGAATGAACTATAAAGAACACCTCTTCATCTAATTAGTAATCCCGTGGGGATCAGGGTTAGAATAGGTTCTCAGTACCCCCTTGTTTGTCGTAAGAGGCTACTAAATGGGGCGGTCTTCGGATGAGACCGCAAAAACCGAGGTTCCGTGGCACAATAAAGATCCCTCCCTGCTGAATGGTCATAGCGCCGAGCATAGGCCTAACTTTTGCAGCCCTTCACCGACAGTGATGACGTCTCTATATGAGTGAAATATTCTCGAGAGGGACGTAAAACAATATTCAATCAATCAATCTAATTAGTGATGACATGGATGCATTAACGATATTTCCACTGACCCTATCTACTATACCGCTGTGGATGTCTCTTATTTTTATGAGTGGAAAATTATCAAATGAGAGTACAAACACTTTGTAATTTTTACATGAAGTTGAAAAGTCAGTCCTTTTATCGAGAAATGTGATGTATCAACAAAGCATACTTGTTATGTTTATTACTAACAAAATATTGCATACATTAATTCATACAATACTTTATTACATTCTTAATGGGATTTGTCAGCAGGAATAACCTATGTTAGTCTTCTCCCTAAATATCACGATTGCATACATCTAATGGCTGACCCATTGTCAACAGTCCTTCTAATCGCAATAGTGTGTTCTTTACCAGATATAAACAAAGTTACTCAGTTGATTTCATTCGCCCCCTCCCGTGTGTTTGGTGCGGGTGTGTGTCTTTTTGGATTCATGTATTGCAAGATGATGTTGATTTCAATTTTAAAATTCTTAGAATAAATGTCTACTTAGAATATATCTAGATGCTGTTCGTACGAGTTGATGGGTTTTGTGACTTTTGAATATTGATTTTCAGAGAAATCGAAAGTAGATACATGTTGGATATATTTGATGAAATTTTATATGCTCTACTTCATACATGTCCTTAGATGTATTCGTTTAGTACAGACCTGTATTGTGGATTTTTAACTGACTTTACACAGCTGGCAGGATTCTATTTTGTATACAGACGTCCATAGTTGAAGAGGTAATCATTTACTATGCATTATCGTTACCAAATATAACAATTCAATTTTGTTCTAACATGTTATGCCTTTTCTTTTTTCAGAAAATGAACTTTCTTTATTCAAATTCAAATTTAGGACACCACATAATGATATAAATCATTTTGAGATATCAAAGATCGAATGATATTATCAAATGCGTTTTCATATCAATAATTCAAATTTTAAATTTTAAATCAGAAAATGAAATTTTACGATCAGTAAATAATTCTCTGGTATAGAAATATTAATCAGAATACTTTTTCTTGTAAAAAAAAAACAAAACAAAACAAATTCATAATATCATAAAATTAACTTTTCTATTATTCATTTCATTGGAAATTTATTTGTGATATTTGGCTCAAGTTTTTTTGGGGGGTGGGGGGCACTCTAGTTTTCCTTTTAGCTCCTACAAATTTATTGTGATTTCGAATTTCCAAACTTTCGGCTAGAGCATCACTGAAGAGACATTATTTGTCGAAATGCGCATCTGGTGCATCAAAATTGGTATCATATAAGTTTTACATTATCAAATTGAATGCGTTTTCAGATATCAAAAATAATTTTCATTTGATACATTGAATTTATTTTCTGACACCAAGAATTATGAATTAAATCTTTCGTGATCATTTTTATTCTAGAAAG
This sequence comes from Ostrea edulis, assembly GCF_947568905.1. Taxonomy (NCBI): domain Eukaryota; kingdom Metazoa; phylum Mollusca; class Bivalvia; order Ostreida; family Ostreidae; genus Ostrea; species Ostrea edulis. The sequence continues at coordinate 97,758,471 of NC_079165.1, read as the reverse complement.
TAAAATTCGTTATTCAAGATATATATTATAAAATACAAAAGTTTTATATTTCATATCAAAGTGTAAGAATACCGAAACCTTATAAACCTTTGATGTATTTGGACATAAACAAGATGTGTTCGTCAAACACACCGAAATAGAGTGGGTGTGTGATGCAGATGTCGAAAATGAAAACTAAAGATGCAAGAACAGACAGACAGACATATACATCCCTTGGATTAAATTAGCTAACACGCCAGAAACTGAATCAAAATAAAGAAATGAATACAATAAGAGCATCAGAAAATGTCCGTAGTTAACCATATTCCAAAATACATTTCATTATACTTACCAGTTGCGGCTGCACGCTGATTCGGTGATTTAAATTCCGGGTATCTGTCTGGAAAAACCATTCTCTGTCCATCACTGCATACGTCTGATTAAATCAAATATATCATGTAGATACATTATTGTGAAAAGAAAAAGATTCAGAGTTTGAAAAAGCAATAATGTTATGAAATCCCATTTGTATCAATTTCTTCCTTTTTTTGGAGAGGGTTCTTGTTGGATTAATTAATTTTAAGATGGTGTTGATTTCATTTATTTTTTTTTTTAAAAAATGTGTCCTTCGATTTATATATAGAGATTATTCCTACGACTAATCTCTAGTCGTTTTACTCCTCTGAGAACTCTGAATAAGCATCAGCAGTAACGTATTACTTGTAATTTCCTGAATCAAAATAAAGAAATGAATACAATAAGAGCATCAGAAAATGTCCGTAGTTAACCATATTCCAAAATACATTTCATTATACTTACCAGTTGCGGCTGCACGCTGATTCGGTGATTTAAATTCCGGGTATCTGTCTGGAAAAACCATTCTCTGTCCATCACTGCATACGTCTGATTAAATCAAATATATCATGTAGATACATTATTGTGAAAAGAAAAAGATTCAGAGTTTGAAAAAGCAATAATGTTATGAAATCCCATTTGTATCAATTTCTTCCTTTTTTTGGAGAGGGTTCTTGTTGGATTAATTAATTTTAAGATGGTGTTGATTTCATTTATTTTTTTTTTAAAAAAATGTGTCCTTCGATTTATATATAGAGATTATTCCTACGACTAATCTCTAGTCGTTTTACTCCTCTGAGAACTCTGAATAAGCATCAGCAGTAACGTATTACTTGTAATTTCCTTTATTTATTCACTTTGGAAAATTGTATCGTAAGTAAATGCAATTAAATCAAGTATGCTCATTATGTTTGTTATATTGAGATCAAATCAATATTGTTATAAAAACTGTTGTAACATAAGATAGTGAAAAAAATAAATGCTTCCGATTTTGTGCGTAGTTAACCACAATCCCAAATACATTTCATTCTACTTACCAGTTGCGATTGCATGCTGATTCGGCGATTTAAATTCCGGGTATCTCTCTGGAAAACCCTTTCTCTGTCCATCATTGTATACGTCTGATTAAATGAAATATATCATGTAGATACATTATTGTGAGAAGAAAAAATTCAGAGTTTGAAAGAGCTATCAAATATTCCACGCTAGCTAAGTGGAAATTCAATTGGCAGTTAAATATATATAGATATATACCAGAGAAAGCGTTGCTGTTTCTCAGTTCTCACAAAATATCTGGCTTCAAACGTAACAATACGTCACAAAGTAATCAAATGAGAGAGTAGAACTACGTGTGGAAATATGTTTAATCTCTACGTAATCTCAAAAACACAACATCGTGATTTTTTTATGAAAGGTCCTGTACGGGCTAATTTACTCCTCTGAGCACTCTGAATAAGCATCAGCAGTAACGTATTACTTGTAATTTCCTTTATTTATTCACTTTGGAAAATTGTATCGTAAGTAAATGCAATTATATCAAGTATGCTCATTATTTTGGTTATATTGAGATCAAATCAATATTGTTATAAAAACTGTTGTAACATAAGATAGTGAATAAAATAAATGCTTCCGATTCAATGCTATGCATATTGCTATAGATTTCAATTTTTCAATTTATCATATGATTGATTCATTAAAACAATCAAGCTGAATGAATTAGAAAGAATGCCTCGTCATCTAATTAGTGATGTCATGAATGAATTAACAAGATTCCCACTGTCCATAATTGCACTACAACTGACTTTGTACTTGTTTCTTTTAAAACATTTGAACGTTCACATGAATTAAGTTGAAAATTCAGTGTTTTATCGAGAAATATGATGTATCGACAAAGCATACTTGTTATGTTTATTACTAACAAAATATTGCATACATTAATTCATACAATACTTTATTCCATTCTGAATGGGATTTGTCAGCAGGAATAACCTATGTTAGCCTTCTCCCTGAATATCACGATTGGATACATCTAATGGCTGACCCATTGTCAACAGTCGTATCATTCGCAATAGTGTGTTCATTTAACGAATATAAAGAAAGTTACTCATTTGATTTCATTCGTCTACACCCGTGTTTCTGTGGGGTTTGTTGGGTTTTTTTATTAATGGATTTTACAATCGTGTTGATTTCATTTAAAAATGAAATAAATGTGTATTTAGAATTATGTATAGAGACAGCTCGTACGAGTTGATGGGTTTTGTAACTTTCTTGAGTTATCGATATTCAGGGAAATCGAAAGTAGATACATGTTGGATATATTTTGGAAAATTTTGTATGCTCTACTTCACACATATATCCTTGCAATTTCCATACAGCTATCCATAATTGAAGGGGAAATCATGTATTATGCATTTGTGCTTTATTTATGTAAAACTTATACGGTATCAATTTTGATACACCAGATGCGCATTTCGACAAATAATGTCTCTTCGATGATTCTTAAGCCCAAAGTTTGGAAATTCGAAATGATAAAAAACTTGTAAGAGCTAAAAGGAAAACTAGAGTGACAAAAACCTGGTATATGATGTATGATATGTAATTTTTTCGTCTAAAATGCGACGCCTTTTCTGCCTTTCTATATCACAAATTCAAATGTTGGACATCAAAAAATGAATGTCATTTAGAATCAAAAATGGAATTGCAAAATGTATTGGCACTCTCCTGATATGACTCACTTTGGTTTTATATCACAAATTCAAATTTCATGATATAAAAAATCGAATTAATATTATTAGAGAATAATTTTTTTATATGAAAATATTAATCAGAATAATTCTTTTGTTGAAAATAAATAGTTGATATAAAAAAAATCAACTCGTTTTCATTATTCATTTATATAAAAAAAAAAAAGAATTCTTTGTGATATCATCAATTTGAATGAATATATCAAACTCAATTTTTATTTATATGTTCAATTCATTTTCTGACACTAAGAAATATCAATCTTCTTCATATCTTGATGTTTTTTATATTTGATATTTAAGATATAAATTGTACAATACACGAGTTTTATATTTCATATCAAAAAGACAATATCTGGGATTAGAAATACTTGAAGAATACCGAAACACTAGATTATAAACCCTAGATGCATTCACGCAAAAGCAAGATGTGTTTGTCAAACACACTGAAGGAGAGTGACTGTGTGAAACAGATGTCGAAAATGAAAACTAAGGACGCAAGAACAGGCAGACAGACGGAGATACACATCTCTTGGATTAAATTAACTAACACGTCAGAAACCGAATCAAAATAAACAAATGAATACACTACGAGAATTAGAATATGTGTGCAATTAACCATAATTATACATTCCATTCTACTTACCAGTTGCGTTTGAATGTTGATTCGATGATTTAAATTCCGGGTATCTCTCTGGAAAACCCATTCTCTGTCCATCAATGCATATGTCTGATTAAATCAAATATATTGTATATATAGTATTGTGAGGAAAAAAGTCAGTTTTAAAGAACAATAACGTTATCAAATCCCATCTGTATCAATTTCACGATAGCCAAGTAGAAGTTCAATTGACATTGATTCATAGTTTTATAATAACATATCTAAGAAATATAATTCCTGTTTCCCAGTTCTCACAAAGCCTATGACTACAAATGTAACAATACAATGTGCGTCCCACAGTGATTAAAGTGAGAGAGAAGAGGAGTTGAACTATGTATGCAAGTAAGTTTATCCTCCTTATTTCACCAAAGAAACACAGCGCAGTGATTTTTGATGGATTGTGTATGAAGGATTCTGCGTGGGCTATTTTTTTTCCTTTGAGCACTTTGAATAGGCATCCGCGGTAAAATATTACATGTAATTTCCTGTATTTATTCAATTTTGATAATTAACTTGTAAGTAAATGCAAATATATTAATTTCGCCCATTATGTGTGTCACATTGAGTTCAAATTATTTTTGATATGAAAACTGTCGAAACATACAATGGAGACAGCACAAATTGTGGTTTATCTAATCTATGAATCCAAAACAGACGATATTGTTTGGTATCCTCTGCGGTTTGATAAAAAATGTTTATTGCTTCAGAATCAATGTTCTGCATAGTTCTATAGATTTCATTATTTTTAGTTGATGATATCATTAACTAGAAAATGATAATTCATTTATTAAATATAGACTCCCCGTGTCCTGAAGTTTATAAGCGACAAGCCTGTATATTGACATTGAAGAATCGGAGAACTTAAATATAGCTTGTTGAATATTGCATGAAATGGTGAAGATAACAAACAGTGATCAATCTCATAAATCGTATAAGGAACACAAAATTGAGATTGGACGAACACGGATCCCTGGATATACCAGAGGTGGGATCAAGTGACTCTGAGGAGTAAGCATCCCCTGTTGACCGGGCACACCCGCCGCGAGCCTTGTATTGTGATCAGGTAAATGGATTAATCAGTAGTCAACATCAGTGTAAAAAGAACTGTCTAAAATAGGTTGGCAAACTAGATTGTTCTAACGGCCATAAAATTTTAGAAAGGTTAACTTCAAACAATACTGTTGAAACTTGTTCGCCAGCAGCCTGCTTCGATTTAAAATCTGATCATACGCAGAACAAGCTATTGTGCATTGAGTTAGTTGAGAAATATAAACACCATACGCAGGTGATAATGAATATTACTACATAGAAATGGGAAGTTGACGAGGGAAAAGCAGAAATCAGCCCCTTTGTCAGAAAGTTTAGTTGTTAGCTTGCTGTTAAGATATATGTTCAATAAAACATTTAAGTACGAAAAAGATGTGGAATATGTATTTTATTTTGAGTTCACTGGTATATACCATTCCCATGTAAAACTTTGTTCCCTATTTCTGGTCCCATCCTACATCAATCCCCAGGGGCCATGCTTTAAAGAAATTTGAATCAACACTATGTCAGGAAGCTCTCGTGTAAATTTCAACTTTTCTGTCCCAGTAGTTCTTCAGAAGATTTTGTAAAGATGTTATCTATTTTCTTCATTATATTCCTTTTAAAAATGGTTTGATTAATCATTTGAACAGATTTACATCCCGTTGATCCAAGGATGCGTATCGCAACTTTGGTTAAAATTGACTTTGTAGTTACGGTTAAGTCGAAAATGTTATAAAAGTTTACGGAAGGACAAACAGACGACGGACAAAAAGCGATCAGAAAAGCTCACTTACTCTGAGCTGAACTGAATTAAAAATCTAAATGATTAAAATTTATATATGAATTCAGAATAATAGATAAAGAACAACCATTGTTTGTCTAAAACACCGAATGTGTTGAGTATTTCATAACCTAGCCTAATGGCACTGATTACTCATACACTTTACTCTGGATGTTTTGTGTTATGACAAGGTAGCACAACAAAATGGAAGATGAATGTCTCTATTACCTTGTTCACGCATTTTTCTTGTGAGGTAAGGGAACATATGGAAGAATGACAGAGCCATATCAGCGGACTTATCCGTAAGTGGATCTAAAAGGAAAATTACATGTAACAGTCTTTTAACATCATACTGAGAAGTTAAGGGGGGAAGTATGCTATCTTCTCGTATCTTTTCGTTTCCTTTCATAAATGTATCTTATATAGAATTATTGATGGCACAATATCGAATTTGTTATCATCACGAATCTTCGTGAGTTTTTTGTTTATTTGTGTTTTACGTCCCATTCTAGAATTTTTCACTCCTATACACAATACACCAGTTTTGTTAAGTATCTCACTAACCAATTGAAGCTAATTCAAGAGTAAAGCAAAGTGGAAATAAGGGGAAAGTATGTTATCTTCTCGTATCTTTTCGTTTCCTTTCATAAATGTATCTAGGTATACTAGCGGAAACAATGAATATATCTGTACATGCAGCTATGTTTCACTGCTGATACCACATATGAGATCAAACAATATATGTCAACATACATACGAAAACGTTCGAAAACTCGAATGAATCTAAACATTATGCAGTTATTTTATGTATCTCAGTGAAACAGTTAAAACTGTTGCCCTGAAGAGGTATTGATGACCTCATGAACTATATAGTTCGAGGCCAACTGCCGAGAGAAATAGTCAGTGAGGTCTTCCACACCAACGAGGGACAATAATTTTGACTGTTTAGGTGAAATAACTGTTTTATGTTCCAATTGATTTATCTAATTATCTGTAACCAAAAGAACCACAGTGTTGTAGTTAATACTTTACTAATGAGAATATATAATAATGATATTTTATAAAACGTTATTCATAAAATTTTCAACATACATCTATAAAACTCAGTATTGATGATGAATATGTACAGTTCGTTAGTGGCAACGTAACAACCACTAATGATATAAAATTCACTAATGATAAAAATTATTTGTGTTATCTAATGAAAAAAATATATCATTATTTATCCTTAAGGATGCACCATCATAGCCAGTAATGATAAATTGTCGGTCAATGATAAACTTTTTTTTCAATAGCTAACGATTTATCAATAGTGGTTATGATGATACATCATTAACAGACACAAATGCATTCATTAATGCAAAATTTATCATTAGTGGATTTTATTATACCTCAGAATGTTTTTGCTATATAAATGTTAGGTGAATAAATTTGCTATTTTTTCCGGATAACGCTAGCCGTGAAATAGTTTCTGAACTATCTGTCCTAGGGAAATAGCCTCGAAACTATTTACCGGATGCCATATTTACCCGCGTTTTCTTTTTCGGAATATCTCTAGTGTTATCAAATCTGTGACGTCAAAGTCTGAAAACTCTAATTAGTTTACCAAACGTCAATGGAGACGGGTAAACTTCACTTTGGTATATCTGACACAACTAAAGTCTACTATGGTATAATAAAACACCTATTTACTGACTATTCGGACAATAGCAAGTTTATTGCCCCCCCCCCCCCCCCCACCTCGGGAAACAGTTGCTGTCTTGGGGAACAATTAACTTGCTATTGTCCTCATAGCCAGTAAATGCAAGGTGAAGATAACGAACAGTGATCAATCTCATAACTCCTACAAGCAATACAAAATAGATAGGGCAAACACGGACCCCTGAACACACCAGAGGTGGGATCAGGTGCCTAGGAGGAGTAAGCATCCCCTGTTGTATACTATATCATTAGTGGTTTATATGTAGCAATATTCACGTGGCGTGTCATCAAACAAACAAATGTAATGACTGGTCAATAGTTTAACTGCTGCATGCTCAGAAAAAAGAAAAGTGCTAAACGACTCTTCTAATAGACGATTGGATGATAAAATGTTCTACTTACATCCAAGAAAGGAAAACCACGTTTTAGCGTCTCCTATTGTAATGTCCGTCTGTGCTTCTTTGTCCTTTTCATATTCGCCTTCTGGAGAAAAATCAGTGTTAAATACTTTTTTCACTAGGAGGCAATGAAGGGTTATTATTTCGGTATGTTGTTCACTAGGAGGCAATCAATGATTTTTATTTTGGTTTGTTGTTCACTAGGCGGCAATGAAGGGTTTTTATTTCGGTTTGTTGTTCACTAGGAGGCAATGAAGGGTTATCATGTCGTTTTGTTGTTGACGGTTTTATGGGAGTCATCGAAGTTATACATGTAAATCAATTATACAAACAGTTGAACAAAGATTGACAACTTTGGAAGACATTGCGAATTACATGGATAAGGTTGACGGTGTTCCAATTATATCGTTTCATCTAGGAGTGAATTTAATTCGAAAATGTTCAATACTAGTTAATTTTTTATTTATTTGCTTTAAAAGCTATGCATCTTACAGCAGCTTATTTACATTCACAAAAAGTATGAATTTCACTCTATCCCCTTCATTTTTAAAGGGGCATGGATACTATTTGAGCTGAAAATTTTCAAATTTTATTTTTCCATTTTTAATGTTTCAAATGCCCAACTAAGGTATTTCGAAAGGTCACCAAAAATTTTAATGTCAGTTGTCGAGGTACATGGGAGATACAGAGCTCACAATTCTTTGCTATGTAAACAAGACTTGTGTCACGTTTTAGTTTACATAGGTTAGATATACAAGTAAAAGTTTGTTTAAAGCAGATTTTTCAATTTACAACTTAATTCTGAACATAATTTAATAGTTTCTAGTGTTTAGCACATCTCATTTTGTTTTAAACATGCTATTTTCTATCGAGCAATCTATATGGAAACAATCACATGCTAGTTCAAAAATAGCAAGCTCAAAAACAATGCATGTGCATATTTGCGCATGTCTTTCAGCAATTTTAACTTTTTTCAGGTACTTCTAGTATGTACCTATGTTGTGGATACTGTAGAATCATTTAAATTCGTGGGGACCAATTTTCGTGGATTGCTGAATATTCACGGGTTCGTGGGGATGTAATGTCGTGTATTTAAATATTTCTAAGAATTATAACTCTGGAATGTTTGTTTTGTCTTTATTCGTTGAGGATGTAAATTCGTGGGTGAGAAAGAGAAAATTATTTTAAAAAATCTTAAGAAGAGAAGACTTGGGGTGGGGCATTTACCATGGCATCATATGGGAAGGCAAATTTAGAATATCAAGCAAATTTACTAAACCCTGTTACTTTGGTCACTAACTTATTTCCAGTTTTTAAAATCCTTTCTTGTCGTTATTTTGTTATGCTGGACACAAGATTCAGTATTTTCAATTTTTAAAATGAGGGAATAAAGAGATATTCTATTTTGCTACACCTTTGATTCCTCTAAAAATGTTAACCCCTTGAATTTAACTTCCCTAGACCTAATTTAGCAGTAAATGTTGCAACTACAAGTAAGAAAGGTTATTATGGCTTCACCTCGTAAGTTATGAAAATACATGCACATATCTTCTTGTTTATCTTAATGATAAAAAATTCAACCGTTAAATAATAATCAGAAAGTAATCATCAATATCAAAATATACTTGAAAGTATGTAGGATTGGAAACAAATTATAGAAGTAACGGAAAAGAGAATGGCTTTCTTACAGACTACAATTATGAGTGATATACTGAGTTGAGATACTCACTTGTTTTCTTGCTGTCTTTCTTGATAGATAAATCTAGCGGACCTCTAAAAACAATACAATATTTGAACATTAGAGGGATACAATCAGTAATATACATTATAAACAAGTGAAGATAACGAACAGTGATCAATACCATAAATCCCAATAATGAATACAACATCGAAATAAGAACACACATGAGCCCTTAAACATACCAGACCTGGGATCAGGTGCATACGAAGAGTAAGCATCCCCTGTGGACCACACCCGTTTTGAGCCTTATATATTGATCACGTAAACGGAATAATCCATAATGAAAATCAGTATGTAAAGAACAGTCTAATTATTGGTTTTAAACACGTCAGACAGCATTTGACCAGTGAAAGCTTGTATTTACAAATTAGATCATTATAACGATCATAGAATTTGGGAAATGCTTTCTTTCAACGAAACTGTTCAAACCCCTATAATATCAACTTATTTCATGAGATATGACAGAGAACTCGAAATACAATACACCACAGAGTATTCCATGTCTGCTTCATATTTATATATCTTATTGAACATTGACATCAGCTGCAAAATAGCAACACAACTTTAGCTTATTGGTCCTCAACTCCCCATAATTATGTATCAATATTCCAGTATGTACGTCGTTTTTTACATACTAATTTTGATTACAGATTCATACGTTTGCCTTTTCAAGATATATGACTCAAGGTAAGTATGTCCGGTAAACAGGGGATACATACCCCTTCAAGGTACCTGATCCAACCTCTGGTATATTCAGGAGTCTGTGTCTCTTCAATGGGAAAATAGTAGTTTTTTTTTTAAAAATTTGAAATGCCCTGATATTACAGGACATGGAAGTCTATAAGAAATACAAGATTTGGGGTTTTCTTTTATATTAGTAAAATCAATAGTCCTTCATTTAGGAATTGAATTTATTTTATTTGCGCTGTTTACATCTTTCATTTGCATTACGATGCCCCTGCAAATAGAGTTAGAACACCTTTTAACTTTACATTAGTATATCTTTAATTCGAGTTATCACGCCTTTGATTCGTGTTATATCGTCTTTGATTTACATTATACGCATTTAAAACAATTTTATTTTTAAAATAATAATTGTATCTGTAGGTTTATTACTGACAGAAATATAAATATTTACCTGTGAATGTGATCGGGAGGCGGGGCATTCCGATATCACGTTGAAATTTAACCTCTGCATAATGTATGCCAAAGGATGTATTCAAAATGTTCGATCGCATAATGTCAGGTTCCCACTATCACGATTCTCGACATGATTGAAATCGTGGTCTTAATCTTGGAATAATCGTGGTGATTGTATCAAATCTTACTTAATCTTGGCGTCAGTCGTGACAATCGTTTTGATCGTAGAAAGATTTCTACGATCAACACGATTAATTTTCAGTCAATATAATCGCATCATATCGTATTGCATAGTAACAAAACGCAAGATATCGCATCTAATCGTGGTCCCAAATCGTGATGATCCAGGTTATTTTTTCACTAGGTAAACACCACGCTTCAAATGTTGCAATGCGTTGCAGTGTCCCATGATCTGTCACGATAGTTATAATATAAGCATACAGCAATGCTGCAAATACCACGTTGCCATCAACATTAACTTCCGCTTTTTTCAATGGCTGTGAGTTGTATTGTTCACTTTCAAAATGTTAAAAAATGAAGTCAATGGTCAATCGGGCTGTATATATACCTATCAGGATCAAATCGTAGTTGAAACAGTGATTATCTTTGATCCTGGTCGTGAAAGACATCCCAATAACAATCGTATCCTATCGCAACATAGCGCATCGGTTCGTGATTAAAATATCTTAACATATACGAACGTATCTGCACGTACATGGTTGTCCAAAACAGGGAACCTGATCGTGAAGATCGTATGAGATCGAGGTCCAATCGTGAACTTCATCGGGACAATCTTATCAGAACGTATGTAATCGTATCTCAACGGGTTGTCAGATCGTGACACATCGGGACGACAGAAATGTACATGTATATATCGTGACCTAACGGGATCAAAGCGCAACAAATCGTATAAGAACGGATTAACTCGCAAAACCTCGAATCAAAACCCACAATTTCAGAAAATTTCCGCGATCAGCTGCGAATGGTCAATAGTGGCGTTCTTAATGGATCGCACGACAGTGGGAATCAGGCGTTACCAAATCGTGCACACGTGTTACAGTCAGTTGAAGTATGCAATATGATCATGAAACAAAATAACGAGAGGTATTACTTAGAAAGCACAAGTCATCACTTGAATATTCGGTTTGTTTCTGTATGAGAAAACAAAGGCTGTGTACCTGTATATCAAAAAATAGCAAAATAAATGCCCTCACCTAGCTTTGAGAAACGTTTATAACATAATATTTCCCGGGGCACTCGCTTCGTTCAGGAATTACTTTCACTTTTGAGAAACATAGAATTGAGCCGCTCCTAGGAAAAAAGACCCTTAGCTTATCCAACAATGTTTTTCAAAACACGTCATAATGAAAACATGTGGCGTCATAGTTGATATACTGGTAAAGAAAAAGGTCATAATTACCAATCACGAGTTGGTTGTCAGCTTTGATTGATTATAATATTTCAACGACAATCAATATTGCTCTAATATTTTGAGGGATTTTGTGCTCTATCGTTCATACTTTAGCATTAAAATGATTAAGGGTCTGGTTTGCTAGGAACGACTCAGGTTTAGATAAGTCTCTCGAACACATTATATTACAATACTACAAAATATATTGAAAACTAACTGAAGTGTAACTGGTATCTCATCTGGGTGGCAAAATATTGAATTCTTCACACAATCGTCATAGGTCACCGGCCTTTCCACTTCGTTATTAAGTTCTACGAAGGTATGACTGTTCGGCCTAAAATGCAAATCAAAGGAATTGGAATTCAAAAAGATATTTTGTTAATCGATTTATCCCAACGTCTTTAGAAGACATGATTTAATATTCATTATGAAACACCATTTACATGTATCTATACACTTGATGTGTTGAGTAGATATCAATGAAGAAGTGAATTAGAAGATAACGAGCGTTAATCAATCTCATAAATCCTGTAACATGCATAAACACACGTTATGGACGATTTTGCGGAACACTGAAAACCCACAATGCAAGGTGAAGATAACGAACAATTATTCCAATATCAACACGATCATAAACTAGTTCTGATTGTAACATGGACCATCACGGATGTTCCCTCAAAACGTCCCTCATTTATAGAGTGGTGTCATCGTGCTCCTGCACCCATCATCTTACATTTCAAGTTTTTGTAGGATGTAAATGTACGTATGATGTCAAGATCGTTCCATTTTTCTCATTGATAAGTGATTTACCGTTTATCTAAATATTAGCCGCTCAAAATTGAACGCACGTGCTTGCGCGCGTGTGTAAGTGATTGTTACGTTGCTACTAAGTAGAGAGTCCACAAATAAATCTGCCACATAAATGTCAAAACATTTCATTGAAATTTCAAATATTCTATAATAGATAGATACCTGTTGAAAGAAGTAAAAAATTACCATGCACGTGCATTCTCGAGCAAGCAAATTGGATTTAACACGTATCTTTCACACCATTTCACACCATTCAACAGTATTGATATTTTAAAACCTACAGCCAAAACATATATTTTAAACTTTATTTAGAAAGTATGGACATTGCAGTAACAAAAATGAAAGAAAGCTATACACGTACATATACACTGTACGCGCACGCGAGTATGACTCCGCACTTTTGTTGATGTTATTCAACCGGCATTTGTATCAAATATATACATTATGAATTTCATAATGTTTCTCTCATTCATAGAAATGTAAAGGTGATTTTAAGAAAGTGCTATCAGAATTCAGTATTCGTGCATGTACATGATGGCTAGGAATTTTAACCAAAGCAATTTGTAAGAAGTACCAAAATACACCTAAAACCTCAACTTCTGAAGAATTTGATGAAAACCAAAAGCGTTATTGTCCTTCGAAAATTGAACCTCCAAAAGACGATGCATGCGCATGCGTGTGCATGATGGCATTTTAGCTCACCTGAGCTAGAAGCTTAGGTGAGCTTTTCAGATCGTCTGTTGTCCGTCGTCTATCCGTCTGTCTGTAAACTGTTTACATTTTCAACTTCTTCTCCCGAACCACTAGGCCAGTTTCAACCAAACTTGGACATTAGCAACCTCGGGTGAAGGGCTTTCAAAGTTTGTTCAAATAAATGGTCATGTCCCTTTCAAAGGGAGATAATCACAAAAATACAAAAATAGGGTAGGATCATTTAAAAATCTTCTCAACAACCACTTCACCAGAAAAGCTTAAACTAACATGAAATCTTCCAGACATAGTGCAGATTCAAGTTTGTTAAAATGATGGCCCCGGGCGTTGGATGGGGTCACAATAGGGGATCAAAGTTTTAAACACAAATATATCGGAAAAATCTTTAGAAATCTTCTCAAGAACCACTGAGCCAGAAAAGCTGTGATTTACATGAAAGCTTCCTGATATAGTGCAGATTCAAGTTTATTAAAATCATGGCCCCGGGGGTAAGATGAGGCGACAACATGGGATCAAAGTTTTTCATACAAATATATAGGAGGAATTATTAAAGATCTTCTTCTGAAAAATCACTGGGCCAGAAAAGTTTACATTCACATGAAAGCTTCCTGACATAGTCCAGATTCAATTTTGAAAAAATCATGCCCCCCCCTCCCCCCAGGAGTAGGTTGGGCCACAATAGGGATCATAAGTTTTCCATGCGAATTTATAGGGAATTTTTTTAAATATAAGCCAAAGTGACTCAGGTGAACGATGTGACCCAGGGGCGTCTTGTGTATTACACCGATATATAGATACACATTTTATCTACCTATGCTGTAAATATCAACTCATTCGCCTTATTCATAAGCATGTTACAGAAATGTTGTATTGTTTAATCAAAATGAAGCACATATGTATGCGAGTGCAGATTGGTAATTTTGACTATGCAGATCTTCTGTCCGATTTGGAGATGATCAAATTCCATTTTCAAGGTCATATTCGAATGACCCTGTGATCTTAACTTCTAAATGGTGAGCATTTGGCGAAGAAGACCTTCATGATAATACAGAAATAACCCCTTCTGGCCCCTTATTTAAGAAAACGACCCCTACCATATGGTATTGTGAAATAGGTTTCCTAATTATGTACAATTTTTGTTTTACGTTTAACAAAATGTTTTCATATTTTAACATATATCCTCTCAACCGCCGGAGATTTTGTAAACAATGTTCCGATGAAGGGGGGGGGGTCAGAAAAAATCCTTAGAAATATAAACCAGTCTCAATACACACACTGCATCAAGGAAAAGGATGTTTAATATCCTACAAAATGCGCACCGGGATCGGTCCTCTAGCGTCCAAAGGTCATGCCGCCGGAGTCACTACCACAACAGTAGGCGCGAACTTTCTTTTTTATATTTGCTTTACGGTGTAATTTTTTTTTACCTTTCATCTTTCCCTTTCTTTTATCACATTCTATTCTTTTCGTCTATTAAACGGAATCTATACCGGTCCCATTTTAAAGAGTATGTAAATCCGAATAAATACCTTTACGAAACTCCTCTGTTTGTCGCGTATTTAAGAACAATAGAATTAGACGGAATGGCAGCAGATCTTTGTAATTTTATCAAACGATGGTATGTAACTTCCCCATTTTGAAATTTTCCAAATACATTATGATATCTTACCCTGGGGCCCAGCACAGGTGGTCATAATATCGGGGGGGGGGGGCAATACGCATTTTTACGCTGTTGCTATTAAAAGACTTCATAAAAGGAAAGGATGTGCGATTCAGCAAATCTGTGATTTTGTTGTTGTTGCTGTTGTTATTTGTTTTCACTGACGCAACTGCTGATGTCAGCAAAATGATCACTGATTTCGTTATAAGGAACTTCTGCGGGAATAATATATGATACTTTAATGCTTTCTATCTTTTAAACAAAACTATTTTGTAAAGCATTATATAGCATAACTTGTTCAGAATGTTATTCTACACAATGTGCCGTCATCATTTATTTTCTTGCGACCTCTTTTAATGAATTGCAGGGTTGATCTCTAAAAGTTAATGTCTCAATTGTATCGACCAAAATGTGACTAATTACACAAGAGGCCAATGGGCAACATCGCTTACTTGAGTAACCTTTGCCCAACCATTGCTTGGCTGTTGTGATTTTCAGAATATTTTTAAAGGTTTTCCCTCTATATTCCCTTGTAAAAACTTTCATCCCCTATTGTAGCCCAGCCATACATCTGGAGGTCATGATTTTAACAAACTTGAATCTGCACTACATCAGAAAGCTGTCATGTAAACTTTTCTGACCCAGTTCTTCTTGAGAATATTTTAAAATCTTCCCCCTATATATTCCCACGTGAAACGTTGATTCCGTATTGTGTCCTCACCCTACCCCCGGGGCCATGATTTTAGCAAACTTGAATCTGCACTGTCAGAAAGCTGCCATGTAAATTTGAACCGTCCTGGTTCAGCGGTTCTTGAGTAGAAGATTTTTGAAGATTGTCCTATATATTCGCATGTAAAATTTTGATTCCCTCTTGTGGCTCCATCTTACCCCCGGGGTCATGATTTTGATAAACGTGAATCTACACTATGTCAGGAAGCTTTCGTGTAAATTTTAGATTTTCTGGCCAAGTGATTCTTAAGATTTTTAAATGATCCCACCCTATTTTTGCATTTTAGCGATTATCTCCCCTTTGAAGGGGCATGACCCTTCATTTCAAGTTGAAATTTCACCTCTGCATAATGTATCCAAATGATGCATTGAAAATCACGAATGTCATGTTCACATTCTCACGTTTCACGGGACGATTGAAAGCATGGTCTCATTCGTGGTGATCACACCAAATCTTACCTAATCTTGGCGTCAGTTGTGAAGATCGTTTTGATCGTAGAAAGGTTTTTGACTGTTAAAAAAATCTACGATCAACACGATTAATTTTCAGTCGATATAATCGCTTAAGATCGTATTGCATAGTAACAAAACGCAAGATATCGCATCTAATCGTGGTCCCAAATCGTGATGATCCAGGTCAGTCTTTTACTAGGTAAACACCACGCTTTCTTGCAATGCGGTGCAGTGTCCCACGATCTGTTACAATAGTTATAATATAAGCATACAATAATGCTGCAAATACCACGTTGTCATCAACATTAACTTCCGCTTTTTCTCAATGACTGTGAGTTGTATTGTTTACTTTACAGATGTTAAAAATTGAAGTCAATGGTCAATCGGGCTGTATATATACCCGTCGGGGTCCACTCTTAGCTTAACCAGTGATTATATTCGATCCTGATCGTGAAAGACATCGCGATCACAATCGTATCCTATCTCAACATAGCGCATCGGTTCGTGATCAGCGTATCGTAACGTATATACTAACGTATCTGCACGTACATGATTGTTCAAAAGGGGAAACCCTGATCGTAAAGATCGTATGAGATCGAGGTCCAGTTGTGAACTTGATAGGGAAAATCTTATCAGTACATTTGTCGAAATGCGCATCTGGTGCATCAAAATTGGTACCGTATAAGTTTTACATTATGACCCCTCGGTCGATGCCTCTAATGGTGGACTGTTAGTCCTCGAGGGTCTCTACAGCCCAGTAGCTAAGTACCTCGTTACTAGCTTAAAAATACGGATGTATATTTAATTGCTGTTATAAAATTTAGAAATTCATTTCAAAATTAAGGATTATCTCCCTCACGCATAGCTCTTATTCTTAGACGAATTTGACTCCACTTTTTTGACACACTGTTTGTCCCTATGATAGCTCTAAAACTTCATTGTTATTTCGGATTTCAAACATTTTGGTTGAGCATCGCTGAAGAGACATTATTTGTTGAAATGCGCATCTGGTGCATCAAAATTGGTACCGTATAAGTTTTTCATGTGATCGTATCTGAACGGGTATTCAGATCATGAAACATCGTGTTAACTGGAATTTATCTATCATGACTTAGCAAGATCAAAGTGCAACAACTTGTATAAGAACGGATTAACTCGCATAATCTTGTATCAAAACTTGAAATTTCAGAAAAATTTTGCGAATGGTCAATAGTGGCGTTCGTAACAAATCGCACGACAGTGGGATTCATGCATTACCAAATCGTGCACATATACATTTAAGTTTTCATTGAACGTGTTGCGGTCAGTTGAAGTATGCATGTAATCATGAAACAAAATAACGAAAGGCATTTCTTAGAAAGTACAAGTCACCACTTGAATGGTTTGTTTCTGTATAATAAAACAGAATGCGTACCGGTATATAAAAAAAATAGCAAAATAAATGCCCTCACCCCCTTCGAAAAACGTTTGTAATAGAATATTTGCCCGGGTGATTCGCTTCGTCGAAGAATCACTTTCACTTTTAAGAAACATTGATTTACATATGTCTCTCGTACACATTATATTACAATACTACAAAATATATGGAGAACTAACTGAAGTGAAATTGGTATCTCATCTGGGTGGCAATACAATGAGTTCTTCACACAATCGTCATAGGTCACCAGTCTTTCCCCTTTGTTATCAAGTTCTTCGAAGGTGTGACTGTTCGGCCTAAAATGAAAATTAAAACAATTTAATTTAAAAAGATATTTTGTTAAAGGTATCACGACGTTAATCGATTCATCGCAAGATCTTTAGAAAACATAGTTTAATATTCATTATGAAACACCCTTTACGTGTATCTGAAAAATATTGTGTTGAGCAGATATCGATGAAGAAGTGGATTCGAAGATAACGAGCGTTAATCAATTTCATAAATCCTGTAACATGCATAAACACACGCTATGAACGATTTGGGGGGAAATTGAAAAGCCTCAATAATCAGACGTATCCAATGCTAACATGATCGTAAACTAGTTCTTATTGTAACAGCGACCATTACGGATGTTCCCCCAAAATGTCCCTCATTCAAAAAGTGGTGATATTGTGCTCCTGCACAACCAATCATCTTTGTAGTATGTACATGCACCTAAGATGTGAAGATCATTCCATTTTTTTCATTGATAAGTGATTTTAGCCACTCAAAATTGAACACACTTGCTTGAGCGCGTGTAAGTGATTTTTACGCTGCTACTAATAAATAAATCTGCCATGCACATATATTTCAGAAAATTTCATTGAAATCTCAAATATTCTATAATAGAAAGATACCTGTTGAAAGAAGTTAAAAATTACAATGCACGTGCATTCTCGCGCACGGAAATTAGATTTAGCATGTATCTGTCACACCAATCATCAGACATTCATACTGTAAACCTACAGGCAAACATCATTATATTTTAGCCTTTAATAAGAAAGTTATGGCCATTGAAGTATCAAAATTGAAAGAAAGCTATGCACGTACATATACGCGCACGGGAGTATGACTCTGCACTTTTACTGATGTTATTCAACCGGCATTTTGTATCATATACATACAGTATGAATTTCATAATGTTTCTCTCATTTATAAAAATGCAAAGGCGATTTTAAAATAGTCCAATCAGGATTCAGTATGTGGGCATGCACGTGCTTGTTATGAATTGTGACCATATCAATCTGTAAGAAGTACAAAAATACAAGTATAACTTCTGAAGAATTTGGTGAAAAACAAAAGCGTTAAGTTGGTGTCCTTCAAAAATTGAATCTTCAAAAGACGATGCATGCGCGTGCATTGTGGCATTTTTTATTACACTGATTTATAGATACACATATTATCTACCTATACTGTAAATATCAACTTATTCGCCTTATTCATAAACATGATATAGAAATTGTTGTATTGTTTAATCAAAATGAAGCACATGTGTATGCGAGTGCCGATTGGTAATTTTGACCATGCAGATCAGTAAAAGGTCTGAATATTTATCTACATTATATATCTCAAACGATTTCAATGAAAAACTTAAACTTAATACGGATTACAAAAAAATGTACATGAAAGCATTTTAAAAGGAAATAACATTTGTTCTGCACAGACGAGTATTATCCTAAAAATGTTTCATATTAATCTCTCAAGTAGTTTCTGAGAACAATTCCGGACAAAAAAGTGCCGGAGAATACTAACTAGTCACGATCTCGTTGCGAGCAACAATTAGGTCTTCCGTCCGATTTTGAGATGATCAACTCCATTTTCAAGGTCATATCCGAATGACCCTGTGATCTTTTAAATGGCGAGCGTTTGGAGAAGAAGACTTTCATGATAGTGGAGAAATAACCCCTTCTGGCCCCTTATTTAAGAAATCGACCCCTAACATGTGGTACTGTAGAATAGGTTTACTAATTATGTATAACTTTTGTTTTACAACAGGCCAGAGATTTCGTAAACAATGTGCCGATGAAGGGGGGTGGGGTGGAAAAATCCTTAGGAATATGAACCAGCGTCAATACACACTCTTCATCAAGGTAAAGGATGTTTAACATCCTACAATATGCGCACCAGGATCGGTCTTCTAGCGTCCAAAGGTAATGGCGCAGGGGTCACTAACACAAAAAGTATGCGCGAAAGACTTCATTTTGCTTTGCGGTGTATTATTTTTTTTCATCTTTCCCTTTCTTTTATCACATTCTATTCTTTTCGCTGAACCTATACCGGTCCCATTTTGAAGGGTATGTAAATCCGAATAAATACCTTTACGAAACTCCTCTGCTTATCGCGTATTTAAGGAACAATAGACTTAGAAAGAATGAAAGTAGACCTTTGTAATTTTAACAAACGATGGTATGCAACGTCCTCTTCCGAACTTTTTTAAATTCGTTATGATATCCTACTCTGGGACCCAGCACAGGGGATCACAATATCGGAGGGTCAGGAGACATTGATTAGGTAAGCTTTTTAAGAAAGTAGGTCTTGTTCACAAGATCAAATATGATTGTATTTCAAGGTCGTCATGTCATGAAGAATCTATATTCAAAAGATGAAAGCCCTACCTTGAACAGATCTGAAAATATTTGATAGGTTATATTTTCTTAAAAGTAGGTCAAATTTCAAGGTCACAAAGTCAAAGGTAATAGTATGGAAAAGGGGGCATTGTCATATACAAAATATGAAAGACCTATCTTAAATAATTCTGGAGATATTGAATCGATCAGAGTTTTTAGAAGTAGGTCAAGGTCAAACTTCACAAAATAAGGTCTTGCCATTAAGAATCTATTAACAAACAATGAGAGTCTCACCTAAAATAGCTCCGGAAATATATAATACGTTATTTTCTAAAAGTAGATCAAACTCCGAGTTCAATGTCACAAAGTCAAAGGTCATGATATGAGATGAACTGTCTTGCCATAAGAAATATACGTACAAAATATGAAAGATCTACCTTCAGGGCATATTGAATAAGTCAGCGTTTTATTAAAAGTGGGGCAAACTTCCAGGTGAAGGCCACAAGATCACATAATATTGCATAACATGAAAGGTCTTTACGTAAAGAATGTATATACAAAATATGAAAGCCTTGACTTAAATAGTTAAGGTTGATCGATCCTCATGTGATGTCATAGGTTTTTGCAAAAATCTTTATTAAATTAAACTTGGCGCATGCTAGAAATATATCTTTCAAAGGAATTTTGTTCACTGCATCACATACAAATTCTGGTAAACTATTGATAATAAAAAAGTTCATATATTTCATAGATAATCAAATATTTATAATTTTAAAAATATTGTCAAGGGCAATAACTCCTATCAATGGAAAGTATATCGTAATCAAATTATAAACTTATTTCAACAGAACAGGCAAAACATAATTATATTATGTACGTATTTGAAACTAACTATTACAATCTACAGATTACGCCAGTCTATTTTTATACAATATATTTGCAACAGTTAGCATGATTTGCTTCCATTTTCCATAAGAAATATTTTCAAAGCTTGTACCCACAACTGTATGTCTATTATACATGATTACCCAAATATTCACAATTAATTTGTACATATTTATGAATTAGCAGTTATTTTAAACTGTTGACATTTACAATTTGTCATTTCAACAAGTTTTTTTCTATCTTAATTATTCTGTATAACAAAAATTTGTGATTTTCTGATGTTAGCAAACTTGAATCTGCACTATGTCAGAAAGCTGCCATATAAATTTGAACCTTCCTGGTTCAGCAGTTCCTTAGAAGAAGATTTTTAAAGATTGTATTTATATATTCGCTATACGTGGCCATGTCTCCCACCGCCGCGAAAAAGTTGAAGCACAAAAGTCCCATAACTCATGTAAAATTTGTCAAATCAAAATGGTGGCACACTATGATCAACTACATATGGTGACTAACAATCCTACAAAATGTGAACAAAATCTCTTAAGCGGTTTCCGAGGAGTTGCGTCCACAATGTGTTCCTAAAGTGTAGCATGTACAAATTCAATAATGTCCCATAACTCCCATAAATTGTGTTGAATAAAAATGGCGGCGCAATAGAATAGTTTATTCAATATGATTAACTATATGCAAAGTGAAGATAACGAACAGTGATCAATCTCATAACTCCTACAAGCAATACAAAATAGATAGTTGGGCAAACACGGACCCCTGGACACACCAGAGGTGGGATCAGGTGCCTAGGAGGAGTAAGCATCCCCTGTCGACCGGTCACACCCGCCGTGAGTCCTATATCCTGATCAGGTAAACGGAGTTATCCTTAGTCAAAATCAGTGTGCCAGGAATGGCTTAACAATCGGTATGAAACACGTCAGACAGCATTTGACCCACTGATAGGTTGTATTGACGAACTAGATCGTTATAACGACCGTAGAATTTGCGAAATACTGACTTCAAACGATACTGTTCAAAACTCCTGTGCCATCAACTTGTTTGTCAGTAGCTTACCTCGATGTATAGCGCCAGTTCATACTAGTACTAAACAATATATCATAAATGTAATTTAGGTAGTAAATTTTTTTATGCTGACGAATGATAATTGTTAAGTTTCATTTTCAACTTAATATTTCAATCAAGTCATGATAGTTTGATATGATAGTATATATTGTAAATTTGTTGTCATCTTCAGTAACCTCTATGACTCCCGTTCCCTTTATCTCGTTAGATTATTTTGATTGGAGGGGAGGGAGCAGATGGCGTCACTTGGTAAGATAGGTTTACCAGAAGAATACAATTTTGTTATAAAAGTTTTTGATTAAATGCGAGATTTATTTACCCTTTCGCCTCCCATTTCGACATGGTAAAATAATTAATTTGCACGTGTAGAGCTTACCCCCACCTTTCTGTCACCTACAATCTGTTTACAATATACATGTAGCAGTACATATAGAGTTTTACATTTAGAATGTTCACTCTTTACTGTATATATTTCTAGGGTTTTATAAATGTAACATCTTTAGTCTGGGGTAATCAACGAAGAATATGCTATAATATTTGTTACATGTGTTTTATATTAATTTTCAGTTGTACCGGTCGCGATAGCTCAGTGGTAAACCGTTCGTTTTGTAATCGGGAGGTCACTGTCTTGTCTGTAAATATTATACGGTACCAATGTTATACCTAAATATATGTATACATAAATGTATGTATTTATTTTATGCTAAGTATTAACCTAACTTTTGATCAATGAACATTTTTCAACACAATATGCGAACTCCTGATTTCATTTGATTTGATTTTACTCGCATAAACATTCACAGAAAGTAGACATGTCCATTTATTAAAACCCGACATGGATATCTCGAAAAAATCCCAAATTTAAGTTTGACTTTTCTCTTATTTGTACAGTCAAAATTTGAGTAAAATCTCAGACTTAAGTAAAAGTTTCGACTTCAGTTTTTTCTAAAATGTTTAAAAAATGCATTAGGGTGAATTAAGTCATTAATGTTACTGCTGTATAGCGCCAATTATTGCGATTATCAATTAAAGATGAATGAAAATGTTTTCCACGCTGATTACCGTCTTGCTTGGAAGTGATTTACAGTCTTCGGACTGTGCACTTCCTCTCAGTTTGATTGGTAGAAAATGCATGAAGTGAACATTTTCTTAATATACATTGGTTAAAATGTTGTTCTACCCAGGGAGATAATTTTCCTATGATCTAATATACGTACGAATTAACAATTTAACAAAAATTTTAATGTTTAAAAAATTGACAAAATGAACAAAAGAAAATTGCAGTTAATGAAATTGAAACACAACTATTATATTTTTTTTTGTGTTTTGGGAATTTTGTACTTGGTGGGGCTAATCACTACACAGTTTTATGGTCACATAAAGCTAAGAATTGCTTAAAAATAAAAAGACCTGTCAACAAATTGAAGTTCACAAGTTTTTAAAAGTGTTTTATACCTGTTATAGCTGTCTTCCTATTAGTCAATACAGGATCTCGATACTTTGTATATTCCTGATCGTATGTCATTAATACACTTTATCGCTATTACTGCGGAAACATGGGAAACTATAATTATTCAAGAGGCAGCATGCTTGTAACCCATCACTACCAAAATCATTACATTACATTACGGACAAGACACTATCATCAAGATAAAATCTATTGAATACAATTTGCCTTTCTTGAAATTTATACATTTCATTTCTACAAATATATTGTTACTTTGGAAATAAACATTCCTAACCTTTTCACTGGAAATCGGAATCCCTTGGAATAGGGATTGCTGTTAATCTTGAGTTTGGTAACCTTTCTGTTGTTGTATGCTGTGACAGCAATGAAGGTCGTGGCCCGGATGGGGAAGTCCATGACTGAGAGCTCGTCATCTTCTTCATGTTTGACGATATATATGCTGACGAAGTACTTCTGAAATGTGTGCAGCGTAAACTGAAATAGAAATTAAGAAGTGTAAAAAAAATTTAGTTCTAATTGTAACAAGAAACGTTACAGAATGTTCCTCAAACGTCCACCATTTACAAAATGGTTCCATTTTGTTTTTTAAGCTCTGTTGAATTGTTCAATCAACACTTTAATTAACAGCAATATGATTTGAACATTATTTCATTGAGTTGTGAGAGAGCTCTGCAGGTTAAAGTATTATCCAATCAAAAGCATGTTGACGTGCTTGTGCGTTGATAGAAGTGAGTGTTACCATGCCAATCAATTAAGCGTCTCAATTTGTACTTATATTATGACTTTCAGTCCATTTCATATTGACGCAATTCAGTGATTGATGTAAAAAGTATAATCCAAAATTATATTATATCATCAAAATTCAGCACACGTACTTGTGCCTGCTAGTAAGTGATTTTATCACACGGATCAGTAGACAGTTCTAAGATATATCTACAACCTAATTTAATTAAGTCGTTAGTTTGCCGTTAAAATTCATTTTCAATGAAATGTCTAAGTACGAAGCAGATGTGTAGGACTTTGTAATGTCTTTTATTTCGAGTTCCCAATATTATATCGAATCGACATACGAGTGAAAATGATTACGGTTAATAGATAAAATTTTGTCGACATATCTAAATGTCGAGTTGAAGGCCACAGTAGTAAGAATTTCATAATGTTTGAATGATATACGTGTTATGATGATTTTAAAATCGTTAAATTAGAATTCAGCATACGTCCATGCGCGTGGTAGCCAGTAATTTTGACCAAAGCAAATTGTAAAGTATACCACAACTACAGAATAAATTCCAAAAGATTTTGATAAAAACAAAAACGTTATGGCTGGACCTTCAAAGAATTGAGCATCAAAAACAAGATGGTCGCGCGTACGTGTTGGCATTTTTAAAATTACTTTTCTCTGTAGACATCTATATTATTTAACAATGCTCTAAAAATATTTTCATTTCCTTTAATAAGAGAGTTACAGATGTTTTAGCATTACCCAATAAAAATAAAGCACATGTGTATGCCCGTGCAGATTGTTGATTTTCACCATGGCGATCATAAAGTGCTGACTAATGATTCGGAAGTTGGTGTACCAAAATTCAATGCATGTTCAGAGAAAATAACATTCGTTCTGCACATCTACAAATGATATACATTGTACTATCATCCCAAGATAGTTTCATACTGATTCCCTGTGTAGTTTCTGTGAGCACTCCAGGACAAAAAAAGTACTGGAGAGAAAAAAAAGATAAGAAGAAGAAACAAAGTAAAATTCCCAAACTAATACTAGTTCCCCAAACATTTTCCCATTTAGCAAGTGGTGTTATTTGTTTTAGTACAAGTGATTTTGACCATATCAATCTGCACAGCGTCCCAATATATAACTGTTTTATAATCATAACGTTCAATCCATTTCATACTTTAAAATGAAACAGTAATAGACACTTAAGTATTATCCTATTAAACTTCAGTGCATGTCCATACACGTGCTTGTGAGTACGTTGACCATGTCGATACGTACAAGTCTAAATATTGTGACGCAAATTGGACTAGTTTTACCTTACTCTTATATTCCTTTGTTTTACCTTATTCTTTTGTAAACCCGTGCAGAGTTTCGCGGGCTATTTCACATATTATACGTCTTCATAACCACTTTGCGTTTAGTTGTTTTGTTTTGTTTTTTGGGTAATATTGGCCGATATTTGTAGTGCTTGCCACTAAAAGTAATACAACTGGTGTCAGCCACGATATTCGACCAAGATTCTCCGCATTCGGGCGAATTTGATTGAGATGTTGGACATTTGCTTTTTCAGTGCGAATCAACTCGTGTTTGTTAATGTACGGGGGTGTTGACTGGGCGTACCTATATGTAACGAGTCGGTATATATATTAAATAATAATAATGATAAAAATCAAATCGTTCCATTTATCTTGAAAATCAACGCTGTATACTATATGCATGTATCTTTTTAGAGCGGGGATTCACATGGTACAGGGTGAATACGAAAGTAGACTTCGCGTTTTGAAAGAAATTATTTAATGCATGTATGAATTCTTCCTACACTAGAGTAAAACAAAGAAAATTTATGAATTAATTAACTGATCATAAATAAATTCATAACAATCAATTAGCTTGTGCTAAAACCTATTAATTAAATAATCTCTGATGAATTGTAAGGTTTTATTAGTTGGCTATAGAAATTCCGTTGTGGTGTTCACTGCGATCACCTATCGTTTGATATTTGTTCACTGCGAACAAGCTCTGTCGTAGAGGCCTGAAAAGGATCTAGTGCGTTTCTTGGAGTTTAGGCCCCTAGTGGTACCACAAGAAGAAGCACGTAGCATACCTGTGTTAGTCTTTGATAGCAAAAATGTATGTTTGTAACAGGTACGAAAAGAAAATTCAACACTCTTTGTATTCCTTTGAAAGAAGCAAGCCCAAAACAAGGGAACTAGTAGATTTACTTATAGAGGAAGTCCCTCGTCTCATGCAACAAAGAAGTGACAGTTTATTTTTGGAGTGGAACTTGTGATATAACAAGAAAACAAGGGAATTACACCTTTCATAAACGTTCGAGACCACACTGGTAACACATTTTCTTCAGTTTTGCAAGAGTTATATCGTGCAAAAGACTTTATTCTTAGCAGGAATAGCTGAATAAAATTTGTGAGAATTCCTATCTATTTAGTTTCCTTGTACAACGGCATTAAGGGACATCAAAACCCCACGGTGTTCTTGGATTCAGACAAAACAATAGAGATACAAGTAGAGACAAGCTTAACCAGAATATAGAACAGATTAACCAACAACTTGGTCGTGACACCCTTACGTCAAACGCTGATTTGCGTGATATTCGTCGAGGCAGGAAGAGAGTTGTCTGATGGGCTACATCCTGATTACCTTTTGGCGAAAAAGTGGATACGGCGCCTAGAACTAAATATCGTACGTGAGTGCTACACACCAAGTGATACATTAGATATAGATGAGCAGGAATACCTTGCATTTCAACAGAATGATGGAAAGACATCGTGAAAGTGAAGAAACCCTATTGAGTGACAATGCCCTCTCTAGAGAAGCAACAGATAGTGGGGTTGTTTCAGGTCAGGGGAAAGAGGGAGAAGGAAGTTGGCTTCAAAAGACCCTGGAATTTTTCAGAGTACCATTTAACAGACAGCAACGGGTACACCAAGAGGCTTTCACAGGGACTCTTCGGGAAATGAAGGAATCTACAACGGAAGAAATTGCAAGACAGCGCACCCAATTTGAATGCTTCCTTGTAGAATCTAGAGAACAACTCCTCCATGCCTGACGAAGTCCCATGTTTGCATCAACCCAGAGATCACATGTGGGCTTAGGATTTGGTCAAACTGACCAACGATGTTCCTTGGTCCTCAAAACTACCCTTCTACTCCTGGGTCACATGCGACCTTGGGACAGAGACAACAGAATTCAAGCACTTTTCAGGCTACAGACAATCCTCAACATCGCAGAGGTGCTGACCGACCATTTGAAGATGCCTTACATGTCATGAGGCCAGACAAGAGCAAAGACTCACTCCTTATGGACCAAATAGAAACAGCTCTAAGTCTATAGAATATGGTGCGTCTATTAAGGACCCGCAGACTGAGCTACCCACTTATGAAGGTAAGGACGACATGGAAGTCTTTTTTGTCCCATTTAGTTATCTGAACGTTATGCTTGGGCAGAGGCTAAAACGATAGACAAGCAGAATGAAAACTTGAAGGGTAAAGCCATGTGGTATTTATGGTCATTACCAAGTGCATTGACAGCTGACTACAAGTCTCTCCGTGACAGCCTTACCAAACATTTTGGTAGAAAGGACCCTCCGGCTACGGTTTGCAGAAAATTAGCGGAAATTCGCCAAAAGAGTCAAACGTCGCCTTGTCACCCAAGCGTATCCCGGTACAGATCTAGAAATGCAAGCTCAGCTTGCTGCAGAGGCATTCCTCAAAGGATATTGTATCTCAAGGATTGCCTATCATGTATTGAACAGAGGTCAAAAATCTTTGAATGAGGCAATCAAACTTGTTACATACAAGGAGCATAATTATCGGTCAACCGTTGGTAGAAATTATGACCAGCAAAGAAGGGAGAGGACCAGATGGGTTGCTTGGACAGATGAGTCTGATGATGACGCTTCCTTAGAGGAAAATCAAGAGGTTCTTGGGGCACAAAGAATACAAAGACCTACTTATCTCTCCCTGGAACAACTTGATTCCAGACTGAAACAGATCGAGTTGCAGCTCCAGAGACGTCAGGAAAAGGACAAGGCAAAGCGTGATCAAATATTCAAAGAGCAAGATTCTCGTTGTTTTCAGTGTGGGCAAACTGAGCATTGCAAGAATGAATGCAGGTCAAGAAATTCTCAAGCCAAGCTGTCGGAGCAGAAGCTGCAGTTGGTGAAGGAGGACTCATCGATAAAATATGACAAGATAAAGTGCACAAGAGTTCACTCAGCTGGTAAAGGAATTATTGTTCCAATTGCTATTAATTATGTCAAGACACTGGGGCTGACAAGACTGTGATCTCTTCAAATGTTGCTGGGAAAGCATGGATTCAAACTGAGGGTTACAGAAAAATGTGCCTCCTTAATGCGGACAGTGGAGCAGAAATGACTGCATTTAGAGGGATTACTGTGACCATCCAAATTGGTAGTCATAATATATGCTGCCTTGTCTATGTAGTTCCTATACGGAATTCGGTCTTGATTGGGATGGATATCCTGAAGTATTTAAATGCCGTCATTTTTGCTGGACAAGACAACCTCCGTATTGGGAAGGAAGTTATGGTGGGGACTGTGAGCTATAATGGTGGAAGTTCCAATTGCAGTGTAGTTATGGTTAACAAAATTGTTGGTTGCCACCAGAAAGTGAAAAGGTCATTATCGGTCGTATACAAAATCCCCATGCAGGAACCCTAGCTGTTCTTAATACTTGTGACTATAGGCTCCCTGGAGGAATCCTATAAATCGGGTCTTGCTTGGTAAACATAAAATTAAAAGTACCTATTAGAGTACTAAATGTCCGGGATAAAAAAAAATCCGTTTTCTGAAAGAAACTCATCTAGGTAAACTTTGTGAGGCAGGCAATGAAGTCCAGATAATGTCGACATGCACTGAAGGGAAGCCAGAAGTTGGGGATATCCGTTATGCACCACTTCATGTCGCAAGTGAAAATATCCAAGCTCATTTCACTGAACTCATAACAAAATCCTCAGAGAAAATGACTACCTCCCAGAAGCAAGACCTTACTAACTTGCTCTGTGAATGCAAGGACAAATTTGCCAAAGAGGAATATGACCTTGGTACTTTTGCTGCCGTAAAGCACCATATTGATACTTGTTGTCGGACCCCCTTTAACTTTCCAGGCGAGGAAATGGAACACCTTCAGAAGCAGCTAGATGCAGGAGTTGTAGTTCCATCTAAATCTTCTTTGGCATCCCCAGTAATGCTTTTTTGAAAGAAGGATGGTGGAGTACGTTGGTGCATTGATTACCGTAAACTGAACAATGTCACGCAAAAAGATGTTTATCCACTTCCAAAGATTGAAGAATGTCTTGATACTTTTAGCTGATCCAAGTTGTTTTCTACTCTCGACTTGTTCAGTGGATATCATCAGTTCGAAGTCGATGAGAAGGACATGTCCAAGACAGCCATTACAGCTAAGAATGATTTGTTTGTGTATAAAAGGATGTCTTTCGGACTATATAATTCACCCTCTACTTTTCAAAGGGGAATGTAGCTTGTTCTGAAGAGGCTTCAGTGGAGCATTCTGCTGATTTATTTGGATGATGTTATCATTACTAGAAGGACATATCGGGAACATTTGAATAACCATAGGCAGGTGCTTTAGAGGTTTCGCGATTTTAGGTTGAAACTTAAACCAAAGAAATGTAGTTTATTTCAAGATGAGATATTGTTCCTTGGCCATATTGTGAGCAAAGATGGGGTGCGTACCAACCCCTCATTGGTTCAGGATGTCGCCCAGTGGCCAATTCCACGAAACTTGTAGGAACTGCAAGCATTTTTAGGACTTACATTATTACTGGAGATTCATAAAAGGTTATGCTGAAATTGCGCACCCTCTGCACAACCTCACATGAAAAGGTGTATTTCATTGGGACCATGAACAAGGTTTTGCTTTTAATGCCCTTAAAAAGACTCTGACATCTGTACCTATAATAGCGTATCCCTTTGCAGAAGGAAAAATTATCTTGGAGACGGACGCTTCAAATGTTTGTATCGGGGCAGATTTTTCATTGGAGCAAGATAGAGTGGAGAGAATTATTTCTTATTCCAGTCGACGTCTTGGACCAGCACTGGAGCGTTAGTGTGTCACGCGACGTGAGCTGCTTGCTGTACTTGCGTTCTGCCACCAATACAAACATTATTTACTTAGGAGGCAGATTTTGCTGCGAACAGATCATCCCAGTCTTGCCTTGTTGCTCCTCTTCAAAGTACCAGAAGGTCAACTAGCAAGATGGCTGGATGAACTTGGCCAATTTTCCTTTGTGATTCAACATGATTTTTTGTGTCAAAATTTACAATGCACGCACTATCAGGCGCACGCGAATTTAATTAAGGAATTTTTGTCGACACCATTCATTAGGCATTCATATCATAAACATAGAGCAAAAATTTCAATTCATTCAATTCTTTAGTTGCAAATTTGTGGTAATTTTTGTACCCAAAAATTGAAAGAAAAGCAATACATGTGCATAAAAGTGCATGTTAGTATGACTCAGCACTATTGTATATGCCATTTATAGGAAAGCTATGATGATTTTAAAATCGTCCAATCAGAATTAGACACATGCGCAAGCATGCATGTGCTGAAAAGTGATTTTGACAACAGCAATATGTTAAGTATATCAAAATACATTCAGAACATAAATTTTAAAATATGTTGACGAAAAACAAAATTAAAGTTACAGTCATTCAAAGAAGTTAACTTTCAAAAGACAATGTACGTGAATGTGCGTTTGCGTTTTTATTTACACCATTATATAGATAGTTGCATTGGTTATCTAAACTGTGAATATTATTTAATTATGATTATTTATAATAAAGTTACATACGATTT
The DNA here is from genome assembly GCF_947568905.1 of Ostrea edulis. Taxonomy (NCBI): domain Eukaryota; kingdom Metazoa; phylum Mollusca; class Bivalvia; order Ostreida; family Ostreidae; genus Ostrea; species Ostrea edulis. Next base: position 97,727,132 of record NC_079165.1, on the reverse strand, counting down.
GGTATTATCCAATCAACATCAAGCACACGTGCATGTACTTGCAGATGATAGATTTTGACTATATCAATGAATAAATGGACGCAATATTTACTAACGACACAAATCTCAAACGATTTCATTAAGAAACATAACCGTTAAACTGATTCCACAGTTAGTAGACCAGAAATCCAAAGCAAGTGCATAAAGATGCATGCATATTCAGACAAAATACTTACTATTCCATCCTTTGTACATGTATCAGGGTTATTTGACAATTTAATTTTCTCAAAGGAAATTTTCCGACTCATCCAATCTGATCCAATACGTGGCGAATCCGGGTGTTTGAATGGATGATTTTTAAATTCTTCGTCCTTCTTTCCAATCGGTATCCACTTGTTGTTCAGAAACTTAAAGCTTTTGCTACTGGCGGGTATGATATCAAACATGACGTCGTACAACCCAGCTGGATCTACACCTTTAAGGAAAAATTCCACGTAGGGAAACATTCTCCTGAAATATATTCCAAATAAGTTGTTAAATGACATGTCTAGTAATTATGCTTTAAAAAACTCTGATGTACTTTTAAAGGAAAGAAACCAGTATTCTATCGAGAATATCCCTGAAACGGACTTCTTTCCCATGTGAACGGTGAACGAACGCAGATCGAATGCTGAACGCTGAGCGAACGGAACGCAAAGAGTACGGTGACCGCACGGTGAATGCAAGATGGTCTATTTATTCAGAATGTTTCGGATTTTCCCCTTGGATTGTACTTATTTTATAATCAGGTATGAACAAATATATGTATATGTAAAACTTATACGGTACCAATTTTGATGCACCAGATGCGCATTTCGACAAATAAGGTCTCTTCAGTGATGCTCAACCGAAATGTTTGAAATCCGAAATAAAAATGAAGTTTTAGAGCTATTATAGGCAAAAACAGTGTGCCAAAAAAGTGGAGTCAAATTTGTCTATGGATAAGAGCTATGCGTGAGGGAGATAATTCTTAATTTTGAAATGAATTTCTAAATTTTATAACAGCAAAATATATAATGCCTTGTCTCGATGTAACAAATTGGTGAGTGGTCTGCGGTTTTCTTATAATTTTCACAGTTGATAATCCTGATATTTTGTATTTCCAAATTCAATTTCTGGTGTAATTAGAAAGTTTCCTTCCACTCTTACGTATACGTTCCTTTTTCATTTTCGCCTCGCTATGAAGAACAAACCTTTCACTGACTGGCAATGCAAATACAAAAGACTGAACAGTGAACGAACGATGAACTCACGGTGAAAGCAAAACTGTGAACGGAGAGCGCACGGTGAACGAACGGGAAAACGATAAAGTAGAACGTTTAAGGGACTGTATATAATTAATTAAGACATGAAAGGCGAACTTGCAAGGAATAAAAACTGATAACAAATCAAATAGGTTAGGGATTGCTAAGATAATTAAGACAATGCTAATTTTTTCTATGTAAGTGTAATGCCAAATCATTCCTGGTAATGAGCAAACTGTTTCACAAATAAAGAGGTGACACCTAAATTTTGATTTGAATTCTATAAAATTACTGACGTGAATATGTACTTTCCCTGGTTTAAAAATCAATACTCTCAAAACTTATTTACCAACGAAATCGATTTCATCACTGAAATTCTGTTCACAAAGTTTGCTTCCAATGAAAAATATATATTCTTTAACTTCTTCCTATAGTTAGAATTCTGTAACGATGGATTAGTATTTGATCGTTCGCTTCCTAACCGGAAGGTCTTGTGTGTAATCACAATCGTACATTGACTGCGTTAAACCTAAGACGTAAACCAGGTACAGCTTCGCCAAACACTCGTCATTGAGAGGTAGGAGTCACGGGTCTTTCGAATGAGACCTTTAAAACCGAAATGTCGTGTCATAAAAGTCGTTTGCACAAAAACGAACTCACACTGCTACAATTTACGGCGTGGGGAGTTATGCATAGGCCTGAATGTGCGGCACGTTTCCTACAGTTGGTGATACTAATGTGAGCGATAATTTATGGAAGGGACGTAAACCAAACGAACAAAATATACTATACCTTCCAGATCGGTTGATGATCATTTCTGTCCCCAACTCCAAAAACTTGTGCCACATTTTCGCTTCCATAAGTGATAATACAATGGATCCATTTATCAGTGGGATGCAGTTGTTCTCGTCATCATAATTACCATCCTTGGACTTTCCAGCTTCAGAAGAAGAGCTCTGCATTTCAGAAAATCCCGAAGAGTTGGAATTGGCGTACATTTGATATACATCCACATCTGACAATTGAACCTCCATATCTGATGACGATGATGATGCATTTGATGGTATTCTTTTATCTGGAGTTTTCTTGTTTCCACTGAGCACTTCGGGTTGTTTTATATCTCTACAATCTCTGTTTTGGAAAGAGGTCGTGTGATTCTCCATTTTGTCTAAATCCCTTAATCAATGTAAAGATTGTAAAATTATATCAAGTTATGTAAACGCAGTTATTGGGGGAATTCAAGATTTTGACAACTCGCACTTTGATTTTTTATGTTCATGATTAACACAGTCGCTGACAAATTGCTTTCTTCTCCATGTGGAATTGGTGTCAAAATACGTATTTCTGAATAACCCAATATCTAACCCCGAATCTTAAATGTCATCATATCATCATCAAAACTTTTCTATGACTTGTTATTCTTTCTATATATATGAACAGGTTTGGGCGGTCTTCGTTAGGATAGTATATATCTTCCCAATCCAGAAGATGACACTTGTGTTACTTAGTGGGTAACGGACGGTAACTCTTAATAACCGATGTATGGTAATGCGAAGTAACAATAGACAGTGCTAAGAATAAAGTTTTACTACAAAGTGATAAAAAAGAAAGATGATACATTCGGGCACTAATAAATAAATCTGATTTAATAATGATTAAATGTCAATGGAATTCAATAGAAATATCAAATAAAACATTCTTATACTTCCATGCAATGAACAAAGAAAAAGTGAAGATAATAAATAGTGATTAATCTCATACAGAATATAAAATTAGGAGTAGAGCAAGCAGGGACTTTTGCAAACACCAGAGGTGGGATCAGATGCCAAGGAGAAGAAATCACACTTGACCGGTTACAACCTCTGTGAGCTTTCTATCTTGATCAGGTAAACAGATTAATCTTTAGTCAAAATCATTATGTAAAAGAACAGCATAACAATTGGTATGAAACAGTTCATGCAGCATTCGAATCAGTTGAGATTCATAAACAGGTGCAGGTGATAATGGAATATTGCTACACATCTCTTGGATTTGAGTTGCAGATCATGGGAGAATTGTCGCATATCTTGCTTACCATTCATCCACCGCAAAGACCTCGTTCAATCGGAGACAAATCTAATTCAGAAAATGTTTCACGCCCTTTAACTGTTTTCCAAAGTACATGTTATTGATGAATTTCGGTCAACAGTTAGCATGTTCCATGGTAAGATTAATCTGAATACAAAGATTTACCAGCTATTGTTAAACACCCATGACTCTCTATGACAACTCTTTGATTAAAACAGTGCCTCATTCTTCACCTTTTAAGTAGAAACTTCCAACAAAAGTACGAATACTTTATCACAGGAATCCCCTCGTTGAGCATCATGAAAAGGTGAAGATAACGAACAGTTATCAGTCCCATAATTCCTATCAGGAATACAAAATTAAAAACTGGACAAACACAGACCCTGGATATACACTGTACCAGATTTGGGATCAGGTGCCTAGGAGGAGTAAGCATAGAATGTTTTATCGTTAAAATGATATGGATTAACGATAGAATGCATCACGAAGCTGTAGTTATGCATCATTTATCGCCATTCAACCGCCAGACTGTGTCACCACATTAATCCGTGTCTCCATCCATGTTTAAATTTCATTTCGTTGTTGATACAGATAATGTGAGACAATCATTTTCTATCTGATAATATGTGTCCAGGGATCCGTGTTTGCCCAACTATCTATTTTGTATTGTTTGTAGGAGTTATGAGATTGATCACTGTTCGTTATCTTCACCTTTCATAGAGAATCAATATCAATCCAACAGCTCTTTTTTGTACAATTTAGGTATCAAGTATTATGTACTGAAAATGGACAACTTTACAATACCATGAATATTTTATTTGAACTTGGATATGTGGAATGTTGAAGGTCTAGCAAGATAGGTCTTCGACCCATAATTTTAATATATTGTTTCTGATTTTAGCATTATCAGTTTTGTAGAAACCTGGTTGAACGACACTAGTCCAAGTATGTCGATGAACTTCCACAAAGATGTCTACTTGTCTGCAGTTTATCTTTCACCATATGCGAGTGCAAATAACAATGATTTATAGTTCTACTCTGTGACGTTGATAATTCCAATTGACTACGTAATATCATTATTATGTTCTCTAACAATGTTTCGAAACATGTTTTTTTTTTTTTTTTTTTTTTTTTTTGCTCTCTTTTTTGTTATTATACTGACGGACTTTAAAACACAACACCTTTTTTCCTAAATATAAAAACTTTATAATTTTCTAACTTATTGCAAAATTCACCCAACATACATTGGCCTGATGTTTAAAATAGTAACTGTGTTATTCTTGCTAATTATTTACATGGTGTGAGTGGCATTGCACGAAATTTTCTAGACGCTATCCTTAAGTAATGAACATGTAAACACCATCATTTAGTTCCGAGAGCGGGTAAGGATATGATTTTGATTACATTCATGATGTGTCAAAATATTTATCATCATAGATTTACTTATCAAAATATCTAAAATCTGAATAAGTTATATATTTATGAATGATTATCTATATCAAAGTTGAAGATAACAAACAGTGATCAATCTCATAACTCCTATAAGCAATATAAACTAGAGAGTTGGGCAAACATGGAACCCTGGATAAAGCAAAAGTTTGATCAGATGCCTAGGTGAAGTAAGCATTAACTGTTATTTCAGACTGCTAATTATATCATAGAAATTTAAGTTATATAGACTTTGAAGGAGGCTCTGTATGGAATTCTACCTTTGGTGTTTGATAGCTGTAATCTCTCAAGAGTAGATGAGCACCAATGACCCTTTTCCATCCCCTAAAACTTTCACTTGTTGGCTCCAAGTGTCATTCCCCGGTACACCACTTCAGCTGGCAGGCTAAACCACGTGAGGAGTTGATGGTAACACTGCATCACAAGGTGAATAAACTTCAATGATGAGGTCACCGGCTAGGGCGAAGGAGTTCCAAGATGAACTCAACGTCCAAGTGTTTGTGACCAGGGCGAGCCTTCGAATTGGAAGATATCGGCTGTGGTCGGGCATAGAGAGAGATGGTCTCTGTTATGTCATTTGCCCTTGATACGCCACATGAACATGACATTCATTTCTCAACACATATCGGTTCGGCCGCCACCCGGTTACCAAGACATAACAAACGAGAGAGGCCTGATACTACTGGAATTCGCCAGCTGTAACAACATCATGTTGGCAAAAACATCCAGAACATGTACCTGAACTAGCCCAAATGTAGATCACCGCAATCAAATGTACTACATTATGGTTTAGAGACGCTTCCAGTCCAGTGTGAACATCACAATGACTCGCAGTTGTCCACGAGCAGGCATCGGAAGCGACTATGAACTCGTGATGATGACCTTCAAATTCCACCTGAAGATGGCCAGGAAACAATGACAGACAAGATTCAAGTTTGACTTCAAGAAACTGAACGACTCAAAGGTTTTAGAAACCTTTTAAGCCATGTTCGGAATTAAGTTAGCACCATTAACCATCCTCGATGCTGATGACATAGATATCGACTCATTGATTAACACCCTACATGCAGCAGTAATCGACAGCGCCAGTGAAACCCTTGGCAAACATTGCACAATAAGGAAGCCATGGGTTGTAGCTGACATCCTTGCTCTGTGTGACAAACGGTGAGAAATAAATAAAAAGATTGATCCAGAAGGAGCAAAGCAGTACCAGGCTGCTAACCAACAAATGAAGTAAAAACATGAAAAGGGCGAAGGAGAACTGGATAAGAGAACAATGCCAGGATATAGAAGGAAATCTGAGGAACAACAGCAAGAAAGCATACCAACTGGTGAAAGACCTGACCTGTACATAACAGGGACGGGGTACCACCATTCAAGACAAAGCTGGAATGTTTCTGAAATAAGATCATGACATTTTACAGCGTTGGATTGAGCATTGCTTCTAGCTGTACAATTAAAGAGTCACAGGAGACCCAACTGTATTACATGTACATCCTGCGACCAACAACAACAACCTCATCCTTTAAGAAATAATGGAAGAGCAATGAGATCGCTGAAGAAGGGAAAATCAGCAGGAGTGGACAATATACCATCATAAATATTCCAGACAGGAGGAGAAGCAATGAACAGTGCCTTACTTATCATAGGCAACAAGATCTGACAGACAGAAGAATATCCTACACCATGAACATAATCCCTGATCATCACACTCCCCCAAAAATGAAAAATACAACAGTCCCAAAGTTACCACACCATCAGCCTTATTAGACACGCAAGCAAGGTCACGCTGAATATATTGCTGAAAAGGTTGAAGCCACGGGTAGAGATTATCATTGCTGAAGAACAAGCAGGCGTTAGAACAGGGCGCAGCACAACAAAGCAAATCTTCAACTCAGGATACTTTGCAAAAGGTACCTCCAACACCAATAAGACCTCTACCACGTCTTTGTTGACTTTAATAGGGTGTTCGACAGAGTATGTCATGCAGCGTTATAGGCCACCATGAGGCTATACATCAATGCTAACCTGATCAGAGTCATCGAATATCTGAAAGAATATCCCAAACCACAACAGCGTTCCCCAAACTCAATACTATCTGAGAAGACAGGAATATTGCGCTCAGCTCAAAGATCAGACTGATGCGCTCCATAGTCATACCCATATTCTTGTACGCCTGTGAATCATGGACCCTAACAGCAGACACTGAAAGAAGGATACAGGCCTTTGAGATGAGATGTGTTCGCATTTCTGCATCTCTTACAAAGATCACCGCCGTAAAATGGCTGAAATATTGCCAAATCGGCGTAAAACCTCAACCAATCAATCAATCTTACAAAAATCACATCACAAATAAAGAAGTCAGGAACAGGATCAGACAAGCTAACGGGTCCCTTAAAGACCTCTGACCACGGTAAAAAAAAAAATCCGAAAACTAAAGTGGTACGTGCACGTCTCACGGTCATCAGGAATTGCCCAGACGATCCTGCGAGGCACAGTACAAGGAGGGAGAAGGCGAGGAAGGCAGAAAAAGAGATGGGAGGACAACATCCAAGAGTTGACAGGCCTAAAACTGAGCAACACCCTCAGAATAGCAGATAACAGATGGGAGTGGATATAGCTAGTTAGGAAGTTTTCGGTGGCGCCCCAACAGTCGCCCAGACTACGGGAGATGTGGTGAAGGAAGAATTTGTTGTATAACATATGTGATTTGCACATGTATGACATATTCATGAATACGATACATGCTAATTTTTAGTAATGAGGTATTTATCAAGGTTCTTTTTACGACCGGTAAAGAGTACCTTTCCTCTTATGACAAAGAATGAATATTTACTCTGAATTGATTTCTGTATATCTTGGGAAACACACAGAATTAGGCGATGAACTTTGGTAGTAATGTATATTCATCATATACAAAAGAAATATTAGAAAACCGAGTAGAACTTTATACCATTGGTTTACTATTTTTTCATCGGCGATCTTGGACACTCTATACTTAAAGTTTTATTCTTTAATAATAGAATTACACGTACATATTTCCTCTCAAATATCATTGCAAAAAATATCATTCATGAACACTTGACTTGTATTTTTATTTGATTCTATCCATTGGAAGTAATAGACAAGACAAAGTATCCAGAACATCTATCAACAGTTAGAAAACAAGAAAGGTAGACTACTCCGCCGCGGTATGAACATGTTCCCGCAAAAACCGCTATAAAATCCGCTACCCAGTAATGCAAAAAGGATAAACATTCTGTAGCGGGTTGTGGATCCACTCTGGCTATAGATAGAGAAATGAACTTCATTGGGCCCACTATCTAACTACTTATGTAACTAAATATATACTTATATACATATGTTGAGTTGTTGAACTTCATAAACAAAATTCTCAATTTTCCTAATTGGGAGTCTTCAACCCTTTTGGGACGAAAATGTCTAAACTTGGGTTACCTCCCCCAAATGAATTTTTTATCGATCTAGCCGTGATATATCATTTTACTCGACATTTCCAAGTATAAAAGATTATTTCATCCAAGAAAGAACATGATTGATAGAACACAACAAAATAAAGTCTTACTACAACATGTTGAAATATAACATATGCCCGACTTCCCAAACATACCTTTTTTCTTGAGTTGTAAATTCACTTTCAATCTTTTTTCGACAAATCTTTCACAACGTCTCTGTCAGCTTGATAAACTGAAAATATTATACGTTCACATCTAACGAACAAGTTTATATATTTATTGTCTTATACTCAATTAACACGTTTCTATCTGAGGAGAAAATTTTGTCACACGATATTTGTTGATGGCATTTATGATCTGACGATCTTATGAAATAGGGATTGATTCATTAGACCTCGTACCACCTGAAAAACCATCAAAACAATTAAATTTTGAAAAACAGGTAGTTCACTCCGCAGCGCTATGATCATAGCCCTACAAAGCCGCTATGGATTAACGGGTAATGAGTCTGATTTGCCTGTAGATGGAGACATGAACTTTATTGGGCCCATTTTCAACAAGTTTCACTTTGTAACATTGTAGCTACTTATATTATTAAATATATATTTATATACTTATGTTGCAGTGTTGACCTTTCTTAAAACAAACTTGTCAGTTTCAGCTACTTTGGGATTTTAAACTTTTAAGGAAATAAAAGGTCGAACTTTGGTCGCACCCCCTTGAATGTTTTCTCTGTTTCTCGATCTACATTTGACATTTCATTTTTCTCGACCTTATCGTTAGTTGTAAGAGGCGACTAAATGGACAAGTCCTTCTGATGAGACTGCAAAAACCGAGGTCCCATGTAATACCAGGTGTGGCAAGAATAAGATCCCTCCTGTTCAAAGGCCAGAAGCGCCGAGCATATGCCTAAATGTTGCAACTCTTCAATGACAATGGTGACGTCTCCATATGAGTGAAATATCATCGAGAGGGATGTTAAACAATATTCAATCAATCAATCTTATTACAAAACCTTGAACAAAATATAGTTTTTAACAAAATGTCTACCAACAACTCTATCAAAGTCTTATCGACGTCTCGTCATGGTGAATTGGAAATAAAGTCCATTTATCGGTGATAATCAACCGTCAGACATCACCCACTGCTTTTTAAATGCGAAAATTCGGTAACGGGAGATCTCAACGGAAGTTAACATCATTATGCAAATGGGAATTCCTTTGCTGATCTCATACCCTCTGAAGTTTGTGTGGGGGAAAAGAGGAGGGGTATTTCAGAGCCACAGTTTAATGACAAAATAATATTGATGTGCCTAAAATAAGGATGTGTAATACATTATATCAATGTATATAAAAATGCAACAGGAGAGGGGGATTGAGTTCAAAGGGATAGGTTTCAAACTATGCAATTTGCTGTATTTGATATGTATTTGTAGATGTAATTGAAGAGAGTTGTAATTGTCCGACTTTTACTTTATCTAAAATATTTTTTAAAAGTCCTTTTGTTTGTCTTTTTCTTTCGTTTTGGGGGAGCGGACTTAAGCCATTAAGATACTGTTTGAATGCTTTTATGTACAATACAGTGGAACATTCTGACGGAGATATTTGCCAAAACTTCAGTAAAACTGTCGCTAAACAACATTGGAATGTTCGAGTGAACATTGCTCACACACCCGCCTCTTCTGCTTAGTTTCCAACGCACTAAGTTTTATCACCCATTGTGACACCACTAAAATTTATACATAAGTAGGACATCAATAAAAATATATAAATGTTTATTCGGTATATACATATATACAAACATACATACATAAATACCAAGGATAACCCATGAAAGCTCGAAAGCTTATTTCCAATGGAGCCCTTTGAAGCACGGATGTTTGCGCTGGGCATCATTGATGTGGGAGGAAACTGGAGTACCCGGAGGAAACCCATGTGTCCGAGCTGGCGACCGACATACCCTCTCACATATAACCACATATTTTTGTGTGAGTTTCACAAAGTTTGAGTGATAATTTTGCACAAACATACAGCCAATCACGGGGATCGAACTCGGGTTCCTCTGAGCTACCCGGATACATTTTGACATTTGGATGTAAAAGTCAACTGTAAACGTCTGACAGTATGCCATCCTACACATATTGTGCGCGTAAGAGTGTCAATTCAATTGTCAACTTTTATTACTACATAACATCTACTTTCAACTCATCTTAAAATACAATAAATGCATGAATAAGTGAAATGATAATGTTTAGCGTCATAAAAAGGTTTATACCGATAAAATATTGTTCAAGATCTACTTCTTCGCTAAAACATCTGTACTGGTAATTATAATATTATTATTTTTAGGTATGTCAACGAATATTCGATTATTTTTGATGCCATCGACGGTCGACTATTTTCGTTTTCGAATAGTCAGTTAAAAATTGCACATACTGATAACTGATAATTTACCAATTTCATTACATGTGTTCTAATGGGTAAGGGTATTTGAAATGCTATAAGTTTGCATTTAATTTGAAATAAATAGAGTATGTCATGCATGTTGTCTTACTTAATTGTCATCATGGATGTTTACATTGGGGTCTACCTCACGGGATTTCTAATGTTAACTGAACACAAATTGGTTAGAATTTACACCTGGGGGATGCTGCCCATGCCATTCTACACATGTTTATCATGTTTCTCCTGTACAACACCTTTACATGGCTTTAATTCATTTAAAAATCATTTATAACGTTAAATTTAGATTGAATATGCCTTGAAGTAGCTCATATTATGCGTATGTTGACAAAGCCAATTAAATAAGAGCAAGTTATACTGAACAATATAATTATGTATATACATTGATACATTGTACAAAGGAACATCACCGTAACAGTGGTAAAAAAAAAAGTTAGAATAATCGAATATTCTTCGACTAAAGCTATCAATTAATCGACTTAGCAGTTTACTCATTTTGGCATCCCTAATGATCTTTTATTTTATCAACCAATGAAAAAAGCGCTATCCGGAATTGAAATCAACTTCCGTCCTTCCTTTACCGAGTTTTCGCATTTGAGAAAAAGTAGACGTTATCGAATGGTTGATTATCTCCGATAAATTGACTTTATTTCCAATTGACCATGGCGATATGAGAGATAAGGCATTCACAGAAATGTTGTTATGCGATAGGGGTCTATCTATTATGTTACATCGAACTTTTCTACAAAACTTGTAAGCGATGCCACTCGTAAAAGATATATCAAAATGACGGCGTGCTATACCTTGTGAATAATTTGCTTACAGATAATCAATTGTTTTCATCATGTATATTTATAACATCGAGAGCCTGTGTCTTGATATATCACTTCACTTGATATTTTTAAGTCCGAGAGATTCGTCAATTCTTACATTTCATCAAAGCCACAACACAGATGATTTGTAACAATTAAAGAACAAAATAAAATAAATTATTTTTAGAATATGTTGAAATATAACATACCATGTCTCATCTCCCAAACATACCTTTTCCTTTGAGTTGTGAATTCACTGTCAATCTTTTCTAAACCAAGCCGTCACAACCTCTCTGTCAGCTTGATAAACTGAAAATATACTTTCACATCTCACGAACAGTGTTTCATACTTGTTGTTTTATTCCTAATTAATGCATTTCAGTCAGAGAAGAAAATACTCCTACATGATATTTGTTGATGGTATTTATGATCTGACGAACTTATCAAATAGGGATAGATTCATCACACCTCGTACCACCTGGAAAATCTTCAAAACAATTAAATGTTGAAAAACAGGTAGTTTACCCCTCCATCTACATCTAGCATATCATTCTACTTGACAATTGCAAGTGTAGGAGATTTGTCAATTTTTACATTTCACCCAAACCAGATCATAGATCATAGATCATAGAACAAAATAAGATAAAGTCTTGTTAATCAGTGTTGAAATATAACATATTATGTCCCATTTCTCAAACATACCTTTTTTCCTCGAGTTGGGATTTTACTGTCAATCTTTTCTCGACGAAACTTTCACAACGTCTCTGTCAGCTTCATAAACTGGAAATATACTTTCATATCTAACGAACAGTGTTTAATACTTAATGTGGTATTCTCAATTAACACGTTTCAGTCTCAGAAGAAAATATTCCTACATGATATTTGTTCATGGCATTTATGATATGCCAATCTTCATAAATAGGGATTGGTTCACTTTACCTTGAACCACCTGGAAAATCTTCAATACAATTTATATTTGAAAAACAGGTAGTTTAACCTGCAGCGCTATGAACATAGCGCAACAAAGCCCGCTATGGAAAACCGCTATCCTGTAATGCGGAAAGGATTAACTTTCTGTAGTGGGTGATAGATCTGCTTGAGCTGTAGATAAGCAGACGTGAACGTCACTGGTCCAATTTTTAACAAGACTCACTATCATATAAGTACTTATATGACTAAACATATACTTATATACATATATTGCGTTGTTGAACCTTTTAATCAAAACTTGTCAGTTTGATTTTGGAATCTATATCCTTTTTGGGAGGAAAATGTACAAACTTAGATCACACCCACCCCCACCCCCGGAGTTTTTCTCGATCTACACGAAACATCATTCTACTTCACAACTGTAAGTGTAGTAGATTTGTCAATTCTTACATTTCATCAAAACCAGAATTAAGATGGATCATAAAACAACATAAGATAAGGTATTGTTACTCAGTGTTAAAATATAACATATTATGTCCCATTTCCCAAACATACCCTTTTCCTTGATTTGGGAATCCACTGCCAAACTTTTCTCAACAAAATGATCACAATGTATCTGTCAGCTTGATAAACTGAAAATATTCTTTAACATCTAACGAACAAGGTTTAATATTTATTGTGTCCCAATTAACACGTTTCAGTCTCAGAAGAAAATATTCCTAGATGATATTTGTGCTGGTATTTATGATCTGACATTTTTGATCAATAGGGATTGGTTCAGCACGCCTCGTGCCACCTGGAAAATCTTCAAAACAATTAAATTTTGAAAAATAGGTAGTTTTCCCCAACTGCACAATGACCTTAGCCCTCCAAAGTCCGCAATGAAAAACCGCTATCCTGCAATTGGCTATAGATAGAGACATGAACTTCATTGGGCCCATTTTCAACAAGTCTCACAATCTAACTACTTATATAACTAAATACATACTTATATACACATATTGGTTTGTTGAACATTTTTCACAGCACACAATTGTAGTCAACCGAATTTTCGCTGTCATTTGAGCAAACGTGTCATGTGACTCAAAACAAAGCTCGATAGTTTGTTAAAATATTTTCATGAGGCTATGTATGTGATGAAAGAACCCATAAAAGCGATATTAGTAAGTACAGAAGGTATCGCTTTAGTGATTAATTATTAGTTTAACATTGAATTTGGCTCGCAAGAATTTAAAATCAGCCCGAGAATGCCGCCTCCAGCTGGAGGCGGCGAATTTCCAATTTACGTAATGGCACCGGTTCTGACGTTTTCCTGGCACGGTATATGTCGAAATCATAAAAAAGGCCAGGAAAACGTCAGCTATTTCGGATTAAAAAAGACCATAAGCGCCGAGCATAGGCCTAAATTTTGCAGCTCTTCGCTGGCAGTGGTGTCCACTCCATATGAGTGAAGTTTTCTCGAGAGAGGTGTTAATCAATATACAATCAATCAATCTTATTACAAAATCTTGACCAAAATATAGTCTTATTACAAAATATCTAGAAACAACTCTCTCAAAATCTTATTGTCATGGTGAATTGGAAATAAAGTCAATTTATCGGCGATAATCAATCGTCCGACATCGTCTACTGCTTTTTAAATGCGAAAATTCGGTAACGGGAGATCTTGACGGAAGTTAACATCATTATGCAAATAGGAATTCCCTTGCTGATCTAATACCCTCTGACGTTTGTCTGGGGAGGAAGGGGAGGGATATTTCAGAGCCATAGTTTAATAACAAAATAATATTGATGTGTCCAAAAGAAGGATGTGAAATACATCATATGAGTGTAGGTAAAAGGAAAACAAAGGAAGGTTAAATTAGGTTAAAATGGATCGGTTTCATCCTAATAAATTTGCTGTATTCTATACGAAAGGCGAAAATAACGAACAGTGATTAATCTCATAACTCCTATAAGCAATACAAAATAGATAGTTGGGCAAACACGGACCCCTGGACACCCCAAGGGTGGGATCACGTGCCCAGGAGAAGTAATCATCCTCTGTCGACCGTTCACACTCGCCGTGAGCCCTATATCCTGATCAGGTAAACGGAGTTATCCGTAGTCAAAATCAGTGTGCCAAGAACGACCTAACAATCGGTATGAAACACGTCAGATAGCATTTGACCCAATGATATGTTGTATTGACGAACTATATCGTTATAACGACCATAGAATATCCGAAATGCTGACTTCAATCGAGACTGTTGAAACCCCTGTACCATCAACTTGTTTGTCAGTAGCTTCCCTCGATTTAAAAACTGACTATACGCAGAACAAGCTATTGCGTATCGAATCAGTTGAGAGATATAAACACCATATGCAGGTGATAACGGAATACTGTTACATAAATATTGGAATTTGACCACGGAGAAGCTGAAATCATCCTGTTTGGCATACAGTTGAGTTGTCAGTTTGCCGTTAATGTCTACTTTTAATAAAATATCTAAGTATGAAGCAGAAGTGGATGACTCTGGTGTCTTTTATTTCGAGCTCACGGGGATATATCGAATCGACATATGAATGAAAGTTATTATTGTTAATAGATCAAACGTCGTCGATATATCTAAAAGTCGAATTGAATGCCACATCAAGAGATTTTTTCTTCTCGCGTAGAAGTTTTTGAATAAAGTCTACTTCATATGAATATAGAAAGAGGTCAGCTAACAAAGGAGCACAATTCATGACCATGGGAATTCCAAGGTCTTTATCGGTAGAGCTAAGATAGATGAGATTGAAGATAGTCTTAATTGTACAACTTTCACTCTACCTAAAATATTTTAATGTCCTTTTGTTGTTTGTGTTTTTCTTTCGTTTTCGGGGTAGGGAACTTTAGCCATTAACATACTGTTTGGATACTTTTATGTACAATACAGTGGAACATTATCAGGGAGATATTTCCCAGATTGCCAAAAGTTCATTAAAACTATAATTAAACAATAATGAAATGTTCGAGTGAACATTGCTCATACCCATTCAGCCATTGTGACACCAATAAAATTTCAAAAATAAGTAGGACATGATATTTGGATGTATTAGTCATTTTCAACGTTTGGCAGTATGCCATCCTACACGTGTGTGCACGTATGAGTATCAATCCAATTGTCACCCTTTCTTACTATCAACTCACCTTAAAATACACTGAATGCATAAATAAGTGAACTAATTATGTTTTGGATTATAAAAAAGGTATATACCAATAAAACATTGTCCTAGATCCACTTCTTCGCTAAAACATCTCCACCGCTAATTATGATATTCAGTATTTTTAGGGATGTCAACGAATATTCGACTATTATTCGATACCATCGACGTTCGACTATTTGTTTTTATTCGAATAGCAAGTCAACAAAATGCACACACTGATAATTTACTAATTTGAATACATGTGTTCCAATGGGTGGGGGTATTTAAAATGCCATAATTTTGCATCTAATTTGTAATATATAGAGTGTCATGCACCTTTCATGCATGTTGTCTTAATTGACATCATGGACTTCTACCGTTAACTAAACACTAATGGGTGAGAATTTACGCCTGGGGGATCTTCCCTATGCCGTTATATACACTCAAGGTCTTTATCATGTTCATCTTATACAACGCTTTTACATGGCTTTATTTAATTTTTTAAAATTATAACGCTACATTTAGATTGAATATGCCTTCAAGTAACTTTTATTATGCGTATCTGATCGTTTGTAACTAGGCAATTAAGGTTGATGGATTCTCATGTGATTTGCAAAATCTTTATTCAATTATATTTTGCGCATGATAGAAATATATCTTTCAGAGGAATTTTATTCACTGGATAAAAATTTTTAAAAATTGGTAAACTATTGATATTGAAAAAGTTTTTATTTTCCATTGATAATCAATTATTTATGATTTTAAAAAAGGTTGTCAAGGGCAATAATTCCTGTACTAGAATTCCCTCTAATGTATGTCATTTAGACAATGATTTCCCTAATATCCTCATTTAATTTTTATTTATTTATGAATTAGCAGAGGGTTTTTTAACTGTTGACATTTTAAATTTGTCATTTCAACAACTTTATATCAATTTTTATTATTCTGTTCAACGAAAACGTGTTATGTTTTTTTCTTTTTGATATATACTTTTGTTTTTGCATGTCTGGCACCTTTAAAAAGGTGGCAACATACACATTTTCTTTGGTTATTAATTGAACTAAACTATATTGAGTGTAAATTAATACAGTTTTTCCACTTTTAACCATTAATATAGATAAGTCACATGAGGTTCGATCAACCTTAAATAAGAGCAAGTTATACTGAACAATATAATTATGTATATACATTGATACATTGTACAAAGGAACATCACCGTAACAGTGGTAAAAAAGTTAGAATAATCGAATATTCTTCGACTAAAGCTATCAATTAATCGACTTAGCAGTTTACTCATTTTGGCATCCCTAATGATCTTTTATTTTATCAACCAATGAAAAAAGCGCTATCCGGAATTGAAATCAACTTCCGTCCTTCCTTTACCGAGTTTTCGCATTTGAGAAAAAGTAGACGTTATCGGATGGTTGATTATCTTCGATAAATTGACTTTATTTCCAATTGACCATGGCGATGTGAGAGATAAGGCATTCACAGAAATGTTGTTATGCGATAGGGGTCTATCTATTATCTTACTTCGAACTTTTCTCCAAAACTTGTAAGCGATGCCACTCGTAAAAGATATATCAAAATGACGACGTATTAAACTTTGTGAATAATTTGCTTACAGATAGGCAATTCTTTTGATGATATATATTCAAAACATCGAAAGCCTTGTCCTGATATATCATTTCACTTGATATTTTTAAGTCCGAGAGATTCGTCAAGTCTTACATTTCATCAAAGTCAGAACACAGATGATTTGTAACATTTTTTTAAAAAAGCAAATTAAAGTCTTATTACAAAATATTGAAATATAATATATCATGTTTCATTTGAATTCACTCTCAATCTTTTATCAACGAAACTGTCACAACGTCTCCGTTAGCTTGATAAAAAGGAAACATACTTAAACATCTATCGAAGAATGTTGAATACTTACTGTATAACTAATTCCAAATTAACATGTTTCGTGAAGAAGACATTTCTACGTGATATTTGTTGATGGTATTTATGATCTGACGATCTTGATAAATAGGGATTGGTTCACCAAACCTCATACCACCTGAAAAATCTTCAAAGCATTTTGAAGAAAAGGTAGTTTACCCCGCGATGGTATGAACATGGTCCTGCAAAGCCCGTTATGTGAAAAACTGCTACCCCGTAATGCTGAAAGAATTAACTTTCTGTAATGGGTAATGGATCCACTTTGGTTGTACATAGAAAGACATTAACTTCATTGCGCCTATTTATAAGAAGTCTCACTATTTAATTACTTATATTATTGAACATAGAGACATTATTTGTCGAAATGCACATCTGGTGCATCAAAATTGGTACCGTATAAGTTTTACATATACTTATATACATATGTTGCATTGTTGCATTTTTAAACAAAACTTGTCAATTTTGCCTGCTTTGGAGTCTTCAACCTTTTTTGGGAGGAAACATATCTTATTCAATATTCATAAGTCTGAGAGATTCGTTAATTCTTACATTTCATCCGTGTATATATATATATATATATATATATATATATATATATATATATATAATACGATTTGTAACATTTAAAACCAAAATAAAGTCTTATTACAAAATATTGAAATCTAACATATTATGTCCCATTTCTCAAACATACCTTTTTCTTTGAGTCGTGAATTCACTGTCAATCTTTTTTCTTTCACAACGTCTCCTCCAGCATGTTAACTTTAAAATGTACTTTAATATCTATCGCACAAGGTTTAATACTTATTGTATAAATGATATTTGTTGATGGTATTTATGATATATCGGTCTTAATAAATAGGGATTGGTTCACCTTACCTCATAACTCCTGAAAAATCTTCAAAACAATAGAATTTTCTTCACTATCTCGATTGCCCTGGTCGTTATCTTTACTTGTTTATGTTCATCTGAAAATGTTTGTTTGTGCTGAATCATCACTCAAACTTTGTGAAGCTCACACAAAAAATGAGGTGAAAGAAAACCATAAAAGAACAAGCTCTATCTCTGCGCCTCCAATGTTTAAAGGGAAAATGCATAGTTGTTCCTGGTCAACCACAGGATCTGCCATAGCCTCTGTAGTGGAATGTTACCATCTCATTACACAAGATTCTTCAATGGAAGTGTAGTAGGAGGAAAATACCAAATTTTTGATGAGGCTGAGCATAAAGATTCTTTTCAAGCTGCACTGCAACTTAATGTCAATAAAAGCCTGGCACTTTACTAGAATTTAGAAAACAATCTCAAACAAATCAGATATACTGTGTGGTAAACTTTGAGGGACCCATAGCCTTCTTAAGCCCCGTTCACATGCCCTGATTTACTCACGGGATGCAAATTTTACATATATGCAAAATCTGCACCCGTCTGTAAATTTGAGCATGTGAACGCAATTGCATTCAAAAACTTCTACGTGAGAACAAAAAATCTCTCGCTGTGATCTTCAATTCGACTTTTAGATATATCGATGACGTTTTGTCTATTAACAATGATAGCTTTCATTCATATGTCGATTAAATATATCCCCGTGAGCTCGAAATAAAGGACACCACAGAGTCGTCCACTTCTGCATCATACTTAGATATTTTATTGAAAGTAGACATTAACGGCAAACTGACAACTCAACTGTATGACAAACGGGATGATTTCAACTTCTCCATCGTCAACTTCCCACATTTATGTAGCAATAATTTATTATCACCTGCATATGGTGTTTATATATCTCAACTGATTCGATATGCAAGAGCTTGTTCTAGGTATAGTCAGTTTTTAAATCGAGGTAAGCTACTGACAAACAAGTTGATGGTACAGGGATTTCAACAGTCTCGATTGAAGTCAGCATTTCGCAAATTCTATGGTCGTTATAACGATATAGTTCGTCAATACAACCTCGCATTGGGTCAAATGCTGTCTGACGTGTTTCATACCGATTGTTAAGCCGTTCTTGGCACACTGATTTTGACTACGGATAACTCCGTTTACCTGATCAGGATATGGGGCTCACGGCGGGTGTGACCGGTCAACAGGGGATGCTTACTCCTCCTAGGCACCTGATCCCACCTCTGGTGTGTCCAAGGGTCCGTGTTTGCCCAACTATCTATTTTGTATTGCTTGTAGGAGTTATGAGATTGATCACTGTTCGTTATCTTCACCTTGCATGTGTGCAAAAGTGAATATACATATGTGCAAATATACACCCGGGTGTAAATCTGCACCGACTCGGACCAGATGCAAATTTACTTTTGCATATATGTATATTTACTCCTAGTGTATTTTTCGTCATGTGAACGTACACACCGTATACAACGTCACACTCGAGGAGTCGTCACTGTGGATCACGAGGGATCAGCTCCGAAGAGGAGCAAATACAGCATCACCGAATATGATATCGCTTTTCTCATAAAATACACCGTATTTCTGCAAACATTATATTGCATGGAGTGTCGTATACATATGTTGATCAATCAAATTTGTCACCAAAGCCTACACAGCGAGGGAAAATCCTCCTTCTCAATTGCTAATAATCCGCCATCTTTATCAAACTTCGAGAATCATTGCCATTTGACCCTAATTTGTGAAGTACCATGTGAACGCTTTGCAAATATACTTTTACACACGGGTGCAATTTTTGCATATATGCATATATATATATTTGCATATATGCAAAATTTGCACCCCGTGAGTAAATCATTTTGTATCATACATGACTTTCGCCCATTCATTTTTTTTAGTTGAACAACCAAATGTAAACTTCTGAGAGCGTGTTCGTTAATTTTCTTTGCATTCTTCCATTTGTATGATCTAAATTTTCATTAAACAAAAGTTTAACACCTTTTTCGTATGTTTGTAAACAGCGGTGTATATGTTGTACCATGGGGCCAGATTTTATTCTGTGACCATAGGGTCAATTGAGCATCCAATGTATAGACACAGATTACATCTTATTTTTGTTTTTTATTATACGCCCGTCATTAGGCGGGACGTATTGTGTTATGGCACTGTCCGTGCGTCTGACCGGCTGGCTGGCTGGCTGGCTGGTTGTCCGTCCGTCCGCCCGGGCCGGGGTAATGTTTTCCGGATTTTTTTTCCGTAATGGATGCATGTACAACTTTGAAATTTGGTTACAATATCTCCCTCAAGAATTGTAAGAGTGAGATTGCATTTCAGCTGGATTGGTCCATCCTTGACCTACCTTAGGGCTATAAGTATGTCAAACAGTTTTCCGGATTTTATTCTTTACAGATACAGATATTGCCCTGAAATTTACACATAAGCTTCTTTTCAGAGGAATACAAGTTCAGTTTTAACATTTCAGCTGGATTGGTCCGTCCGTTTATGACCCACATTACGAATAAAAGTAGGTCAAACAGTTTTCCGGGCATTTCTTCATTATGGATACAGATATTGCCCTGATATTCAGTCAAAGGCTTCCTTTTGGAGAAATACAAGTTCTGTTTACATTTCAACAGGATTGCTTTATCCTTGACCTACTTTTGAGCTAAAAATAGTTCCAACAGTTTTCCGCGCTTTTTTCATTGCGGATACAGATATTGTCCTGATATTTAGTCAAAGGCTTCCTCTCAGAGGAATACAAGTTCAGTTTGCATTTCAGCTGGATTGGTTCATCCTTGACCTACTTTTGGACTAAAAATAGATCAGAAAGTTTTCCGGACTTTTTCATTACGGGTACAGATAATGCCCTGATATTTAGTCAAAGGCTTCTTGTCGGAGGAAAACAAGTGCAGTTAACAT
Source organism: Ostrea edulis (assembly GCF_947568905.1). NCBI lineage: Eukaryota > Metazoa > Mollusca > Bivalvia > Ostreida > Ostreidae > Ostrea > Ostrea edulis. The sequence goes on along the minus strand of NC_079165.1, from coordinate 97,705,755 downwards.
TTTAGCTGGATTTGCGCACAACTACCTACAGTACTTTAGGGGTAAAAGTAGGTCAAACAGTTTTCCAGATTTGTTGGGTATGGTCACAGGTATTGCTATGAAATTTAGTCACAACTTCCCTTTCGGAGAAATACATAGTCAGTTCACATTTCAAATATTTCAACTTAATTGGTGCACCACCTACTCTAGGGCTAAAAGTAGATCAAATTGTTTCCTGGATTTTTTATCATCATAGATAGATATTACACCGACATTTTGTCACAACCTCATTCTCAGAGAAATACATAATCAGTTCATATGTCAGATGGATTGGTGCACCATGACCCACTTTAAGGCTTTCCTATTCAGAATGTGTGTTGTATCAATTCAGATCGCACAATATGCTTCCAGGTTGAATTTCACTATCCGACGGGCGTGTGTTGTACCGTTTGTGGTACTAATGTTCAATTTGCAGCTGAGATAGCCAAACTTTTAGCTGGCTGAACAGCTGTTGCGAGTGGATGGGAATATGGGAAACGACATCTTTAAATCCAGGTTGGGATAACTTGCCTGTGGGTCATGTAGGGGGCTGCCCTGAGCAAATGCGGCCAGTTATATTGGACGAACAGGTTGGTCGTTCCAGTGTGGTGAGTGGGCAATGCCGTAGAGCCCTCAGCAGTAATGGGTTGATACCTTGGGGAATACATCTTACATTAGCCCTATCAATAGTGGCGGAGAGGAACATAGTAGTGGTATTTATGACCAACCTCAGTCCCCCAGCATGCGCCTCTCCGAACAAGCGGAAGATCTACCAGGCCTCCATGTCACCAGTACATCTATCAGAATCGGTAAGGTGTTGGTGAATCACAATTGTTACGGTTTCAGATGAGTAATGTACCCGTGGGGCATACGAACAATGCAGAAAGGGGATGCATTTTGGTCACTCACCAGTCAGACAGGTGATTAGACATCAGAGCAGGTCTCCACTGGATAGGCATGTCAATACAGGAGACTGTAGGGCTAATGGTAGGGGTGGTCCCGAGTTGTTTTGTCAGTGTGTGTTCAATGTTCCCTCCCCAGGAACCTTGACTCGAAATAAATCTGGTCAAGTGCTCTATAATCCTTAAAGGCCGAGGTTTTCAACCGGCCGGTTTTCCTCAGGTAAGTTAAACGCGGGGCGGAGCTAATTTTAGGAAGGTGTGAAGCCTCAAGCCCAAGGGAACCCTGCTAGTTTGTATATACCATCCTAAATACACGGGGTGTTACCTGCAATACCTGTATGTTTTTGTAACATTGAAAAATTCATTTTTCTTTTGCAGGTTAATCGAAACATTGATTATTAAATCTAATGAATCAAACATGTAAAAATTAAAGCTCGATAAATTATTTTGTTTAAATGAGAACGTTAGCCATTGATAAATTAGGCAGAATATTCTTTATTCTACGTTTTCTTGTATCCATTTGACTGCCTTGACGGAAACCTAGTATCCGACGATGTATAACTTGTTCTGTCTCATCACAGAAAAGCTCAACCAGTTTATCCAATGTAAAGTTTATTGAATAAAGCAGGTAAAAAGCTACAAATAAAGAAAATCGCATTCAAATAATCATTCAACCATTTCAAAGTTCAAAATATCGAAAAAGCATTATGACACAAACGGTGTTCCATATTAAGAAATTTTGGACAAGGTGCATCTTCTAGAAATTATTAAATCCTGATAAATTCATAGTAATAATACTTTCAGAAGTGTACAAATACAAGAATAAGTGAAATATATCGTGACATAGAATATAAATCGGTTTAAGAAGCGCTATTGGGAAATGGCACATTGTCAACAATACTGAGCATAAATTGAATTGTTGCACCAAATCTGACTAAAGAAACATAAACTGTATCTTGCATATAAATCAGACATAGGAATAATGCCAATATAATCACATTACTTACATCGTGGTGGTGTACAAGTTCCAAAACAAACAGTTCTTTTACCGTGGTGTAACCACGTGTGTCCATTGATAGAGGAGATAATCAAAATCAAAGTCTATGGAGCGCAATACATGTAATAGGAATACACTACACTCCCCACCTGATGTTGAAAATATCACCACTTCGGATGTAATACATAATAACATGGAATTTCTGCCTGAAATCCATAACTGAGACATACAATCTATGCATAATACAACATAATATCAAAGTCAAAAAAGGTTTCAGTCCTCGTGAATTAAAAGGACCATCTCCGATGTGGGTCTTTTGAAGGTTGCAGGTTTTCCCTCTTTCATTATTATCACTTCAGCTGAGCGGACCTTTCCATCAGCACTCTTGATAGCATTAGTCTCGGTTCCAGTTGGCCACTCATTCCTAGATGTTGTCGGGTCCTTCAGAAGAACAACATCTCAAAGATTGGGAGAATCATTCTGCCATTTACGTCTCAACTGAAGGGTTTGCAAATACTCCCGCTTCCAACGTTCCCAGAAAATGTTAGCTAAATGCTGAACGCAGCGCCACTGTGACTTGTACATATCTTTGAGTGTGAATGGATCAAATTTCATCGGAATTTTACCGGTCTTTTGTGTCAGTAACATGTTGGGGCTAAGAATCGTAGGGTTCTCTGGATCAGATGACACTGGAGCAATCGGCCTGGAGTTCACAATGGCACAGACTTCAGCCATAAGAGTGGTCAAGACTTCATGGCTCAGATGTTTCGAATGCAGGTCTATGAGCATCGAGTCGAGTATCCTCCTGGCAACTCCGATCATCTGTTCCCACATTCCACCCATGTGGGAGGAATGTGGGAGATTGAAAATCCAGGTTACTTTGTTGTCCAGCAGGAAATCTGCGACAGGTTTCTTTTCTACGTTGATAACGTTAACGTTTAAGTCGTCGGTTGTCCCTATAAAATTAGATCCGCGATCTGAACGAATTTCCTGCACACTCCCTCTGATTGCAATGAATCTACGTAGGCTATTGATGAAAGAGGGGGACGATAATTCCTCTATCACTTCAATGTGTATCGCCCTGGTGTAAAGGCAAGTGAAAAGAACAGCCCATCCCTTGCTGTTTAAGACTCCCCCTCTGATCTTCCTGGTCACAACAGACCATGATCCAAAGACATCGAGTCCTATGCATGTGAAGGGAGGGAAGATTGTAATCGATCTGTAGGCAAGTCGGACATCATTTGGAATTCATATTTCCCACGCAATCGGCGGCACATGACACACTTGTGTAGCAGAGATGATATTAAACGTTTTCCTCCTACTAGCCAGTATCCTGCTGACTGCAATGCACCGGCAGTAAAATACCTTCCTTGGTGTTTCACTGATTCGTGGAAATGTCTCACGAGTAGAATAGCCAAGTGGTGCTTCTTAGGAATAATGGCAGGGTGTTTTTCATTGGTTGTCAGTTGTCCTCTTTTCAAGCGACCTCCTACCCTGAGCAAACCGTTCTTGTCAATTTTAGTATTCAATGTGATAAGACTGCTGTTTTTCGGCAATGGTATTTGCAACTGCAAGCATGCAATCTCCTGTGAGAAAACCTCTTCCTGAACCATGCGAACAATTAGGTCCTCTGATGAGAGTGAAACGTATGATGCTGAAAGGCTCTTCGTATGACAATGTTTCCTGCACAGTGTTCTCAAAGGGTCTATCGATCTCACCAATTTTGTCCCTCTGGAGAATCTCTCCATCGTAGGACCTATACGAAATGATTCAGATTGCACGCCTTTGCTTTCGATAGTAGATTTCAAAGTGTTGATTTTCGCAGGCTTGCGAATTTCTTTGTCGTTCTCAGGATCACAAAGGTGATAATCTGTTTTAGGGCAGTCTTCTATCGGTTCTTGAAGTTGAGGCGGCCCCAGAATCCACATGTCATTTTTATGGCATCAGCAGTCATACGTCTAGTACCAGAATCTGCAGGGTTTAATTTTGTTGCAACGTAACTCCACTGACCTGGTGTAGTGGATTTCTTGATTCTCTCAAGTCGGTTTTCTACATACTTATAGAATCGTCGGGGTTTGGTGGTGTATATAGCCCAGTAACACTCGACTATCAGTATAAAAGTGAACATTATCAAATTTCACATCTAGTTCTTCACAGATGGTGTCAAATAGCTGAGCTGACAGTACTGCAGCACAAAGTTCCAATCGTGGAATAGAATGTCCCCTTGCTGGTGCGAGCTTGCTTTTCCCTAGAATAAATCCAACGTAGATGTTATCCATAGCATCAACTGTACGTAAATATGCTACTGAAGTAATGACCATCTCAGAGGCATCTGAGAAAACATGGAGCTCTTTGGATCGAGCAATTAAAAGAGAGATTGGCGCGTATGTCCTTGGAATATGTACATCTTCAAGGAATTTCAAAGAGTTTTTCCAAATCAACCACTTGTGTTATAGATGAGCAGGTAAGCGATCGTCCCAATTGTCCGAACCTCTTAATGTTTCCCTCATTAAGATTTCCTTAGATACAACCACTGCAGAAACAAATCCAATGGGTCATAGATTCCATTGATTGTAGACAATAGACCTCGTTTACTGAATGGTCTCTCTGCCATGGATAGACGGTATGTAAATGAGTCTGACTGGAGCTCCCAATCCAACCCTAAGCTTCTCTGCATGGGGAGATCATCAACGCTCAAATCGAGATCTTTGAGGTCTTTTGCCCTGTCTTCTATAGAGAATGCGTCCATAACGTTCTTGTCATTCGAAGTTATTTTATGCAAACGCAGATTGCCACCAGCTTTAAGGGCGGACTGTGTCCGTTTCAGCAAACTTATTGCCTCCTCTGCTGTATGTAGAGAAACCAGCCCGTCATCAACGTAAAAATTTCTTCGCACGAAATCTACTACATCGGATCCATAGACTTCTTCATTGGCAGACGCTGCCTTACGAAGACAGTACATGGCAACAGCTGGCGAAGGCGAGTTCCCAAAGACATAAACTCTCATGCGATCGTCGATCAATTTCTTGCTGATGTCGTTGTCTTCGTACCAGAAAAAACAAAAAAAGTTCCTGTGTTTCTCATCAACGAGAAAACAGTGAAACATAGATTCTATATCTGCTGTCACGGCTACAGATTCCTTTCGGAAACGTAAAAGTACACCCAAAAGTTTGTTGTTCAAATCCGGACCAGAGAGAAGAATGTCATTCAAAGAAATATTTTGAAATTTAGCGGAAGAATCAAACACGGTCCTAATTTTTGACGGCTTCTTAGGGTGGTACACCCCGAATACCGGTAGATACCAACATTCCTCATCCACTTCCAAAGGTGGTGCTATCTCTGCATGGTTGTTATCCAGTACCTTTTTCATGAATGAAATGAAATTGTCTCGTTTGGTTTGATCTCGACGGAGGCTGGTATCTAGATTTTGAGCTCGCTTTAGTGCATACATTCGGTTGTTTGGAAGTCGCAGTCGTTTCTCTTTATATGGCAACGGAGCTTCCCAATTCCCTTTAATAGAGAGGTGAACATCTTTGTCCATGGTTCTGATGAAGTTCTTGTCATCTACTGAGAGACCAATTGTATCGTCGTCCCTTTGTTTCATGAATACAGATGCGTCCAGATCTCGAAGTGAGTATCCAGTGTCTTTACGAACCTCTATGTGTATATCATTCGCACAAGGTTGGAATATGGATGACCTTCCATTAGGTAGAAGGTAAGTCTTATTCACTACCTCTGAGTTAGGACGATGGACCTTGCTCAGACAAGATTCACCAAGTATCACCCAACCTAAGGTAAGTCTCTGTCCAAACGGTGAATTTCTTGCGCCTGTTCGCTGCTCTAACACATGATGAGCTTCTGGAATGTCACGACCAATTAAGAGTAGAATCGGAATATCTTCATCGACCTCAGGTATGTCTTTTGCAATGTCATGGAGATGAGCGTATGATCTTGCAATCTCTGGTGTAGGTATTTCTTCACGGATCTCCGGAATGTAATTACATTCGATGGCAAACGGTATGTCAATATATGATGATCTATCTAGTGATGAAACTGTGAGATATTGGGCTTGTCTGCCAGACATATCCACTATTCCAGAACAAGACGTTAGCTGAAAGTTTGTCGTTTCACTATGGATATCCAGTTGATCAAAGACGTCTGATTTGACCAACGATTTGTTACTTTGGTCATCGAGTATTGTGTACGCTTTAAACAATTTGTTTGGATTGTTTTTCTGGTGTAAGTTCACTAAAATCACCTTAGCACATGACTTCCCGCAAAATTGATCTTTAGAGATTTGTGTGCATGCCGATGTTACATGACTCATCTTCTCCCCACCATGATGGACCACAGACATACTGGAGTGAAGAGCACTAGGATAAGAGTTGCTTCCACACTCATTGCAGTGAATTTGCTCTTTGCATTCCCTGGATTCGTGTTGATCTGAATTACAACATCTGAAACAGAGTTTTTTCTCACGCACGAAACATTTTCTTTCTTCAAGTGACTTGTTTCTGAACCCACGGCAGTCATTAAGACTATGGTTGGTCTTGTGCAGAGGGCATACTATGGCAGACTTAGCATTTTCTGAGTTCTGCTTTATTTCAGTCTTTTTAGTCGAAATCCAGTGTTTCACTTGAGTGTTCTTTTGTCCAACTCTCTCCTTGGGTTTGGAGGAATCCGTTGAACTTTCGCTGGTGTACATGAATCCTGGGTCATTTTTCATTCTGCTGATATCTTCCATGAATTCGACAAAATAGGAGAATGGAGGGAAAATAACAGCATGCTGTTGTTTGTATTTGTATGCAAATGTTGTCCACTTTTCTTGGATGTTGTTGGGAAGCTTGCTGAGTAAATGAGCTATACTAGAATATGAATTGAAGTGAACCAGCAGAGTCGAGTATTTCAGATTTTGCATAAGTGATTCAATTTCGGAAAGCAAGTCAAGTAAATCATATAGTTTCACATTGTCTTTGTTGGTAAGTTTTGGGAAAGAAGATAATCTGGACATTAACACAGATTCCAGTAGCTCTGGACTGCCATATCTTTGATTGAGACGCTCCCAAATTCTCCTTAGCGCTTCTGTTGGATTGGAAACGTTTGATGACTTAATGCTTGCGGCGTACTTTAAAGAAGTTGGTCCCAGCCATTTCATAAGAAAATCAAGTTCCTCAGAATTTGTGGCACCCAGGTCGTTCATTATTTCTTTGAATTGAGCCTTCCAAAAAATGTATGTTTGTGGCTGATCGTCAAACCGAGTGAGACGAGAGGTAAGCAAATCCTTTTTGAGCAGAAACTTGGTGAAGTCCTGGATTTGATCATGTCCGTTAGGTAAGACACCTTCTGGAATATGAGGTTGTCTTGGTACAAATGGTGCCGCATCCAAGTTGAAATCAACTGACAGTTTTGGTTTTTCGTTAAGGTTGAAAGCTAATTGTTCGTCAACGTATTGTGAAGTGCGGTGCATGGGATCCATGGCCTTCAAATCATCCAAATGTTGTGAATTAGCTTCTTCCTCTTCATTCTCTAGCACTTCAACCTCGGCTTTTGTTGCATCCAGCTTTTGTCTGGCACTAAGAAGCTTTAATCCTGCTTCAATCTCTGGGTTTTTTTCTCGATGCTGCAGCATGCAATATTTGTTCTTGTTCTGTGTTGGCAGCCTGTTCTATCAGTAAGGTTTCTCTTGTTGGATGTAATCCAGTCTTACTTTTGTAGCCTCTGCTTTCGCACGTATGCGGGCAAGTTCTGGGGAAGAATTGGATGCGCGACTGTTTCTCGATTGCTTTGATTTTGCGCTCTTTGACTGACGTGAGGCATTTTCGACTGCCACTTGGCGCACTTCGGTAATTTTCTCGATCACATGGTTCACTGATTGTTTACATTTTGCAACGGACGATAAATGATGCTGATAATCTTGAAGACTGGCTTCTGTTCTAGTTTTTAACAAAAAAGACACATACTCCGAAGAGATTGAACAGTAAAGGGCATAGGCCTTTGACATGCCATTTTCAAAATTCTCTAGATAGTTCAAGTTCGTAATTGATGAACTATATGATGAAATGAGATTTTCGACTACGGCCCATTGAATCTGCAGTCGAGACTTGAAATCATCATTTTGATTCTGGAATTGTTCTTCTCCCTTTTCGCTGAGGGTACGTATCCGTGGCTGACTATCCTGACTGTTTTTGATTGTCGAACTTGTTGGTAACATGGTTAAGATCCAATTGTAGTGAACGCCGTTATGTAGTTGACGATCAAATGTGAGTCTTCAATCCATCCAGTGGTCATGATCTTTTTACTGTTCTGTCTCATCACAGAAAAGCTCAACCAGTTTATCCAATGTAAAGTTTATTGAATAAAGCAGATAAAAAGCTACAAATAAAGAAAATCGCATTCAAATAATCATTCAACCATTTCAAAGTTCAAAATATCGAAAAAGCATTATGACACAAACGATCTTCCATATTAAGAAAATTTGGAGAAGGTGCATCTTCTAGAAATTATTAAATCCTGATAAATTCATAGTAATAATACTTTCAGAAGTGTACAAATACAAGAATAAGTGAAATATATCGTGACATAGAATATAAATCGGTTTAAGAAGCGCTATTGGGAAATGGCACATTGTCAACAATACTGAGCATAAATTGAATTGTTGCACCAAGTCTGACTAAAGAAACATAAACTGTATCTTGCATATAAATCAGACATAGAAATAATGCCAATAAAATCACATTACTTACATCGTGGTGGTGTACAAGTTCCAAAACAAACAGTTCTTTTACCGTGGTGTAACCACTTGCGTCCATTGATAGGGGAGATAATCAAAATCAAAGTCTATGGAGTGCAATACATGTAATAGGAATCCACTACATAACTGCCAAACATACAGTTTCCGACGGGAGTTCCTGCGTACTGCGCAGATTTTCTGGCTATGTACAGCTTATGTACCGATTATCGTCCCACCCCCCACAATGACTCAACATATTCCAAAACTGTTTAGAAAGTTTTCTTCTGTTTGAATTAGTTTTTCTGGACCGCACACCAGAATTATCTGGCTACCAAAGTTTCTGTGTGACTCCTCCATAACGCATGACCTACAAAAACGGTCAAGACATTCGGATTTTTCGACAGTTCCTTCAATAACAGGTCCAGAAGAATAATTCGTTCTTCCTCTGGATTCCAGTTTCAACCAATATACGCAAGAAAGAACCCTTATAGCGGTTAATCTGATAAGTTGACAGTTACATATACTTTTGTCGCCATGTTTCGAGGGAAAATTACGCTTGTAAATTTTCAACTGACTGAAAACAAGATTTCATTAACGTGCAATGTATTTACTCAAAATTAATCTGTTTAACATAAAATCGATGTCCTTGTAAATTATATTCTAACCATAATAATTATCAATCGTACCCATTCCTAAGCATAACCTTCTATAATCTATTATAATTTATGTAATTGGATGCAAAATTTATCACTATTATTGTGTAACTATCTCTACATGAAAGAGCCAAAACTGTTTCCCTCTCGAGCTGGATTATGTAGTAAGTATCAAAAGATTGCACGGACGCCTCGATCGCCAGATAAGATAGATAAGGTATACACAAAGACTAGTAACTAAATGTCCATCAATTTCTAGCATCCAATCTGAAGATTAATTTCTCCTGATTGACAAGGGTTCACAGACCAGGTAAATTTGAAGGCGGTGCTTATTTTAGCGGTCTTTAAGAGGTCAAAATGACAGAGAAACAGTAGTTGTGTGTCGGTGGTAGGCAGTAGAGTTTTGTTGTCGACAGGTGTGTGTGTTCAGAGGGCCTGGAATAATGTAGGGGTCAGGAACACGGGGTCAGCATAAACAGAGATGCTACTAGACGCAGATGAGAAGTTATGTATTTGGCTGAAGGACACCGGGATAGTGTCAGTTGCCATGGTAATATGACTTCTCATGGTAACTCTGAGTGTTTTCTGGGTTTTAAGGTTGGCATGGTTGTTGGGGCATGCTTTCCTTCCACCGTGTCTGAAGGTTGGGATATGATGGTAGTTTTGATACTAATGTCGAGGTATGTGGAGTTGAGTCGGGGTGTCTGGATGAGCCTTGGTCTGGAGCACTGCCTGGTGTGATAGGTATCTTGTGTTTTTCGGCTCAATTTGGTTTAAATGGTTAGACCAGTAGTGCTTGACAGTGGTATATGTAGATGCATGTAGCAAGGGGTTTTGTTGGCATCCAGGGAATAGTCAGTTATCATATGCAGATGAAGAATCTCGAGGCAAAAATGTAGTCGAGTGTCGTGTTGGCGAGTCTGGATTGTTCCAATTGAAGATCGATACATGTGCTGAGGTTTGTGACGAGGTATTTGTGGGTATGCCATGCAAGAGTGAAAGCATACAGGCTTTAATGGTAGTGCTAGAGACTGTTGCCAAGGGGCAGTCTAATCATTACAGGTATCCTAGCCATGGTTAAAGTGGTCACCTATCACTTCTCTGGGGAGTCTGTCCTCAAGACACCTGACAAATGTACCACAGTGTGTGGGTCCGATGGTGGATGCATTGCGTGTGGGTCTACTGGGATGTGTCTCTGTCGGGCTTGGTCAGAGTCACTGATGGTTGGGATAAATGTGTTTCCTATCAGACTTACAAGCTTTCCCTTGATAGATTTCTAATCAATGGTGCGGATGGGGTTGTCGCTTGTGCGAGTTCACATTGGTCGTGGGGTGATTGCTGTGCAGTCCCAGGTTTAAGTGCCAGTGAACAAGGGACACCCCAGGTTCAGTCATCCCAAGGGTATACGTAAAAAGTAAATGAGTTATGTAAGGGGCTCGAAATCCTCCATGCACACGGGGTCCCAAAATTCGGGGAACGATAACTGAGTCTATAGTAACGCTGCTTTTGGTTGGCGGGGACATCTTTCTGTAGTGTTACCAGATCTGCTGACCTCCAAGTTGTGATAACATCTGATGTGATGTACCAAGTCCGATGTCCAAGATTATACCTGTCCTGTGACATGTTTGTGTGGCGAAGGCTATGACCATATTTATGTAGCAATATTCGATTGCCACCTCCGTGTGTTGTTTATATTTCTCAATTGACTCGATACGCAAGAGCTTGTTCTTCGTATGGTCAGCTTTTAAATCGAAGCAGGCTACTGACAAACAGGTTGATGGTGCAGGGGTTTCAACAGTCTCCTTTGAAGTCAGCATTTCGCAAATTCTATGGTCGTTATAACGATCTAATTTCCCAATACAACCTATCATTGGGTCAAATGCTATCTGACGTGTTTCATATCGATTGTTAGGTCGTTCTTGGCACACGAATTTTGACTACGGATAACTCTGTTTACCTGATCAGGATATAGGGCTCACGGTGGGTGTGGCCGGTCGACAGCGGATGCTTACTCTTCCTAGGCACCTGATCCCACCTCTGGTATGTCCAGGGGTCCGTGTTTGCCCAAATATCTATTTTGCATTGCTTGCAGGAGTTATGAGATTGATCACTGTTCGTTATCTTCACTTTTCATGAAACATACGAGCACCTCATAAACACGTTTGTGGTAAATTGCGATGTCCTAATCAAAAGGACTTTCTCTGGATAACATCTGTTTTCAAAGAGCGTTTCCATCTTCTTTGGAAAAGATAGGAAACGTTTGTATTTTATTATTTTGAAACACGCCAATAAGATATTTACAACTGTCATCGATGGTATAACCCCGTCTCCATCTGATATCGCCAATCTTTAGGAAAAGGACACCGTTGTGCCAGCTGTGAATTGTGTCAAAACTGTCAGGATGTCGGTGTCCCCTAACACAAAGTCAATTTTGCCGTCATGCAAACATGTTGCTATATCTGTGACAAAATGACCTGGAAGAGGGTTTGACATGTCATAGTGACGAAATTCGGTGTTAAATGGAAAAGTCAAGGTTTGTTCAGTTACATGTGGACATAGTGAAATGTTTCGAGGAGACGATGAAGATACACAAGTTTGTTCTTACGTTACCAAATACTACAAGAACACTATCGTACTAGCTTAGAGAGCTTTGATCGCTACCCAACTGTAGATTCTCCATTCAATCCGATCAGATAAAATTATTTATAATGGCTCCAAAGTCATGTTTATGTACACTGGTAAAAAACTGAATTTGACATTTCTGGATTCTTTAAATTTTCGTCCCAAGAAACTGGCAAAATTTCCGAAGGCGTTTGGTTAAGAAGAACTAAGAAAATGTTATTTTCCACATTTGATTTTCATTCAATACGAAAGCTAATAAAAACTTTGTGGGTTCTCACTTGGAATTACAGTACTATGGTTGATAAAAATAAACCTTACCAAATGGCATCAAATGAGAACTCATGAAGTGTTCAACTTTTTTTTACTGCAATACTGCCGCGCCAATGTGGATATCCTATAACGGGAATGTGTGGAATTTAGGACTTTGATGATTACAGGTACCAACACGGAAACTCATTTAGTACATCCAGATGGTGTCGATCCATTTGATTACATAACAATAGCTAGTGTATGTATGGGGATATTTAAAACTCTCTGATCAGGAGAAAAGAATTTGAAATCATCCAAGATTCGAAACAAACTTGGCACGATGTCTGAAATAGGGTGTGTAAATGAATGAAACATTTCCATGGTTACCACAGTCTGACTTTAATGAGAAAAACCAGCAAAACCTTTATTCAATGGCTAGAGTGGGTTGTGGAAAAAAGTAGACGATCATGAAAATGGGTTTTCATCCAACATGTCCTCAACAATGGATGTTGTCGTATACCAAATACTAACTACAGATGTGATGGATGAATAGGTGTGCTATAAGTCAAAATGGAAAAGGCACCATTTATGGGTTTTAACGGTATATATTATTAAATCAATCAATACAAAATTCCTAATGAATTAACACACACCCCCCCTTCCATTAAGGGAGGGGCGGCAGAGATAACCAATTTTGATTTTTTTTAACGGTGTATATCATGGTTGCATACCGTGCTTTATCCACGATCGTTTGACCACTAGACAAACACCCTTCTATGAATCAGTCGATTTAAAATTATACATTACTAAACGAATAGAAGGATAACTCAAAGAACATGGCTATGATATGGTAATCGTATGGGTGCATAACTTTGAATACTAGTTAAAGATAAACCCAGCACTGAGGCAATTAGTTTTGACATTACATCTTCAAGATAGGCTTGATCCTCGTGACAGATTTTAGAGGTCGGACGAATGCTGTAAAGCTACATTACAAAACAAGAGAAGATGAGACAATCCAATATTACGATTGTGCTAGTTTATATCTTCACCTTGCATATGGACGATTGTAGATATCCCTTGGGTCACCCGATCATTATAACAGACAATTGTCAGAACATTTCGGAGTTACAAAAGTAATCGTTCTGTCACTCCAGTAATGTACCACGCCTGCCTCCCGTCAAATCAAAAACTAAAATCCCCGCTGTGTAAAAAATATACTGACAATGATCAAGATATAGGACTCATGGTGAGTGTGACCGGTTGACAGGGAAAGCTTTCTCCTCCTAGGCACCTGGCCCCACCTCTGACCTCTGGTGTGTCCAAGGTCCGTGTTTGCCCATCTCTCTATTTTGTATTGCTTATAGGAGTTATGAGATTGATCCCTGTTCGTTATTTTCACCTTTCATGACATATAATACAAAAACAAAGACCTCAGCATCTAAAGTTATAGATTTGCTAAAAATTACAAGTAATATGTTTGACGAATCTTGAAAAGAATTCTGTATCTGAAAATTCCATAATAATTTCAGAAGTCGTGCAGAGAAAACGTCGTTTGTGATAACTGCAGCAGCAGTAGACTACAGCTACTTTGTTGTGGTCTTTTGAACCATCTCTATAAATATCAATTGTAGAATGTTTGGATTGTTTTATTTCGGATAAGGTTTGCTTGAAAACAACGAAATTTGTTTAAGATTTTATATATTCAGAAAGTGATATATCTACTTTGGGTTTTAGTAATTTATGTGGAGGTGTTTCAGAACGTGATGAGGGTTTTACGATGTCCAAAGGTAAGTTAGAATCATGTATGTTTTTTAACAGATAGACCAATTGATTTTACACACATCTTGTATTTGTCATATAATTGTTTATGAAGCAACAATTTATACCACCGAAGCAAAGGCTATTCAACTTGCGTTAGAGTACATTAAAATTTCTAATGACAAACATTTTATTATAATCTAAGACTCCCTATCATGTCTACAGTCAATAAACAACATGAATATTGATCATCTATATCTTTTAGAAATATTTTGTAACTAAACAAGGTAAAATAGTTGAGTTCTACTGGATCCCAAATCACATTGGTATCCATGGCAACACCAAAGCAGACAAAGCGGCAAAAATACACTTCAAGATGATATTGTACACTTTAAAATTCCCTATAATGATTTCAAATATTTCATAAAACCATAGGTAAATTCTCTTTGATAGATTTATCATGATTTCTGTGACATAAGTAACCTTTATTCTATTTAAAACAAACTGTGTAACATCGTAATGAAACGCCAAGATGAAGTGATCATTTCAAGAATACGCATCGGACATTCAAAATTGACCAATTCTTACCCATCGTCGGATATCCACGGGTGTGCCGTTATACGGCTTTTGTTTATGTGTTTGTGAACTGTGTTTTCCGTTTTCGTCAGAACGTTATGATTTTTTCGTTTAGATCCGTTTACGAACTTTCTGTGTATTGGTAACTTCAGCGTGTCTCGTGCGTCCCGTGAAGAAGCATCAAATTGCGTATTATACCTACTTTACATCATCATGTCTTGATATAAAGCCACAATAGAGTAATTATAAATCATTATACATTGTATCTACTGTATCTACTATTTAAATCTAAGACTGCTAAATTTTCTATTTTTTATTATATCAAGGTAGAATTTGGTGTGAACATGTGTTATCGTGATAATATGTTTTGTGATGTGTATTCAGTGTTGTTTTTGTCTTATTTGTAGCGTTTACCACTTTCGGTCAATAAAATAAACTATAAACATTGGCGGAGGCGTTACAACGGGTGACCCCGTTTTTTACTCATTACTCATGATGAGTAAAAGACGAGATCACCCAGGGTATCCGACGATGATTCTTACCTACTAAATAGAGAACTTCAGTCTGAATGTATAGCTTGTCAGGGAAACTCGAACACTCTCAAAGAAACATTCCAATTAGTTAATCGCGGTAAAATGGCTGAAATATTGCCAACATGTCGTAAAACCGTAATCAATCAATCAACCATAATAATTTCACTGAATATAAATTCTAATAAGGTTTACCAAAATGAGATTTTTAATGAATTATGTAATGAAAATTAGATATGTGGAAATACATTTGACCCTTGTGTTGTAGAAAGGCAATCATTTCTGTAATATTTGCAAGAACTGTCACTGCCGGGCAACTCTTAGCTGAGAAACACACTTGCTATAGTTCTTCTGTTAA
Source organism: Ostrea edulis (assembly GCF_947568905.1). Classification (NCBI taxonomy): domain Eukaryota; kingdom Metazoa; phylum Mollusca; class Bivalvia; order Ostreida; family Ostreidae; genus Ostrea; species Ostrea edulis. The sequence goes on along the minus strand of NC_079165.1, from coordinate 97,690,359 downwards.
AAGCATGCTGAAATTTATTTTCAACTTGGCTGCAGCAGCTAGCACCACACAACACTATATTTGCTTAACTGCACTACCACCGGGTTTTCTGGTTCATTATGTCGGTCTAGCTCGACCTTTTGAATAAAGATGTACACTTGATATTCAACTCAAGGACTAACACTAATATGCGATATACTCATGAATTCGGACTTTAATTTAACCTATAATTTGTAAACCATCACAAACATTGCACGTTTTCTGGCACAAAAACCTGGCTTTAACCCCATCATTGCAAATATTGACGGTTTTAACCAGATGATCACAATTATTTTCAACGTCGACACAACCAGGTCCAGCTGTTTCGTCTGTAGGTGGTGCTGTGTACGGAGCATGCGTACTCCCTTCAGTTGTCGTCGCTTTCGTTGCTGACGTTGGTGCGGCTGTTGGAAACCCTGGATTGACGTGGTTAGTTTGCATACTTTGAGTGTTTGTAACGTGCTGTGAGCCAGATGATCCGCTACACATGTGGCAGGTAGATGCGCATAATAATTGTGCCGAAGCAGGCATAGAACAAATATCAATGTCGGCAACGAGCACCTGACAATTTAGCTGGCCATCTTTACAACTTGGGTCTGGACCCTTCAGGAATAAACATATTAACATTTAATAAAAAGCGTTAGATTGTCAAAATTTCATGTCATTATCTGTGCGAGTCAATAAACTAAATTTGCTGAAAGTTACCTTTACCTCTATGCTAGGTCCTGAAGTCATAGTTGTTGCAATTGAAATTTCACTGGATGAGGTCATCATCATTGAAGCAGATGACATCGTTGATTGAGTGGTAGATGTTGGTACTAAACAATTACAATCCATGCAAATACCGATTTAGTAGCATGTTAAAAAAGAACATACATGTATATCTGGGCTTAATAAGTATATTTCACCTGCATGTGGTTTATTTCTCTCAACTGATTCGATACGCAAGAACATGTTCTGCGTATGGTCAATTTTTAAATCGAGATAAATTGCTGATAAATAAGTTGATGTTACAGGGGTTTCATCAATCTCGTTTTACAACCTGTCGTTAGGTCGAATGCTGTCTTACTTGTTTCATACTAATTCTTAGGCCGTTCTTTACACACTGGTTTTGACTACGGATTACTCCGTTTACCTGATCAAGTTAGAGGGTTTTCAGCGGGTGTGACCGGTCAACAGGGGAGGTCAGTTCAGAGGTCCGTGTTTCCCTCTCTTGTAGTTTTATGGGATTTATGCGATTAAAGACTATACTTGTTGACATCATAAACAGTTGAAAAACGGAAATATTCATATCTAGTGATCAGAACGTCTCCATATGAGTAACAAATTCTCGAGAGGGACGTTAAACAAGATACAATCAATCTAGTGATCAGTCATCAAAAAATTATTTTGTTAAACACCAATCTGATCCCACGCACAAGTGCTCTGAATCTGAAATTGAAAATAAGCTGGAGTTCCTCATTGATAATATCTTCGTAGTCTTTGGTGATCAGGTCTTCCAACAGTCTGTTGGAATTTCCATGGACATGAATTATGTTCCTTTATTAGTTGACCTGTTTTTATATTCTTATGAAGCAGAATTCATTCAAATATTTCTACGTGAGAAGAACAAATATTTTACTGTGGCCTTAATTCAATGCGTCATTAAGATATATTGACGACGTTTAATTTATTAACAATAATCATTTTCATTCATATGTCGATTTGATATATCCCTGTGAACTCGAAATAAAAGACACAACAGAGTTGTTTACTTCTACTTCATACTTAGATATTTTATTGAAAGTAGACATTAACGGCAAACTGATAACTTAACTGTATGACAAACAGGATGATTTCAGCTTCTCGATCGTCAACTTCCCATATCTATGTAGCAATATTCCATTATCGCCTGCATGTGGTGTTACTATCTCTCAACTGATTCGATACGTAAGAGCTTCTTCTACGTATGATCAGTTTTTAAATCGACACAGGATACTGACAAACAAGTTGATCGTGTAGGGGTGTCAACACTCTCGTTTAAAGCCAGCATTTCGCAAATTATATGATTGTTATAATAATCTAGTTTGTCAATACAACCTGTCATCGGGTCAAATGCTGTCTGACGTGTTTCATACCGATTGTTAGGCTGTTCTTGGCACACTGATTTTGACTACGAATAACTCCGTTTACCTGATCAAGATATCGGGCTCATGGCGGGTGTGACCGATCAACAGGGGATACTTACTCCTCCTAGACACCTGACCCTACCTCTGATATATCCAGGGGTCCGTGTTTGCCCATTCTCTATGTAAAACTTACACGGTACCAATGTTGATGCACCAGATGCGTATTTTGACAAATAATGTCTCTTCAGTGATGCTCAAGCCGAAAAGCTAAAAGAAAAACTAGAGTGCCAAAAAAACTAACCAAATTCGTCCAAGGATCAGAGCTATGCATGTATTGCTTATAGGAGTTATGAGATTGATCACTGTTCGTTTTCTTCACCTTTCATTGATCACTGTTCGTTATTCACTTTTCATAGTCATAGATCACAAACCAATAGATACGCAGTTCTCCTCATCCGATCCGTCTTGACAGTCAACCTCCCCATCACAACGCCACCTGTGTGGGACACAAGCGCCACTGCTGCACTGGAATGAACCGCCGCTGCAGGTCGTTTTATTATCTGTCGGAATTTTGTTTGGTAAATATTAACATTTCAAAGATACCTTGCAAGACAAGTTCTTATTGGTTAACAAGACAAACGTAAATTTCCGTACACCCTGCAGCAATTGGAACAATGATTAAACTTTTCCGTCAGGTCGACTTCAGAATGACCCTGTTGAAGCCGAAGGTAAATCGCCGAGCATAGGCCAAAACTTTGAAGCCTTTCACCGGCAATGGTAACGTTAAAAAATATACAATCAATCAATAGAAATGTTAATATAAGCCTTTTACCACAGCCATATTCATCTATTTCAGATTTACAATCCATTTCGCCATCACAGCGCCAGTTGATAGGGATGCATGTTCCATCCTGACAGTTGAACTTATCATGCACACAAGTGTGATTAGTGGTGGGAAGTCCAAATGTGCCTAAAACTAAGAGAGCATTGTTGTTGGGGTTTTTTTGGGTAAAAATAGTTAAAAACCTTGCAGAAATGTTCATTTCGTCTTCGAAAGATGATATATCTGTTCATATGGATAGTCATTTTTTAACCCTTATTCGCTTTGAAAGAGAGAATTTCCCCCATAACATATTTTCTACAGAGTATATCAACATGAAAGATAATCACGTCAATATGCAAAATAAGTCATCCGTTTAGCTGATGTGGAAGGCAATATGCACAAGCCTTCCATAACATTATTACAAAATTGATAAATAATCTTCCTGTAAACTAACCATGAATTGTTTGTTTACAGGAAGACATTTTATTTTTATATATATTCAAAACATCGAGTGCCTGTGAGCGATATGCTAGGTTAAATGGATATGATTTGTAAAAGTGATTAGGACGTGTACTTTTAGTGGCTTTGTGTTATACAGTTATTTGAAAATTCAATCTATTAGTACTAGTTTCAGAGGATTAAAATTTGATTTTGATTTTCTGATTACGAATAAAATATTCTTTATATTTTTGGTATTCAATTTGGCACTTTTGTTGATTTTTCCAACAAAAATGAAATGATGGATATTCATAAAGGAGTCCTCCACGCAACTAGAGCTGGTAACATGGAGAAACTATGAACAGTAGTATGATAGTTCTAAAAAAAAATTCAATATCTTTTCCCATGGTGAAGGTCCTTCCATCTTGTTTAGAAACTTATTTACACTAAGTTGTATTTTTCACATTACTTTCTTTGTAATTAATATAATAGATATTGTCACAGTTGTTTAACCTGAAATATATCTGAAAACAAAATACATGTTATAATTATGTGTTTCAATTTTTATATTTCCTAATTTAATTAGATTCTCGATTAAATTTTCCCAATTCCCCAAAATGGCGTTTCCCAGAATTAAATCCTTGAATTAGATAGGTAAAGCGGATCAAATTAAAGGTTTGCAGTTAACATGACTTGTTGAACGTACAGCGTGTTGGCTGTAAAGTTATGGCAATTGCAGCCAAGTGAAGGCAAAAAGTATCATGATATCTGTTCCCTATCGCTACGATATGATGAACATCATGACGGACCTAGTAGAAGTTTCCCCGAAAACAGATATGAAATCGAAATATCACTAAAAATGTTCCAAAAAGAATATAATATGTTTCAATGCAATAAAATCTTTTACTTATCTTCTTTACCTATTAGGGGGTGGGGTGAAATTGGAAACACACAATTAATTTATTTTGACCTTAACAGCCGACGCCCCATACTGCAGCAGGCATTTGTGTGATAATGAAGTTTTGCTGCTGTGGCCCTAAACACCATCCTAGGCACCTGATCCCACCTCTGGTGTGTCCAGAGCTCCGTGTTTGCCCAACTCTTTATTTTGTATTGCTTATAGGAGTTATGGCATTGATCACTGTTCGTTATCTTCACCTTTCATTATAGGAGTTATGACATTGATCACTGTTCGTTATCTTCACCTTTCATTATAGGAGTTATGACATTGATCACTGTTCGTTATCTTCACCTTTATAGGAGTTATGACATTGATCACTGTTCGTTATCTTCACCTTTATAGGAGTTATGACATTGATCACTGTTCGTTATCTTCACCTTTATAGGACTTATGACATTGATCACTATTCGTTATCTTCACCTTTATAGGAGTTATGACATTGATCACCTTTCATTGATCACTGTTCGTTATCTTCACCTTTCATACATAGGTTAAAATTTGTGGCACTTCTCCTACAGCTGGTGATGTTTCAATATGAGTGAAAAATTCTCGATGGGACTTAAACATGTTAAAGCAGATAGCAGTAAGTCTATAGAAATTTCATTCAAATCATATAATGCTAACGTGTACCGGTAACTTATCAGATCTTGAAAGTGAATGACGTACCTAGAGTATAATTGATGTGCACGCACATTCAAGCAGGGCTATTTTGGTGCTCGAATTGATTGATTGATTGATTGATTGTATCTTGTTTAACGTCTCTCGAGAATTTTTCACTCATATGGAGACGTTACCAATATCGGTGAAGGGCTTCAAATTTTGACCTTTACTCGGCGCTTACGGCCATTGAGCAGTGAAGGTTCTATATCGTGCCACACTTACTGTGACACGGAGCATCCGTTTTTTAGGTCATCTTCGAGGACCCGTGACATTCACACCTGATGCCGAGTGTTTGGCGATAGAACTGTCACTACCTGTTTTAACGACTTAGGTTTATCGCGGCCGGGATTCTAACCCCGACCTTCCGCATGCGGGGCGAACGCTCTACCTCTAGACCAGTCCAGGGCGAAGACCTAGAGGGAATCCAGGAGAAAACTTCCAAATAAGCTGGTAAAATTTCATTAATCTAAAAGCTGAATTTAAGTTTCCAAAATAGGACACTTGAAAATATATCAAATCTTCCATTTCCACACTAAATCAGTGGCGGACCGAGAAATTTCTGAACGGGTGACGCAGCAAGTGACTGGATGTCTTAGGGTTGTCTTGAGGTTCAGGGCAAAGACCTGCTGGAGACCCAGGGGCGAAGCCCCCTGAAACTACAGAGTTCAAACAAAATAAGACGTATATACTTGACTGTTTTGGGACATATTTCTATCAAAAAATGTCTGGAAAAAATATCCAATCCGGAAAAAAAACCACCGCCTTCTGATTAAAAAAATTTGTTTTGTTAGCAGTCGATGTTGTTATAGAGTAAGGCCAAAAAAAAAAATGTTTTTATGGCAACCTGCTAAAAAAAATCGGGTCAGTAAGTCGATTTTTTTTTTTTTTTTTTAATTGTTTGCTATATAACGTACTTGTTGAATATCTTGGCAGTTTTAAACAAGCTCATCCTTAACGTCCCACCATAGAATTTTTCATTCATATGAAAACGTCACCATTGCCGGTGAAATGCTGCACAATTTAGACCTATGCTTAGCGCTTAAATGGCCTTTGAACAGGTAGGGATCTTATCGAGCTACATCTGCTGTGACACAGAGCCTCAGTTTTTGCGGTCTCTTCTGAAGGATCGCCCTATTTAGTCAACTCTTACGACAAGCAATGGGACCGAATCCCCACGGGCTCTTTATATTCAAGTCATGCTATTGGTTGACAATATCTATAATTTTGGAATGGTGCAGTAACATTTATCGACTCTTTCAGGTGAACACATTCTTTGAAGGTCAGGGATAAAACACTCGTCGTTTTCACTGAACCCCAATGGCGGAAGTCACCACTTTTATAGCAAGTTCCGGTCAGCTCAGTATATTCCGTTATGCTACAACTCCAATATTATTATATTATTCGTAGAGGATAGTAGTTCCGGAGAATTGACACTGTATGGACATTCTCTCACCAGGGGGCGCGTTACGTAAGCTTCACATACAGCGAGGAGCGCACGAAACTCTGGGTAGAGAATGACTGTATGAAGTTTGTTTTTATAGAAGTGGAGTAATAGCGGATTCGGTTCCGGATGGAGACAAAATTACATATTTTCCATTTAAGAAAATTAGTATCGTACAGAGCCGTAAATTAACCTTCAATTTGGAGGAGGCAGGAAATTAGGCGGGGGCCTGGGCGCCCAGGCCCCCAGACGCTGAGCACATTTTGTGCACACTGAACACGTTTCGTGCAAAATCCTTGATTCTAGCCCCTTCTAAGATGTTACTTGACTAACTCATTCTAAAAGAAAGATTTGGAATGCTTTTTAAGGGAGGTATCATGTTCTTAGTTATTGGAAACAACATAAATTCTAATGAACTTTAAATTTTAATTTTTTTTGGCTCAAAAGTTGGAGGAGGCAGCTGCCTCCTCCGCCTCCATGTAATTTACGGCCCTGTCGGAGCTAAAAGGATACCGTAAACACATTTTGGGGGCCTACAAGACCCAGATATAACATACATGTAGAGAACTGTATTGAAATATGAGTGATCTAGATGAAACCCCGTGCAAGTGCGGGAAATCACTTTTAAATAATATTGCACAGAGGAAGGACTTTTTAGATGCCTTTTTGAATTGTTGCGCACATGAATTGAATGAACGATACCTTTAATTTAAATGAATTTAAGAACAATTTTTGAATAATTGCGTGCATTAGTTAGGTTATATTTATTGATATCGACAGGGAGTGCTTACTCCTCCTAGGCATCTGATCCCACCTCTGGTATATCCAGGGGTCCGTGTTTGCCCAACTCTCTAATTTGTATTGCTTATAGTAGTTATGAGATTGATCACTGTTGGTTATCTTTACCTTTTATTATATACAGTAAATAAAACTTGAATATTAGGAAGTCACTTGGAGCTCCAAATTAAATGTTCCTTATCTAACATAAAGGATCTCTCTCTCTCTCTCTCTCTCTCTCTCTCTCTCTCTGTATTGAAAATAAGATAGTGATTTTACGAATGCAATTGTAATCCGTCATGCCGAATAGTTGACCATAGACAAAATGAACGGTCGTTCATAATTTCAAAATTTGAAACTCAGTATTGCGAATGTGTTTATAGTGGTAGTTTTTGTCTCTTGCGACAATTTTTAGGGCAAAATTATGAATGCTCATCGTTTCTTTTCGTCAAACGCAATAATCGAAAACAATGCACTATGAAAAATATCAGATTAATATAGTTTTTGAATTTTTTTCGATGTGTCTCGGAAGGGGGTGTCCTTCGTTGAATGAGATGTATATAAGTAATATGATTATAAATCTTCATAAAATGATAAATATGGGCTTAGTCAAAACTATCATAACTAACACTGAACACCTACAGAATTTTATGCTGATCATGTTGTAAACCAATCGCAAACCCGAAAGGTCCGAGAAAGCGCGACTGTTTGTAGACCTAAGCGTCTATAATGTTGCCTCGTTCTGGAAATTTCTATAAGGTTGATTCAGTACTAAAATCACGGATTGAAGACACGAACATGCATATTTTATTTATTCAACAATTATCAAAATTTATTTCTTCCGTATGATCAAAATCAAGCATCGATAAATAACGGATTTACTTCATATCATATTATCTTTTAAAGTTGTCATTAAAACTGAGAGAAAACTGGCTTAGATCCGCCAAAGCGTGTCCACCAACTTACTGTCATATTTGCTATTTCGGGGTAGTTTATCGGAAATGAAAGTAGGTTTTTATTTCATTTTATGATATTTACTCATCGAGTAAGATTATATTATAGCTTACGGACTTCACCTCGCATATGAAACAATAAAGCAAGCGTTTCAGAGTTTATTGGCAAATTTGTTAATTTATACATGTAAGTATAAATAAGTGGCATAGGTTTGATGTGAAATTCCGTACAATAGATTTGAAATGTGTCCCACTAGTCTAAATTTCGCTGCTGTCCTTGGGGGAAACCCATTGGGTGCCACTAACGACCCAAATTAACATAATTATCATTTATCGTAAAAACACTTGTGTTAATGTGGCATGGATAAAAATTGAAATGATAAGACATTTATACTCGTATCTTTATAAAGATTTGTTATTAGCATAACTTATGTACTATAATGAATTGATAAAAATTAATATTGAGTCTTTAAATCGTTATAGGTTCTTTAATCTTTTTGGGTAATTAATTACACTGGTCAAAATGGGTACTGACTAAAACCCGGTCTCGGTCCCGGTCTTCGGTCTCGGTCCCGTGACTAAAACCGGTCTACGGTCCCGGTCCCAGATACTTATATTCGATAAAAACAAAATATATCAGGATATTTGAGCCCCATTTCTCAATAACTTAGGTATGACATTTCATGCCTGCATTCTGATAATAAATTGATCATATTATTTTCTTCTTTCGTAAAATGATATGTGAAAACTCCAGGACCGGTGGGACCGAGAAATAAAAACAATGCTACGTGACATTTTGTCCCAAATGATCGCGTTACACTACCTTTTCATAAGAAGATAAGGATGTAGAAAGGAAATAATATATATGTACTTATCCTGGTGTATTTGTTTGTAATTAACAGTTAGTTTATTTGTTCATTTATTTTATTTCTTCTATTCCTGTCAAATTCAGTTTTTAAAGATTCATGTTTTGTATTCCGAACCCGATCTCTTTATATGTGTATAAATTTTACATATATTTGTATATAACCAATGAATAATAAATATAAAATATTTCTTCCTTTCTTATTTGATACTTAGTTTTCTTTTTTTCAGTTGTGGTTCTTTTAGATACAATGCTTTTAAAAAAAAAATCCACCTAATAATATACTGCATTTATAGTATCTATAAAAGTGTGTCATACATAGAGCACATGCTCACCAAAAATGTCAGATTCTGTTTATTTATACAGAAGATGCCTTCTGACTTTAGATGATCTTCAAATCATCTATGGTATGTTTTTACTGTAATATTATGTGGTAACTATATTTTTTGTGAATAGTTATATACGTATATGTACAAACATACATGTATTAATTATGCTGCACAAAAACTGTTTGTTTCCTATTTTCAAAATATCTTATATTTCAAAGTGCATAAATTTGACATAAACTGACAAATTTACAAACAATGAAATCTACATTTATAAATATGCAAGACATACATGTAAATTTATTTAAGAAATAAATTTCAGTTTTGAAAATACAAATAGGTCTACTGTTAGCGCTTCAAGAAAAATATGCCTGCCTGAAGCATTTTATACCCTCGTATATTTTTACTAACCATTCAAAAGTTATGGCTAAGGTTAAAGATTTTCAAAAGTAGGTCAAATTTGAAAGGTGAAGAATTGCATGTAAAGAAAGGTCTTGTCACAAGGAGTACACATGTGAAATATGAAAACCCTATCAACATGCATTCAAAAGTTATGCCGAAGGTTCAAGTTTTTACTGACAAACAGACGGATGGACCAAAAACTATATAAATGCGCACCGAATATCCCATTACGGGGATATAATTCCAATGTTATTTATTACAATTGTTTTGATTGGACAAAGATAAATCTAAAAGAGAATTTACACATCAATAAATCCCAAAAACGCTATGTATACATACGCGCTTGAAAACAAACAACATAGTGCGGGGAAAATATTCAAATTATTGAAGTTGATAATGCAGGGAACGAATTGGAATTATAAGAATTAAACATTATTTTTGAAGAATTTATCGATGTGTAAACGTTGGACATTTTACTCACATAAAAGTGCTTCGCAGTTTATTCAGTTTGTGAGTAAAATGTCCAGAGTTTACACATCGATAAATTCTTCAAAAAGAATGTTTAATCCTATAATAACATTTGCTTTTCAAAAATATCATTCTTGTATTCAGAATCTTTCTGGAAAGGGGCGGGGGGAGGGGGTTGTTGACAAGAGTGCACATTAATTTTGTTTCGCTATCAACAACAATTATTCATCATGTTTAAAAAATTATAATAAAATTTAAGGACAATATTTGTTTGGTTTTTTTTTTCCATTTCACTAATGAACATAATTTTTAAAGTAATTCATACATCGTACATTCTGGACTCATATTTTGCACGTGCACTCTATTTTGTATTATTCTAAAATTATATAGAGGCTTTTCTTCCCTGATGAAAACAACTACTATAACATCATAATTTAACAAATTAATGCGATTCTCACGATACACTCGTAAATGAGAGAGAGAGAGAGAGAGAGAGAGAGAGAGAGAGAGAGAGAGAGAGAGAGAGAGAGAATTAATTTTTTAAAAACTACATCCAACAGTAAATTACAAACAAATACACCAGGATAAGTACATATATATTATTTCTCTTCTACATCCTTATCTTTTTATGAAAATGTAATTTCTTTGTCTGGGACCGGGACCGAAGACCGGGTTTTAGTCACGGGACCAAGACCGGGACCGAGACCGGGTTTTAGTCAGTACCGTCAAAATGGCTGTGATAAGCGAAAGTGCAGATGGTTTACAATTTTCAGTCGCTTGGAGCTATTATGACTTCATTTTAGGAATTGGGGTAAGAAATTCAACTTCCAAATGATATCAAATGCTGCACATTCTATGCAATAGCTTGTTGCAATGCTCATACATTCTATTTAGTCGTAGAGTACCAGGGCCCAGCTAAAATTCTACCAAAAATAACAGGCATTTTTCCAAATTCATTTCTGCATATCGTGCGAAGTATACGGAATTCCGGGATGAACTTTAGTAGTAGTGTAGATTGATTTTGTATGAGTACATTAGAATACAGAGTAGAGTTTTATAACATTTGGTTATTTGATTTTACATCAGCGAACTTTGGTACCCGCCTGTGTCGGAAGGCACACCTTGCGTGGTCTGTTTACGAAAACATTGAGGACAGTGAATCAGGCGACATTTCAACCAATGTAGAAAACCTGGTAAACATGTTTGTTGAAAATCAGACGAACGTCAATTTATATAATGACAGCGACAATGATGGGTGCGGAAATGCCAACATACTGCATTGTCCTTACACAGAAGTTCAGTAAATGACAAGGGATGCGGGTGTTCATAAGAATGGGATGTTGTATTTGGGTGAAGGACAGGGAACTGTGATGAATAAACAGATCATATTAAGATATTTCAAATCAACACCAAAACGACGAAGAGAAATTACGGCAAATAGGTTTTTGTTTCTGTCGCGTTGTTCCCACGTAGTCGTAGAAAGGATCTCGAAATTCAAGATAATTTTCTCCGAGAAAAAATCTCGAAGTTACAAGAAATAGATTTCGAGATAATATCTGGTTGACATATCATGCAAATATTACTTGAATATAATCGATAAACTGGCAAACTTTGGCCATACATACATGTAGCATAATCTTTCATTTTTCAGCACAGCTCTAGGTTTCGTGAAAATATTATTCGCATCACTGAACATGACAAGGCAATATGACGTTTACAACCGTATTTTTGACATTCTAAGATTTAAATAAACGCAGTATACCATCAGAAGCTTAAAATGATCTAATTATTAATCAGTGTTAAGGTAACTCCATACTCGTAGTTTTATCTGATCCAAGTTTAAAATGTGTATTTATTTCCATTCATTAGAGTTAAAACTAACAAGTTATCAAATAATATACACAGGTCATCACACTTTTTAAGATGCAAGACTTGCATAAACAGAATCGTATATCACCGTCAGAAAATTGCAATTTTCCTTAAACAGCGTTATTAAAATTTCATACAAACTGGTTATGACGATATAGTAGCATTCATAACAATTTCATGAAACTGTATCTTCACAAAAATATACAAAATGTCTGTAAAATTAAAGGAAATCTATCGCATAATAGACTTGATAAAGAAATCAATAGAAACAGAGTTATTGCCCTTGGATTCAATATTTTGAAATGTATCATTGATTATTCATCTATAACTTAGACTTTTGAAATAGTTTATTTTTAACAAGATTTTTTACAATCACTATAGGAAAAGACTCCAACAAAATTTATGTTCCTATCATACATAAATCTAAATAAATCATTGATTTTGCAAACTCTGATGACATCACAAGGGGGTGGAATTACTTTAAGTAAGATTAAGAAATGAATTTCATTTTTATTAATCACGTGTTTCATGAAGTATGCCGTCGTGATGAAACATTTCTTATATTTACATTCTACTTTCATTTCTGTCGAAATCCCCAGCCATGAAAATAGATATATTATATTTATCAAAATTCATAAGCGTAGTGCATATCCAACTCCGGTGCGTTCGTGAGGAAATTACTAAAACTACAATTTGTAAAGACACCAAAGGCAAAATCATTGGAATGTAAATATTGTGTGATGAACCAGGATGAATACTATAATACTGAAAAAAAAAATGTTTCTGAGGTCTGACAATAAGAAACATTATATGTTGTTCCCTAAATAAGTAAAAAACAAAACAACAACAACAAAAACAACAACAAATGATTGATGTGCAGGTATTGTAGTGATAGATAAGGCATCTAAGGTATAGAGGAAATTTGAATCTGTTGCCTATACAAACATTTGTGCGTGCATGACTAGAGAGTATGGTTATACATGTATACAACTCGAATGAACATTCCGCCATTCCTTCCTTCATTTGCGTCAATCCCCCTCCCCCCTTCCCGGTCCTCATCTGCGAGTATATTCTGGTTACCATTTTACATGTATTGAATAGATTTCCGAAATAAGATTGAGAAAAGAGATAAATCTAACTGAAATGGTTCAGTGGGCGGGTGAAGAAAGGGAGGGTCTTCACTTTTTTGAATGGAATGAATTTTGATATGCACTTTTAAATATGTAATTGATTAAATAAAAGTAAAATTCTAATATGCACTTTAAATGTAGGTGATTAAAGAAAACCAATTTCCAGATTTTATCTCACAACATCAAGATATTTTCTCATAATTACAAGATTATTTTGAAATATTTCCTTAAAAAAAAATAGCTTTTAAATTGATATCTTTTCTCGTAATTTCGAGATCATTTCTCGCCATTTAATGATCTTTTCTGGTAATAAGATAATTACGAGCATTTTCCCCTCCATACTAATCGGAAATTTTTTCTCGATGTTCTTACTTAAAGTGGCTCATTACAGCAAAGTTTTATTTCGTGGTTCGTTAAAACACCTCTTCTGAAGTATGATTTCACCATCGAAAGAGTGATACAAGCCCTCCATTATTTTATATGAATTTTTTGTGATTTTTCCAGAATGATAAAAAGGTGTTTTGTTTGCGAAGAAGAGATTTTAGATTCCATATTTCATAGTGAATCCTTGTGTCAAGTTTGACTCTTGACCATAAGATTAATAGGGATCATCTACTCCTTACAATTCATCAATGTACCAAGTTTGATTTCTATTAAAAGAAAGGTTTATCAAGATATTGAGCGGACAGTATCTTCCTGTATCCAGAGTGGATTCACCTTTAACCTTTGGACCTGAAAATCAATAGGGGTCCTCAATCCACATATGAAATATTACGATAAGTGAATGGTTCTTAAGATATTGAGCAGGGTCCATCTGATCTACTGACCGAACGACAGGTGCAAAGCAATGTGCCCCTCTAAAGGCGATATGAAATAGCAATTTTTCTAAATTTTTCTAATTTCATTTCACTTTCTTTTAAAAATATATTTATGATATATATCTCCTCTCCAAATGACATGTTTCTTGAAGATTTTAGTAGTAAATTTTTTAAAAGTTATTGTTTTTCATAAATATTTTATTCTTAAGAATTATAACATTTACATGAATCTTGTTCGCAGGTTTTATTAAATAATTAAATCGTGTATCAAATTAAAGCGAAGTTTTTTTTTAATTCTCTTATTTGCAAACAAAAAAGCTTTTTATTATTCCCCAAAAAATCACAAAAATCATGTAAAATAGCTGAGAGCTTGTATCACTCTTTCGATGATGAATACATGCTTAATACGAGGTGCTTAAACGAGCCATTTAAAAATAGAATTTTAGTGTAATGAGCCACCTTAATCTTGAATATATTTTTACAATTACTGGTATAGCAATTTGTCCTTTTGACTGACAAACCCTGTGAAAATAGTCATATAGGATTTTGATGCACAGCATGCGCAAAGATGTTCCAATATATTGACCAGTTATTCAGAATAGAATACACTTAATTGAATGACGCATGTGCATGTGTCTTATCATGAAGAGAGTGTCACCTTAACCGCATGAAACATTTTCTGTTCCTCGTCTTCTGAAACATTTACGATCATTCTTGTATTTGTTAAAACTCACCGTGCACAAGGAAAACTAGCACCAGGTATTTCTCCACCATATTTCTTATCACATTGATTCTAATACATACATTGATAGTGTCGTGTGTTTAAGACCTATATATTCACTCTTAGAAATCGTGAACAGCTGGAAATCTGAATATACCTCATGCGGAATTCAAACTTTCGGGCTTTATTATCTCCTCGCAGTAGAGTTACAGAGTGATATAGTCACCTGACCATTCATTCGCTTATTTACATTTACCTGAAAGATTGAGATCGCATAAATTTTTTTTAAACACAACTGGGATTCTTATCAAACTTGCCGGGATGATACGTTATATTAAGGCACTGGGTTCCTGTTGGTTATCAAGATTACATGTTCATTTGGAATACCAGCGTAACTGGAAGGGATATTCCGAGATTCCTTATGTACAACTGCATGATTGATTGTATATTGTTTAACGTCCCTCAAGAGAATATTTCAATCATGGAGACGTCACCATTGCCGGTGAAGGGCTGCAAACTTTTGACCTATGCTCGGCGCTTACGGCATTTGAGCAGGGGGGATCTTTATCGTACCACACCTGCTGTGACAAGGGACCTCGGTTTCTGTGGTCTCATCCAAAGGTACTTTTCGGTCGGTAGTAATACCACTTTCACACTCACGGATTTTTCTTACGTGTCCTTACGGATCTCCGACTCGTAGTCAATCGCAAGCATTCGTAAACCACTCGTCGGTATCCGTTAATAACTCGTCACAACTCGCACACACTCGTAAGGATCCGTGAAAGTAGGGGCAAATTTTTTGACATGTCAAAAAAATTCACGATTGTCCACGGATTTCATTTTCCGTAAATAACCCGTAAATAACTTGTAACAATCCGAGTTGTTTACGGATTATTACGAATGCCTAAGTGATATTTACGATTTCATTCACGTCGGGTTACAATCGCTTTACGGATTGTTCAGAGTCATTACAGGCACTTTACGTAAAGACACGATTACTTTACGAGTACATACTTAAACTTTACGATTAAGGAAAGGTATAAAAGACGCAAAATCTGACAGTTTCTTTCAGTTGTTATAAGACATCAAAGAAGTTGCACATTTTGCATACAATATCTTCAAGCATGGCTCCTAAAAGAAGAGCAGTCAGCATGAGGAAGAGAAAGCGCTCACCCTCCCCAGAACCAAAACCGCAACCCGAGCCTTGTGAGGTACATGTAGAATAACGTCCAGTTTCTCTGAATCTACAAACACAGCAATACCCTAATGATTTTGAAGACACTGAAATTGATACAGTAGCCAGTGAACGTGACTCCTCCATCTTCAGAAGTGAGGCCTCGGACGACGGTGCATCTACAGCCACTGACAAGACTACTGCATCAGTGAGTCATAATTATAGAGTTACATAAATTACTGAGTACTTGTGTGTTAATTATAAGTTTTGGTTTGATAATAGACTTATTTGTTTAAGCAGTTTCTATAGGCCTGACATAACAGGTAAAATATACAGTGAATGCATTGTGTAATGTAATACATCTATAACAATAGAAACGTTATGTGAATCAAGATGTTGATAGCATTTTGCATGTTCAGAAGTGCAAGAATCGAAAGCCTAAGAGGAAGATGGTTAGATCTCTCACTAGTGACGAAGAGGATGAGGTTATTGAGTGGATGAAGTCGAACAGATTTCTCTTTGATAAGTCCAGTTTCGAGTTTAAGGATCGTCAAAAGAAGGAACGAACATGATTACAGATGGAACAAGGGATGCGGTTAAACCCTGGTGATCGCTTCAGATGGTATACTTCGTTAAGGACCCAGTACGTTAAAAAGGTAAAGAAAAGGAAAAATGCGACATGATCCGGCGCCGGTGCTCCAGATGACATTGTTACACCTAGAGTCACATGGTTGCTGGAGAAGCTTGATTTCCTCAAGCCGTATGTCTGTCAGGCAGGGGTCACCAGAGGGTTGAAGATTAAAATGCCTGACCGACACTCTGACTGAAGGGAGTCATCAGTGCTGCCCAAGTCTACCTGAGAAAGCACACCAAAGTCAGGGACAACTTCATCGACAGCATTCACTATCTCCGACTACCTCGACAATGTATCGCAGCAGCTTGCAGTGCCAAAAACTGACATAGAGAAAACGTGCGACTTCCTAACTGTACAAATGGCAAAAATGACCCCTTCCTGTCAGGAGGATTTCACTAATGAAGCTGTCTGTAAGGCGATGGAGTATGTGCAACAGTCAGACCAGGAACTGCCTGGCTCAGCAAACACCGAGAGGATCCATCACAGCCTCCATTCACATTCACAATTACAGCAAGCAAGTCAGTCAGCATCCATGCAACACACTTCATTACAAGCACTACAACCACCCATTGCAGCTAACAGACCCAGGCCGACAACGTCAACAATAGGATTTTGGCAACCACGGCTTACTACCGACTACATCATGGCACGCAACCTGGCAGCATCTAACCCACCAGCCGATGTTCTGCAACAACACGGGAGGAGTCAGTGGACAGAATTTCAACTTAGTAACGTTCAACCCTTACTACCAGGTCAATTGTAACCTACTGCCTACTCAACACAGGTCACTAGTGGACGCCAGGTACCCAGCACTACAACATCAACTCCGACGGATACTGCAGCAGTCTTGACTGATTCTTATGAGACAATGATTCCTGACCCTACCTTATCCAACTTTCAAGTAGAGTAACAAGATGTCTTCTATACCTAAAATACCATCTGCTACTGACTTTAAGTGAACATTCATTAAACGATATATATATTGGACAGTTGTAAGTTGTTCAGTTTGTAAACTGTTTTGAAATTATGAATTAAAACAATTTTACATTTTTTTAATGTTACCTTTTAAAACATGACATTTTGCCATTACATTTCGTCCGTCGTATGTCGATTTTTTTTTTTTTTTTTAATTTTTAATTAAAAAAAATCTTCTCCGAAACCACTGACTCGATCGTAAACAAAATTTGTTAGAATGCATTTCGAATACGAAAACAAACATGGTAGACTTTACTACAAGTGCAATATGAGGGTCAATACATGTGGTTTTGGCCAATATTTTCAAACTTATTATGATTTTCTTTTCTATTTCAATATCATATATATTATCAATAATACAAAAAGTACATTTCTATTTTAATCTCATCAATTTTATTAGTAATACAAAAATTGCATTTCTAATAGAAATATTATCAATAACAAGAAGCCCAAGGGCCACATCGCTCACCTGAGTTACCTTGGCCCATATCTGAAGATTTTCCATATATATTTGCATGTAAAACCTTAGTCCGTATTGTGGTTCCAACCTACCCCTGGATGTCATGATTTTTACAAACTTGAATCTGCACTATGTCAGGAAGCTTTCATGTAAATCTCAGCTCCTTTGTCCCATTGGTTCTTGAGAGGATGATTATAAAAGATTTTTCTATTTATTCCCAATTTCCCATGTAAAACTTTTATCCTCCACTGTGGCCCAAAACTACCCCCAGGGGCCATGATTTGAACAAACGTGAACCTGCACTATGTCAGGAAGCTGTCATGTAAATCTCAGCTCTTCGGGCTCATTGGTTCTTGAGAAGATTTTAAAAGATTTTCCTTATATATTTCTATGTAAAACTTTGATCCCCTATTGTGGCCCCAGCCTACCCCCGGGGGGCTATGATTGGAACAAATTTGAATCTGTACTATGTCAGGAAGCTTTCATGTAAATGTCAGCTCTTCTGGTTCTTGAGAAGATTTTTAAAGATTTTCCCTATATATTTCTATGTAAAACTTTGATCCCCTGTTGTTGCCCCAATATACCCCCGGGACCATGATTTGAACAAACTTGAATCTGCACTATGTCAGAAAGCTTTCATGAAAATTTCAGCTCTTCTGGCCCAGTGGTTCTTGAGAAGAAGGTTTTTAAATGACCCCACCCTATTTTTGCATTTTTGTGATTATCTCTCCTTTGAAGGGTGCATGGGTCATTTGAAACTTGAAAGCCCTTTACCCAAGGATGCTTTTGGCCAAGTTTGGATATAATTGGCCCAGTGGTTCTTGAGAAGATGAAAATGTGAAAAGTTTACAACGCCGCCGACGAAGCCGACAGACAACGGACAAAAGCCTTCGGCTCAGGTGAGCTAATAAAAAAAGTACATATTAAAATACGGTAACTTCCTTGTAAGTCTCATGAGTCAAATTATATTTTCCTGCCATTCCACAGCCCTTACTTCGGAGTTGAAGTGCTGCTTAAGGTAGTCCCTTTGTACCGTACCAGCAGCGTTGACAACATTCCTCTGGTAACCTGCCTCTCCGTCAACACGCTCCTCATCCTGTCTCCATTGTCCCTCGACTAGGTTATGGTTGTTGTCTTCTTGATCAATATATTGGGATAGTTCGGCACGTCTTCTGATCCTTAGTAAGTTGTGGATGGAGGTGCATACTGTTTCTGATGCTTGTTGCATAGTCACCAGAAGAATCCTAAATCTCATGGCAAGAATTCCAATAGCATTCTCCACAACTCTACATGCACGAGACAGTCTATGATTAAATACTGTAAATGTATTACATTTGGCTGTGTATTCTATTTAGCGCCTTTGGCGGAACGCAGCTTCCGCTAAATCAAGTACATCGCTAAATGTCATCCGTAAATCTAGATGCTTAAAGTAATTCTTCACATTCATTTAAGGAATTAATAATAAAGTATGAATATGTTTTGTTCTTTATTAATGAAATAATGCATATAAATTCAAAAAAATAAGTTACACAAGAAATCTCAATGAAATTGAACATGCATTTTATTTATTTTCCACGGAAAAACTGACCGTGCTGACGTATATTAGTATCGTTTTACAGTGATGAAACAACGTCCAATATTCCAGCTTTTCTCCAGCCTGTTTTTATAATGTCTGTTGTTATTTTCTGATGAGCAGACACAAGCCACCCCGCATGTATAGGCTTTAATTTTGATAAACTCAGGTCTACGTCGAGTTCGTCAATTGTTTTCCCGTCCGTCAAGTTCTTGTGAATTTCGTCAGCATACCAGGACTGAACTGCGCTTTTAACAGATTGTTTGAATGTGTCGTTACCCGCGAGATCTAAAGGCTGTAATTCCCCAGTACATGAAGCTGGTACGAATCGGACTTTAATGTCATTTTCCGACAGTTTCTTAATGAACGATTCACATTGATGTGCTCTGAAAACATCGAATAAACACAAAGCATGAACATTTGACTTTTTCAAGGGCAAGTCTTCGCGTATTCCCGCTATGTATGGAACTAAGATTTTGTCCACATATTCAAGCATGGTGATTTCATTTGACCAGTGATTCTCTGTGAGCGTTATGTGCCATTTCTCTGGGAACTTAAAATTGGGGTGACATTTTTCTGTCTTTCCTTGATAAATAACCTGAGGCGGGTATGTGCTCGTCATGATCAAGATGTCATCTTGAGTATGGTTTCATTATCCATGATCTGAGTGGAAAGGCATCATCACCAATTAAAAAATAGGGGATGTCTCTGTCAGCATTCAGAAGGTGAGATGGTGGTGGAAGGCCCAGAGTTCTTTCTTCCAGCTTTGGTCGCAGTTCTGAGTCCCTGAATATCTGACCATCAGAAGAACTTCCATATGAACCAACATTCAACCAAATAAACTTATAGTCCGAATCTACTAGAGCTATCATTACAACAGAGAAGTTCTTGTAGTTGTAAAACAACGATCCAGAGCCAGCAAGTTTCTTGATTCTGATGTGTTTGCCATCTAACGCACCACAAGCGTGTGGTAGGTTGCAGACTCTTTCAAACTCGGCTGATATGCACAACCAATCTTCCTCTGCGATGATGTATGGCATGACTTCGTCTTTGTATGCTGAATAAATTGATTAACAGACTTCAGGTATGAAGAGTGAAATAGAGTTTCGTGCCACACGGAAAGCATACATCAGTTCTGCGTAATTCGCACCAGTAGCTAAATGCCCGAGTGTTACAACTAACTTCAGTCCAGGCTCAAGTGGCTTTGGGGATTTTTTTCTTGATAGCAGGGGTTATCTTGTCAAGAATCTCTCCAAACAGGTCAGCATCAACTCTGAGAAAGTTTTTGTAGCCAGCAGAGTCTTCTCTTTTCAGCTCATTCAGGAGTTGATCATATTGCCCCAAAAAGGGTCCTGCAGGCCAGCCAGGTCCTGCATCAAAACCTTCTGCGAGCTGGACGCCTCCTCAGCCGAGATATCTGCTGCTGGGCATCCTCATCTTCTTGTCTTTGGGCTAGTGGAAGGAGCAGTTGTAGAAATTGCTGATACGATTTTAACCCGTACTTTTAATATGCCATGCTGTTCCAAGTAATGTCAGTTGTGAAATGATGATACAAAGCCAATTGCGAACACTTTTGAGTCAAAAACGTAAACAATTGTAACTAAATCCTAACTATTCGTAACAGCACGTTATCAACACATTAACAGGTCGTGATTTACACGTAAAAGCTAAGCTAAATCGTAAATTTCCGTAATATACGCGTAACAATCCCTAAAAAGCTCGTAAAATGTTGTAAATTGCTCGTATTTATCCGTGTTCACTCGGAACAAATCGTAAATTTTTGCCGTAAATGCATCGCAAGAACTCGTAATAAACCGTAAATGGCCAGTAAATACTCTTTTTAAGAACGTTTTAATGCGCGCATTATATCAATTGTTGCTCACTTCAATTGAGTGGTAGCGCGCAATAATTCAGAATTGAAAATATCATTAATTATTTGAAGAAATCTTTAATCAAATTGTTGCGCGCATCAAATGAATTGATGATATCTTCAAATAATTGAAGATATCTTGAATTATTTGAGTTTATGTTAATTTGGCGCTCCATATTGCTAAGCAGTCCTTCAAATCATAAAGACAATAATCGCTATAATAATTTTGGCTTCACCCTGAAATCAAACCCTTACCCCTTAGAATCATGAAATTTACAATTTTGGTATAGGACTCCTACTTCTAAATATCCATTTACTTTGAATTTAGTATCAATAGCATTAAAGCAGATATCATTGATATATTTTGTACATATACACTATTTATACCAAGTTTGGCTCGGCCTTGGAGTCAGAACCTCTACCCCGGGGTTCATGATATTTACAATTTTGGTAGAGGCTTTCCTGATCTACATCACTATGCTTTTAGTTTTTCTTACATGTGTGTGGTTTTTCCTAAATATATGCTGTTGTAGAGAATAAGATATTTTTTTTTTAAATTGGCAGTTGTTGCCCCGCCCTAAAGCCCAAGGGGTGCAGGAGTCCTGAAATTTACAATTTAGCCCCCCCCCCCAAAAAAAAAATGCTTCATAACAAATTTGAAAGGAATTGGAATGCAAGTTATCAAGAAGTTAAAAATGTTCTATTATTTACACATTTAATAACTGACCATTTTGGCCGTACCCTGATACCAAACCCCTACCCCTGGGATCATCAAATTTATAATTTGGTAAAGGACTACCTGTTCTTTCTAAATATTCATTTAGTTTTAAATTAGTATTAATAGCACTAAAGAAGATGTTATTTAAGTGTTTTACACATAAACACTCTATACCAAGCTATACCCTGTGGTCAGATCTCCTAACCCGGGGAAATGTTCAATGATTGACGTACTACGCACGACGACGGACAACAAACAATTGCAATACGTCACCTCGGTTTACTCAGGTGACCTAAGATCTCTTTTATGCTGTTGAAACTGGGTTATTTTACCAACTTTTGCGCAATCGCACACTTCAGTTAAAGGTCGAAAAGTGTCATGGGGAAGAGGAAAGAAAGATTTTCATTCTTAGTCTGCAAATATGGACTTGTCAGAAAACTGTTAGCAATAGGGGAATTTCCCGGTGTTTTAAAAACGTTACTTCACTTCCCATGGAATACACAGCTATATGTAACAGCACAGGCACTTGTTTCTGTATATAAGTTTTGACGTCTGTATACTAATAATAACACTATTAGTATACAGACGTCAAAACTTATATACAGAAACAAGTGCCTGTGGTCTTTGAATAGAAAATAATCTTTAAAATTTAATTTTTGTATCAAGAACCACTGGGCCACAAAGTTTGAATTTGCATAGAAGATACCTGACATAATGCAAAATCACGTGTGTAACAGTCATGACACCTGGAGCGCAGATGCAGACATTATCAAAGAAACTATTTTTACATTGGTTTTAACTGTATTATGAAAACCTTTTTTCTTAAGAACCTCTGAGCCAGAAGTATTTCAATGTACCTGAACCTCCCCAACATAGTGCAGAATCAAGTTTCTTAAAATCTGACATGGCTCCTGAAAAGTTAATGGAATAACAATGGGAAATTCATTTTCCATGTGTTAAAGTGACTCAGGTGAGCGATGTGACCCATGGGCCTCTTGTTGAGTATTTCAGTGATTTTTCCGATATTTGTGTTGATTCTTATTTGTAGGGAATTTAAAATTAAATTTGTATCTCTTTGACAAATGTATTGTCTTTCTCTTATTTTCAGCCTACCTGTAGACGTCTAATAAGTTATTGGGCTTACCTGGCACTGTCCAATAAGTTGACAATTACTGTCCATTATTTTTAAGAACGGACAGTATTTGTCCATTCTTAAAAATAATGGACAGCAATTGTCAACTTATTGGATACCTAGAGGTAACCTTTTCACTACAAGTGGACTTTCTTCTATATAAAAACTTAAAAAGTCAAAGGATTGCGTAACAAAAATGTTTTAAATACAAATACTGTACACATACATAAACACGTACAAGTAAAGAAAGAAGTGATTACATAACTATGGCACGCCAAATTCACAAAAATGAGCTAAACATAGTTTCACAGTTGATAAACTAGGTTTATCGACTGTAAACTACAGTTTACGAACTGCAAACTATAGTTAACGATTCGTTTTCATCCGTAAAACTATATTTAACGGTTGTAAACTATAGTTTACAAACGCTAATCCAAGTTTATCTGTCTTTAAATAAACGTTAACAATAGATTTTGCTGATAAATACAGATTCAAATTTGTAAACTATAATTTACATTCGTTAACTATAGTTCACAATTGTTAATCCTAGTTTCACAAATTGTGATAATTACTATATTTATCAGATAAACTATGTTTTACAATCGCCAATGATTGTTTTCATTGTTAATTAAAGTTTACGCTTGTGAAACATAGATTATCTATTAACTATGGTTTACAGATGTGAAATATAGATTAACGTTGTTAACTATAGTTTACGGTCCGTAAACTATAGTTTACAGTCGATAAACCTAGTTTATCAACTGTGAAACTATGTTTAGCTCACATAACACATAGTTACATGCAAATACAGTGTCATACATGTATATTGTTCAAAATAAATTTTCCAGTTATATTTAGAATAGATGGCTTTTCAGAACATAATATGTAAATGAATTTTTGTTCAGCATTGAGTTTAGTAAAAAAGATTAACTGTTTTTTCTATAGTACCACAAAAAGATTTTCTTTCGTCAACAAACTTTTCACATTTAATCAAAAAATGAATCTCATCACCTAATGAACCGGAGTTGCATTTGTTTCATATTCGTTCATTCCTAGTAATACCAGAATATCTACCAACTTCAATCATTGATTTATGAGCTGATATCCGTAACTTACAAATAGATCTTCTAATATCATTTTTTTTAAATTTTATTAAGATAGTTCTCAAAACCAAAGTGCTCCTTAAATTTAAAATAAGTGCACAGTTTCCCATCAATTAATTTATTTTGATTATTGTACCAGGTTTCAGTGTACATGTATTTATCACAGAGTAATTTCTTTACATTTTTCTTAAATCTATACTGACTAAAATCTCTTAACGGATATCCAATTTTAACATATTCTAAAGCTTTTTCTACAATAGTGAGTACCATGACAATTTGTGGTTGAGGTGTAAAGATTTACTACGTAGATCAGCATCCTTAAATAGTTTAAATTCATTTGGGTTTTCAAGCCTGTACCAATAACAAATGATTGATTTCAAAATATCATGATGTAGAGGGAATCTCCCCAATTCTGAGAGTACAGCAAAATTTATACTTTTCTTATGTACACCAAGAATACATTTAGAATATTTTTGATGAAGCTTCTCACAGTGAAGTGATTTAAAAAGTTTGTCAGGATCAAAATTTAATGGTGATGATTTTAATTTATTCCATGAACCTATGTCTCCACCCCATATTTCAGAATTATATAATAAAATTGCTTTTATTGTGTGGTCAAAGAGATGAATACTTGTTTTAATTCCTGGTGCTAAACATAAAAAATATTTTTTTCAATTTATAATTTTTTTCATTGATCAATCAATCAATCGATAAGCGCGCCCTCAACTTCTTGTGAAAGCAGTAACTGCAAAAATATAGGAAATTTGTTCACTTTTCGGCCGTGAAGTTTCTTGAGAGGGATTTTAGCTTAATGGATCAAGAAGGATTCTTGTATCTTTTTGGAGTAACGCATTTTGGTGGTGTTTCTAAACTCCTCATTTTTGCCAGACATGCAGGTGCTACTCGTTTTGGTTTGTACTGTATTTACACAGACAGGTGCTACTCGTTTTGGTTTGTACTGTATATACACAGGCAGGTGCTACTCGTTTTGGTTTGTACTGTATTTACACAGACAGGTGCTACTCGTTTTGGTTTGTACTGTATATACACAGGCAGGTGCTACTCGTTTTGGTTTGTACTGTATTTACACAGACGGGTGCTACTCGTTTTGGTTTGTACTGTATTTACACAGGCAGGTACTACCCGATTTGGTTTGTACTGTATTTACACAGGCAGGTGCTACTCGTTTTGGTTTGTACTGTATTTACACAGGCACGTGTTCGTATATGGATACTAAATAACCCCTCCCCCTTTGATATTTTTTGTGGCGATAAATCTCCGAAGTGTGGATTCCCTTTGTATCTCATCCCTCTTTCGATTTATGTAATCTTTTTGTAAGCTTTAGAGATTGTTATTTTGTTATACCTTGTCAATCTCTTAAGGCTTACAAAAAGTGTGAAACGATTGTATATAAATCATAATGGGGTGGGATAGAAAGGAAATCCACACATTTCGGAGAAATTTTCGCCACAAAAAATATCACGGGGGGTGGGGGGGGGGGTATTAAACCAAAGATTGCTTTTCTTTCTGGGCATTTCATTTATTATCTGACATTATCAAAAAGTTCATGTCAATTAATTTCATTAAAATATGAAAGTATGTCTTAATATAACTCAAAAACACAATAAACGCACAAAACTTTATTCACTACTTTATACAAGTTAACGAAACGCCTTTTTGGGATAAATCGTCTCATGGCGAAATGTCTTCAGGGGCGAAACGTCCTAATCCTTTCTATTGTTAAACTGGTTCCCCGCTGATACAAGCGAGAGTACCAGTTTACGTTAGCGTGTTTACCTGTTTCCAGTTGTCGAGTTGGACGTTTGGGATACGAAAATCAAGGAAGTCGAAATGGTATGCATAGTTCACTATTGTTATTGAGATATTATACTTACGTTTTCCCATTTACCTGTTTTCTTCCATTATCATAAATATGGCAGAGGAAATTCGAAATGTCCATTCTTTGCGCGCGTTCAGAGTATGTATTCTCGAAAATTTAATGCTTCGGTTGCATGCCCACATTAAAGGTAGCAGACTTGTGTATCTTAGACGTTTTCATAGTTCCATCATGCTCCATCGTTATATTATTCTTATTCAGACTTATATCTTAGACTCTCTGCTGCAATCTTTCTGTTGAACACTGTTGAAAGATGTTTACTCACGCATGTGATTCAGTCTTTTGAAAAACAGTGTTAATGTAAACCAACTTACTCAAAGGTACACATAAATGATTACACTGTATCAAGCACGTAGCAATAAGGGGGGGGGGGGGGCACCTTTTTTTTCTGACAACGTAGTCGTACTTTTTCTGTTATCACTGCATGCATAGATGGTTATTTTTACAAGTGTAGCGGTCAGCCGGGTTCGATCGCCGGTGGCCAGATAGCTCAGTTGGTAGAGCACCTGACTAGAGATTCAGGGGGCCCGGGTTCGAATGCCGGTCTGGTCCGTTGCATTTTCTCCCTTCCTGTTACATTTGGTGCCGTAGACCAGCCCTTGGAACTGACAGGTGAAAATGCCTGCCAGGGGATAAAGATCCTGGGTTGATGTCTTCAGGTGTGAAGACATTTAAGGAGGGAGGAATGTAGTGGTCAGCTGGGTTCGATCGCCGGTGGCCAGATTGCTCAGTTGGTAGAGCACCTGACTAGAGATTCAGGGGGCCCGGGTTCGAATCCCGGTCTGGTCCGTTGCATTTTCTCCCTTCCTGTTACACAAGCAAAGCTTGATCTATAGGTTACTCCAATTATCTAAAAATAATATTGGAACTGTAAAATTGAAGAAATCGATCAATCTCTTATCTCTTGGATTTACCAAGGGACTATCACTCCTTATGGCCGCACTTGCACTAAACGAAACTATTAATGAACAAATTGAAAACAATCAAGCCATGTTTCCGTCATTCCTGGATACTCAAAAGGCTTTTGACGTTGTATCACATACCTCTATGAAGTGCAGATTGTTTCAACAAGAAATAAACCAAGATATTTGGTCAATAGTTGACAAAATGTATTTTGTATTGTCGATCATCGAAGCTAGGTCCTATATGGAAAAGTAATCTCGGCCGCCAGTTCTCTGTTCTACAGGTTATGTGACAGGGAGGTGTTTTATATACTGGACTCTATAGAATTTATAAATTTAAGTGATCTGCTTTGCACTCGGAAAAATCACAGATAGGCACTTTTATAGGACAAACATAATTATACGGGATGCCCCATGGCTGCAGACAATGTCGCCCTTATGAATAATTGTAAAAGAGCTGTGCAATATGCCTTAAGCAAACGGGGAACATTACATTACATACATCCAGAAAAATGCGTCATCATAAGAAAATTCATTCCCAGAAATTTAATACAAGGAAGTTGTAACCTCATGGACATTAAATGACAAAGAACTCTCAATTGCCAACCTAGCTGCAATAATGTAGCCCTCTCTGATTTTTATTTATTTATTTTTTTTTTTTTTTTTTGGAATTGTAGCCCTATCCCGAAAACGTCAGAATAAAAAAAAATTGGATAGGGCTACATTATTGTGCAGCTATTGCCAACCCAACTTTACATTTAGGAATAACCCGATTAAATTCAGATGATTTCCAGATAAACGTAGAGGAACGAATCTCCACAACTAGAGGAACCTTTTACAGCTTAACCTCAACTGGACTACATCACAGGCAATTGTATCACTTGGGTTCGAATTTGCTATTACTTTAAATATTACTTTAATAGTAAATTCGAAACCAAGCGATATAATTGTCTGTGATCTACATGGGTCAAATGGTCTTGTTACAAAATTTACTCCACCTATGTGCAGGCTTTCAAGCGGGCCCTTATTTTTCTACAACAACCCTTATTTTCAAGAACTTTAGAATCCTAAAAAAGCCCTAATTTTTTGTTGAAATTCCTACATTTTCAAATTTTGAAAGTTTTAATAAATTTGACATAAAGTAAGTGTTGGAATTTTATTAAATTTAGTCTTAGTATATTTTCAGAAAATGAATACTAGTATGTTGATTAAATGTACATCTCAGAAGACATCTTGATGGTTATCAGCTATATTCAGCATTGATTGTGAGCCATGGGAGTTCACCTGAATTATATCATGGTTTTTGCTGAATGCCGAATATGGCTGTTGATGACCACTAGTATGATCTTCTGAGTGGATAATTAGTTTTTAGGTCACCTGAGTAAACTCAAGTGACCTATTGCAATTGGTTTTCGTCCATCGTCGTGCGTTAACAATTGAACATTTTTAACTTCTTAATAACTACCTGTCCAATTCTTTTCAAATTTGGTATGAAGCATCATTGGGACAAGGGGGACATACATTGTAAATTTCAGGACTCCAGAACCCCTGGGGCCCTATGGGCGGGGCAAAAACTGCCCAAAATTGACAAATTTTCAAAAATCTTCTTCTCAAGAACCACACACATGTAAGAAAAACTAAATGCATAGTGATGTAGAGCAGGAAGACCTCTACCAAACTTGTAAATTTCATGATCCCCAGGGTAGGGGTTATGACTCCAGGGTAGGGCCTAACTTGTTATATAGTGTTATGTGTAAAACACTTAAATAACATTTTCTTTAGTGCTTTTGATACTAAATTGAAACTAAATGGATAGAGCAGGTAGTCTTTTACCAAAATTGTAAATTTGATTTTCCCCAGAGTAAGGGTTTGACCCCAGGGTGGGGCCAAACTTAGTATATAGTATTTATGTGTAAGTTTGCTGATACTGTATAAAATCTAAATGCATACTTAGGAATAGCAGAAAAGGATGTACAAAAAATGGTGAATTTCACAACCCAGGGTTATGACTTTAAGATGAGTCCAAATTAGTCATATCTTTTGATGTTTTAATGCTAATACATCTATTATTTAATGCCTTTCATCAGTTTATGCACTTTTGAGGGCAGTGAAGTTTTAAGAACACATCTTGTTTTATATTGTTGCTGAACATTAGAATTTAGCTTAGATATTTAGAACAGGAAATTTTTTCTAGATTTCATAGCCCATGGAAGTAGTGATACTTTTTCACTAGTATTCAGGTGACCAATAAGGCCTGTGGGCCTCTTGTTGTATTATTGCTCTTGCAAATGGTGAGTAAAACATTTTTTCTTTCTTATTTATTTGTAAATTTAACCCTTATTTTTGTCTAAAAAGCCCATAAAAATCCTAAAAAAGACCCTCATTTTTTGATAATTTTACCCTAAAAATGGCCCTTATTTTTTGCAAAATGTCACTTGAAAGCCTGTATGTGATGCTCACATTGCTTTACGGTATGGAAATGTTTGTGCTACAACACAAGCAGAGTAGTGCTCTTGAATCATATCATGTGTCTGTTCTTCGACTTTCAAAGCTTTCAACTTGCCGAACTCCTAGGAGCATTTTTTACCTATTATTAGGAGCAAAGCTAATTGAAGTAGAAATTCACATCAGAGCTCTAACATTTCTGGGGAATATCATCAGATCAAAAATCAGATCAAAAAGTCATCTCTCAATCATATTTTAGAATGCCAAGTTCATGTGAAAGCATCTCTTACCGTATATACTCACCTATAAGTCAGAATTTTGGGAGTTAAATTTTGGTCCAAAACTCTATGTCCGACTTATAGGAGTGTCCTAAGAAGATAAGTACTGTTCTTGATTGCGAAATGTATACTATGCCTAGTATTATTTAAACTAGTGATGAAACGATTGTCGATCGTTTTTGGCTCTTCGATTCCGATTATCGATTCTATTTTTCATAATTGATTCTCGCCTGCATGTACACGAATTGATATCTAATCCGAGATTCATCTGACTGTTAATCCCGCTTTTATATCGAGACATGTGCAGGGGAGAGTCAGAGTGGACTCCACATTGAAAAGTGGGAATTCAGTGACACCAGCTAGTGTGTATGCTGCACTTATCCATAAAACTAAATAGAAATAACCCCCAAAATGATAAATATTTATTATCTACATGTAAATGCCGATTACATCAATCATTGATCGATACAGTTCTTCCGATTATGATTTTCCCCCCGATTTTTCAACACTTAATTTAAACTACAAAAACATGGACGAAGTAAACAAAATAGTGACTGTTTAATTTGTTAAGAATAAAAAGTGAAATATCAATGCCATATCCTGAAACATTATTAGATCAAGGATAGATATATAAGAGCATTGATATGAAATTAATTTGTTGGGGGAAATATCAAATATAGGTACATTTCTCAAAATATTATTTGAAACACAGGTAAAAACATTATCTAGAGCATTGATTTGAAATTGTCAAACGATTTCTTCAAATAAGTGAAATTAACTTGTAAATGGGTCAATGGCAATTCCCTCTAAAATAACCTAAAAACTATACAACCGACTTATAGGCGAACCGACTTATGGGCGAGTTTATACGGTAATCTTTCAGATTCTGCATTCTTTCAGTCTGACTCCTAATGTTTTCTGTCAGTTTTTCTTCTTTGTGGCCAGAAAGCCCTCAATAAATTACCACACCGACTGTAGAGGAAACACACTTTCACTTTCTTTATAGTAGGAAAATCTTATGTTTCCTAGCATTGTAATAATTTTTGACATTTTATGCACTGGAAAATGTCAGAGCTGCCACCATATTAACAATTGGGAATTTGGGGTCTTAATTGTGTTTCAGGCAGGGACCTGCTTGGAAGTTTTACTCTCTCAATGGTGAGCGGAAAAAGATTAAAAGCAAACTACAACAAAATTTATAACAGAGTTTAATCCTGTGTGGTAAAAAAAAGTATAGAGCTATTAACTTGTTAAGAACAAGTTAATGTTTTGAACTGTCACAGTTACTGCTAGAAAAACAAGATTAAAGTCAAAAAAATTTCTTCTGTCTTGTAAATTTCTAACTTGTCTGGTAGATTTTCAAAATTATCCCTGGTCTACAGGACATAAATATCTAGTAATATTTTTTTTTACGTTCTTTCTCCAACTCTTCCTCAAGATAGGTTAAAAATTTTACGTAGAATTACATATGAATATTTTCAACACAATGATACAATATCAAATTTATATCTTGTAAGGTTTTGGTGGATTGTTCACATATTTTAAAAGTTGATAAAGAAGATGAGGCTGATGACTGTAACTGACTGAGATGAGCGCTGTGGTATAATAGCGAGCAAAGATCGCATTGGAAAGTGATGCGATGAGCTCGCTCCAATGATTACTCAATTGAGTCATGTAATTTGCTCTTCATCAGCTGAAAAATGATGAGAATTACCCATAATGCTTTCGGAAAAATATCGCCATCACCACGGTATACTTCATTGACAACCCTGTAGATAAAACAAATAAATAGTTTGGAAAGTACTATAAATGATTTTAAATTCCAGACAAGCTTTCTCATACCTTTGTACGTTTTGTTGTGGATAATTTCTTGGTTTGAATGAGAGAGAAAAAATCCCAGCGAATGATGAACTGTTTACATTAATCGCGTTATATTCCCAGCGTTAAATGCACTGTTTACATTAACCGCATTATATTCCCAGCGTTAAATGCACTGTTTACATTGACCGCATTATATTCCCAGCGTTAAATGATGCCTAAAGTCGTGTTGCAAGATGTTAAGGGTCTTTGCTCATCTCAACGGTGACACCGTAAAACATATAATGGTATATATTATACTGTGTCAATATTCCCAATAGGCCACCATGAGCATGGATCAGGATACAGCCCAAGTTCTTTTCTCTGAAGGGGCAACAATGGTGTGTTTGGATGTTCCAGAGGGGACAGAGTTTGGAATTGATTACTCCTCATGGACAATTGGTGCACAGTTTAAGGGAGTTAAGATGATCCCACCTGGAATCCACTTTGTGTACTACAGGTACATTTTATAAAACTTTACCCCATCATTTTTTTTTCAAGTAAAGGAATATGAATCTTGGTTTTTAATTCCTTCAGTTTTCTTTATTTTCAGTGCTAGAAGCAAGCAGACAGGAGAAATTGGCCCACGATCTGGATCATTTATTGAATTTGAAAAGAAAGGTGTCGCTGTTAGAAAATGGGATGAAGTCAAAGAGGGTATGATTTAATGTGAATACATTAAAAATGGTGAGGAGGTGTTTCCAGTGCTCTAATTTATGGTTTTTTAGCTCACCTGAGCTGAATGCCCAAGTGAGCTTTTCTGATCACCCGTTGTCCATCGTCCATCTGTCTGTAAACTTTTCACATTTTCGACTTCTTCTCCAGACAACCAAACTTTGCAAAAAGCATCCTTGGGTGAAGTGCTTTCAATTTTATTCAAATGAAGGGCCATGCCCCCTTCAAAGGGGAGATAATCACAAAAAAATATGGTGGGGTCATTTAAAAATCTTCTCAAGAACCACTGGGCCAGAAGAGCTTAGAATTACATGAAAGCTTCCTGGCATAGTGCAGATTCAAGTCTGTTAAAATCATGGCCCCTGGGGTAGGATGGGGTAATAATAGGGGATCAAAGTTTTACATACAAATATATATGGAAAATCTTCCTCTCAAGGACTATTGGGCCTGAAAAGTTTACATTTAAATTAAAGCTTCCTGACATGGTGCAGATTCAAGTTTGTTAACATCACAGCCCCTGGGGGTAGGATGGGGTCACAATAGGGGATCAAAGTTTTACATACAAATATATAGGAAAAATCTTTAAAATTCACTAGGCCAGAAAAGTTTACATTTACATGAAAACTTCCTGTCATAGTGCAGATTCAAGTTTTTTTTAAAAGTCATGGCCCCTGGGGCTAGGTTGGCTCCACAATAAGGATCAAAGTTTTACATGCAAATATATAATTTAATGGTAATTCTTTAAATATGGGCCAAGGTGACTCGGGTGAGCAGTGTGGCCCATGGACCTCTTGTTTTCTTTACATTAGATTTGGCAGACGACAATGTCAGTGATGATGACATTCAACGCATTAAGGATAATCTAAAGGAACTGGACAGATTTTTAGGGCCTTATCCATATGACAGGTATGAGAGATGTCCATTTCATTGGTTGGAATTGTTACACCTCTAAGTACTGTAATACTTCTTTAACATAAGATTACTGAAAAAATTCAGCAAAACTGATTTGGTATTAAAACTGAAAATTGTAACTTCTGATAATGAAATTTATATGAATGGAAAAAATCAAATTTTTCTACAGATACAGGAAGTGGGTATCACTCAGCAACTTCATCACTCCGGAGTTACTGGACAAACTGCAGCCTCTTAGCAAAAGGATTTCTTCTGTCACTGACTTTATATCAGAGGTCAGCAACACTCAGACTCGAAAATCCCAAAGCACATCCTCTCACACCAAGAAACTCAAGTATTCAACTGACGAAATAGGGACATCCAAAGAAATTAACTCTCAAGAGGTTCCAGAAGAAAATGCAGAACCAACCTCTCTGAAGGAAGCCGAGTCCAAACTGCCAGACATGAAAGTGAGGGAAGAGAGCAAAATTCGATTTAGTCTTATACCAAAGCAGAAATATCCTCCTGACAGTACCCCAGCTGAAATGACAAAATATAGCATTGATTTCAGTTATGCTTTAGAAAGTATGCTCAGTATCAGTTACTGTCACAATGAAATGGGAATTCTTGGGGAAATCCAGTTTGCATTCATCTGCTTTCTGATTGGACAGGTTTTTGATGCATTTGAACAGTGGAAGAATCTTGTTCATATTGTGTGTGCTAGTGAGGAGGCTTTAACTAAACATTCTACATTGTTCTTAAACTTTATAAGTGTTCTCCATTTTCATATACAAGAAACACCTGAAGATTTCTTCGTGGATATATTGTCAGAAAATAATTTTCTTACATCCACTCTCCAAGAATTCTTTTCTAATCTGGAAAACATGGCACCTGATAACGGACTTAGAAATAGAGGACTGAAATTCAGAGACTATTTGACACAAAAGTTCAAGTGGGACTTCACAACAGAGCCAGATGACTATGCACCAACTATTGTAGATTTAGAGTGACCATAATGATATGAATGGGTCTTTGCATAAAAATAATACATGTATTTGCAACTATATGTTCCTGTATATTGTTTTGTGATGGATTTTTTTTTATAATTTTATTTTTGTTACCTCCGACACCTTGTCTGAAAGCGCCAATGAGCTTTTTTGATAAGGTTTGTTGGTCATCTGTGTGTAAACTTTATCCATTTTTAAGTTATCTGAGTCACTCAGGTGACCTATTGCTTTTGGAATTTGTTATCGTCCTTCGTTTGTCATATTGAACATTTTTAATTTCTTGAAAACTACCATTCTAATTCTTTTCAAATTTGGTATGAAGCATGTTTTGGACAATTGGGGCATGAATTATAAATTTCAGGACTTCTGCACCCCTGCATGGGGCATTAATAAATTTTAAATTTCAGAACTTCTGTACCCCTTGGGCATTAGGAATGTGGCAACAACTGACAAAAATGATCAATTTTTAAAAATCTACAACTCCATGTGTAACAATATTTAAATTGTCGGGCTCGGAATTCATGTACCTTTTGTACTGTACTGTATTCCTGTTGATGATATTCCTGCCATTACAGGTATTAGCACAACACGCTGCTTGTTGTTATTTATTGGACATCTTTGCATTGAAACAGCATGCACATCTGTAAAGAAAACTAAATGCATCTATAGAATAGGAAGCTCGAGATCTAAACCAAAGTTGTAAATTTCATGATCCTCGGAACAGTTCTGTATTTACAGTATTTATGTGTAAAACAATTAATTAACATCTTCTTTAATGCTATTGATAAATTGAAACTAAGTAATAGAATATATATTCAGAGGGAACAGCTGGTAGCCCTTTACCAAAATTGTAAATTTCATGATCCTTGGGGTCGGGTTTTTGGTACCAGGATGGGCTTAAAATGGATGTGTGCATTAACAATTGAACATTTTTAACTTCTTGAAAGCTTAGACCCTTCCTTGATCCAGTGCTTGTCAAATTTGGAATGAAGCATCTTTTGGACATGGAGGACATAAAGTTGTAAATTTCAGGACCCCTGGGAATATTCAAAATGAATAAAATTTTCAAAATTTCCAAGGAAAAGCATTTGAATTTTTCAGTGTTGTTCAATCTCAACAAATTTAAATTGGATATGTGAGGGTAGTCTAGGATGGAAAATAAAATGAACTTGCCATTTTCAAAATGGTCTCTAAAATATATCAAATTTCTGAATTAAAATTTAAATATATATATGGGGAACCCCTCTCCAAGGAGGATTCTGAATTTGCTTTTAAGGTGGCTAATGGCTCGTTTAAGCACCTCATATGAAGCATGATTTCATCATTGAAATAGTAATAATTAGTACTAATACACACTCTCAATTATTTTATATGATTTTTTTTTATCAGAATGATAACAAGAGGCCCATGGGCCACATCACTCACCTGAGTTACCTTGGTTCATATTTAAAGATTTTCCCTACTTATTTGCATGTAAAACGATCATTATTGTGGCCCCAACCTACCCCCGGGGGCCATGATTTTACGAACTTGAATCTTCACTATGTCGGGAAGCTATCGTGTAAATATGTAAACTTCTTTGGCTCAATGGTTTTTTAGAATAAGATTTTAAAAACATTTTCTTAAAGGGGAAGGCAACCCAAAGTATTTGATAGAGGATAAATGATTGAATTATTATATGATAAAAATTTGTCATACTATTCTGTTGATATACGGCCTATAGATAAGCTTCAGTATTAATTTGAAAATTGAAATTCACGCTATCTATAGAGGCTGCCATGATGTGGAACTCTTTTGTATTCAAGACCATAAAAATCAACAATATTGACGTCACACAGTCTGTTCTGGTTTTGATGAGATTCTAAGATCATCAAAGATGTGCATGTGGTAGATTTTATGAATAAATAGGTTAATGCCTTCCTGTCAAGCAGTTAATTACATTAAGGTGAAGGAGATTTTTTTTTTCTCGAAATTCCTGACCCAACCAAGACATCTGAAAAGAAAAGATTATGTAAATTGTAGATCCATCATTCATTTGTGTAATGACAAGTTGAGGTTCGAGACATTTGTATGAAAAAAAATGTAACGTCTGCCTGGTCTGCAACTCGACTGAATGTCTTCTTTTCTTCTTGCGAAAGAATGGGTGCAAGAAAATCTATATGGCTTCAAACTGAACTGTTCGTGATTTGTCATGTTTACAGTGCTGCTGTTAATATAAACGAGAACCGATGGTGTGATGTCATAAATTAAACTTCAATGGCCACTCTCTTAGCGGCGGGTAATTTAAAGTATATGATAGATTAATATTGATTTAATCATTCAACATGGTTTTTTGTTGTTAAAGACTGTCATTTACGATATCAGTAAGTAATACTTTATTAATAAAAGCAACAATGTGGTAAGGGTTGCCTTTCCTTTTAATATATTTGTGTGCAAAACTTTGATCCCCTATTGTGGCCCCACCCTACCCTCTGGGTCCATGATTTTAACAAACTTGAATCTACACTATGTCAGGAAGCTTTCATGTAAATGTAAATTTCTCTGGCCCAATTGGATATTGAGAAGATTTTCTCAAGAATCCCATGAAGTAAACAAATGTGGAGAGAAGGGCAAACACTGTCAAACTCCTATAGACACACCAGAGATAGGAGGAGAAAGCAGCCCTTGTTCACCAGTCACAATATGTGTTATAT
>NC_079165.1:97573297-97650797 GCF_947568905.1 Ostrea edulis | reverse complement strand
TCTTCTCCTTTTGATCCCAAAATTTATGGGGGTCATCCTCATTCCATAGTTATAGTCAATGTGTGAAGTTTGGCAACTTCCGGCAAAAAGGGAAGTCACAAATGACCCGAAATTTTTTTTCCATACATCGGTGTCCAGTTTGACTCCTTGGACATTTTGACCCCAAAATGAGTAAGGATCATCCTCATCCAATGGCTGCAAATATGTGTCAAGTATGGCAACTCCCGGTGAAATGGGAAATCACTTTGCACCCAGAAATGGATTCTGGATTAATCTATGGAGAACAGACAACCTGATTCCAATATAGCCATGCTTTTACTATTTGAGCCAAAGATCCTCATCCAAGCATCATGAACCATATGGAGGGTAATCGTGTTAAAAAATCCAAGCATGTAAACTTGTTATCCAAACTTGCAACCGTGTTCATTTTTCAGCTTCAGCTATGTATATATGTAACTCAGGGGGTGTACGTTATGTTTCTCAGAAATGTATACATATTACCTCAGTGTTGTACTCTTAATTTGTGTAATCGTTTGAATCTTATATTTCTCTTTATGAAAATGTATCATTGTTTCCCCAAGTTATACATGGTCATTCCTACAGTATTTCCGTTTGTAGACTTAGTATTTACATAGCTGTACATTACAACATCGCATCTTACACGTTACAAACTTGCAATATACATAGCTGAAGCTGAAAAATGAGCACGGTTGCAAAACAAGTTTACATGCTTGGATTTTCTAACACGATTACCCTCCATAGAACCAGGAGCCATAAATATGATGGCGGCCTCTTGGCTCATCTAGAACTATGAGCAGCCAGTATGTCCGTTAGATGTCCAGAAGTATAATGATGAAGGTTTTGACTATTTTAGTTCCCCTTTCTCCATAAATTATATGCTTGATACCAAATTTCGTAACATGGTCCAGTAGTATTTTTTGATGAAGTTGAAAATTATTTTAAAAAGTCTACAATGCATACAACAGATGCCATGCGATGGGCACAGATAGCTGAGCAACTCCGATGAATTACAAATTATAATGTTTAGATGAGCAATTGGCCTATGGACTTTTTCCAATAAAAAGGGGCAAATGGAAAACGCAAGTAAATTTTCTTGTTTTTATTAGGACCTGACTGGTCATGATGTCATAATGAACAAATAACAATGGAGAAACAATGTATATGGGATCTTGCATTCAACTAAAATAACAAAGTCTCCAAAAACATGTCCTTTAAACCCCGAACACAATATTGTACACCTTTACAATGCTGTACCCATCAAATGGTTTAGGGTTTATAGCATAATGGAAAGAAACAAAGATCAAAGTATTTTTACCTAAAGAAACAAAGGTTTTAATACAAATACTAAAACCAATTATAATAAATATGAAATTCAGAGGTAAATAAATATACATTTCAAATAAAGTTTTGAACTAGCTTTCCACAATTCTGATCTCTTTTTTTATCACAATATAGCACAAATTAAATAAGCCTGTGCTTGATCATGATGTTCATTTCAACCAAACAACTGGACCATAAGACCTCAATTGGTCACCTGTGTATCATGCAAAAACTTCCTTACATGTAAATCTTTCACAGTAAACATTAATACTCAAACAAGGTGATGAAGAATATAGACGTGATTCAAGATGAACATAAAGGTTCTACCTTTACAAATTGGACCTGTTTCACACCCATCCCCAGGCCTGAACTGGATACCCAGGGATGAATTTAGCATTCTGGAAAAGACCAACAGTTAACAAGCACTACAGGTTTTTATGAGGCTAATATCCCTGCCACCAAAACTGAATTCAAAAAGTGAGATTTCTTGCAATATTTTTGGATCCCAGGGCCTAAAAGGAGTGGCGTCTTCAAGTTTGTAAATGTAATCATTTTGATTCGATTTAGAGAAACTTCATATAGAGTCAATCAGATAACCTAGTAAGTTAAAATTGTTTTGATATACACTGTATGTTATCAAAGCCACAAGAGACACTGACCAGCATTGTTTGATTATTGCCAAATTAGGAAATAGCTTGTAAACCCCC
The DNA here is from genome assembly GCF_947568905.1 of Ostrea edulis. Classification (NCBI taxonomy): domain Eukaryota; kingdom Metazoa; phylum Mollusca; class Bivalvia; order Ostreida; family Ostreidae; genus Ostrea; species Ostrea edulis. Next base: position 97,648,749 of record NC_079165.1, on the reverse strand, counting down.
CAAATCAGTTTAAATACTAGTGGTTATATAGTGAAATATCTACTTCTGAATGTGTACTGTCATTGTTAATACTTAGAAATAAATTTCAGTTTTGAAAATACATGAGGGTATGAACTGCAATGCATCAAGCCAGCTATTTTTCATTGAGCGTTAACTTGCAATTCATACCCTGATGTAATTTCAAAAATGAAATCTATTTCTTATAATTACAATTTACTTTCATTCCTGTTGATATTCTCAGCTATTAAAATAGACGTACTATCTTTATCAAGATTCATACATTGTTCAAAACTGCAGCGCATTCATGAGGAAAGGGCTATCATTACAGTTTGTAAAGATATCAAAGGCAAATATATATTAAAATGTTACTACATCAAAATATTGACAATGTGTAAAACTTCCCAAGCAGAAAATTTTACCAAACTTCATTTTCAGAAATGTAAAAATATCTGGGTTTTCTTTCTTTCTGTATGAAAATAAATATAAACACTTGTTTTTATTGTTTAAATAAAAAAGAAATTTGTGGCCAAACTTCGTACTCAAAACTGCAAGTACATTGTATATCATATTAAATGACCATATTACTTACATGCAATAAAAATACTTCTCTTCTAAAAATAAAATAAGAATTCTGGATCAATCTTAGTAAATAATAATTTCTCTGTAATGACGTTCAACCTATGGGATTTGTGTGGGGTGTTGTAATTATAAAGAGTAAGCTACAAAAAGTTTAAATCTATTGAAAAGTTGCCAGCTTAATTTCCGGTTCTGTGCTTAATTTTCAGTGACTACAGAAAATTTAGTTTAGAATATGATTACTGTAATTTCAATTCAGGAAATCACTTTTTATTCACAAGAACATTTTTTTTGTATAAATTTGCTATTCTCATGCAAAATCAATGTTCTTTTGAATAATTTTTGTGAATAAATGAAGAATTGAGTATCAAAATAATCATGTCTCGATAATTGATTTGACAAGGCAAAAAGTCTAATAAAATATTAATGATTTACAGTAACTAAACATCAAAAGGACCAAACTGAAAATATATTAAAAGGTGTTCTATTTCTGACTATATAAATACACATTTATATTCTACGATTTGTTAATCTGACAACTAAGGAAATCTGGACATGAAAAAAAATTTCACTTTAATTTCCTCTGACGATATATAGTGTATATATATCATGTAGAAATGCTGTTATACAGTGTACAATGTTTCCTTGCATACAACACTGAATATATGATTAAATATGATTTTGGACCAACTGGCAAATCATAAATGTTGATTGAGAAATCACAGTGCAACAGACACAATTCCAGAATTTTAAACCGAGAAACACATATATTTGCTGCTGGACCTGAATTACTTCCAGGTGTACATTAAATGAGAGATTCAGCTGAAATACACAACATAGTGAATACTTGAATTGCATTACTTATTTACTTGTATAAAATTGTACATTGTTTGGCAAGAGTAATGTATTATGTACAAGAAAATATCATATAATTATGAAAAATTTGTCATTGCTATCCTTTATCAAAAGCTTGAAGTAAGCTGGATTTACAATAGGTATACTGGTATATGCAGATTTAGTACAACCCCTTTTCAAATTTAATAATTGCACGAAGTATAAATTGGTAAGCATGTTTAAACCACCAAGAAAGATGTGAAGACAGTAAAAATACTCTCAATATAAATGAATGATATGAAGATATTCAAGGTTACTAGTGGGATTTGACTTAGGAATAATGTACTATGCATGGACCGTCCATTGGTTAGTTACTGGGCTCAACCCTGTATTACAAAAGCAAAATAAAAAATAACTAATTCCGCAAATTGGTGGTCCTTGGGACCTACTACCACAAAATATATACATACCCAAGTAGTAACATAACCATATACATTTTGTATACAAATAATGATAAATTTTTATACATGCAAAGTGATAAAGAACTAATATAAATACAGTTATACATACACAGGCAAAGCTCAAATTGTAACAAAAGGCCAGTAAATTATCACAGAACTTGCATAACTGCATTTCATACACAGGTTCTGGAAACAGAATGTGGCTGTAAAATATCTTCTATAACTTTTGATAATCAGACAAGGCAGTTTATCCTCAAATTTTTGCTGAGAACAAAAAATCACAAAAGAATACGTACACATGTTCATGTAGTGTCAGCCAAAATTTTCAAATCCAGTATGCAGTACATCATAAGGAAACTTATCCTCACTATTTCTTGGTTTCTTGTTCATGCAGTTTTAAATTACTCCAGTTCTATATAAATAAATGTCATATGACTATGTTGAAGTCATTGTAGTTCTATTTTAAGTTTTTTGTCAACAGAATCTTAGCAAAAATTAAAATGCAGTGAAAATAAGTCAGTATGATAAGAGAGTTGGACACAACAAGCTGAGTCAATACTTCAAGTCAGTCAAAATAACAATAAGTGTTTGAATAAATATTTACCTTCATAAAAATTTACTCTTTCAGAAAAGGTGAGGAACAATGATTGTCCATTTTAAGACAAATTTTACTACATTATATCCAGTCAAGGTCAAATAACCATGATCCTACTGTTGTATTAAAAACGTGCAATTTCTTCTACATGTAACTGTGGGCACTGAAAAAATTGCTGTTAAACAATTGACAAAATACTTAATATAAAGGTACAGCATGCTTTGTTTTTAGCGAGTAATATATAAATAGAAGATCTATTTTACAGATGCAACAACTCATTCACGCAGAAGCTTTACACCAAACACTTTTATCTAAAAAGACATTAAGTGTTAAGTTACAAGAAATAACATTCAAGTAACACAAAAGACATTAAGTGTTAAGTTACAAGAAATAACATTCAAGTAACACAAAAACAAACACAAAATGTAGAGATACTGATGTCTCCAAAGCGCAACATGTTGGATGCTGTATTCCAGTCTGTTTTTCACCCATGTATATGGAGCACCAAAGCAAGTCTGTGTATTACACTGCTTACATTATTAAGTACAATTCAGAGAACTGAGCACTTGTATGTTTGGTAAAAAATATGAGCATACATTCATAGCCGCACAAATGTTTCCAGGATTTCTTCAGCCATGAGCAAATTATTTCTGGCCACACGCAATGCATCCACCACTCGCAGGCGGTCGTATCCTTTGGCGACCAACTGATCAACTTGGACCTCGTCTACACTATTTTCCTTGTTACTGTCGGTGTTTTCACGTAATCTGTTTCTGACAGGAAGCTGTATATCTCTTTCTTCTTGGGGAGGATCTGACAGTTTTCTAAAAATAAAATTGTGATTGTTCATTAAAACTTGGCTTTGGGTGATTTTTTTTTTTTATCTTCAACCTACTACTGAATTGTGTTTCTAGCGAAAGTTAGATGTATCCAAATGATATGAATACCTTGTGGATAGCCCAGTAAATCATATAGCTAGTTAATTACCATGTCAATTAGAACAAAAGTTGACTTTGATCTGAAACTTGCCATGACTCCAAACTAAATTCAAGCAAGTTGAAAGACAAGAGACCCACAGGCATTATCAGTCACCTGAGTATTAGTTAAAAGTATCACTAGTCCAAAAGGCTATGAAATCTAGAAAAACAATAGGCCCACAGGCTTTATCAGTCACCTGAGTACTAGTGAAAAGGTATCAATACTCTAAAGAAATCTAGAATTTTTTTTACTGTTCTGAATATCTAAGCTAAATTCTAATGATCAGCAACAGTATAAAACAAGATGTGTAAAATCACCATTTTTTGTACATCCTTTTCTGCTATTCCTATGTATGCATAATTTAGATTTTATACAGTATCAGCAAACTTACAGATAAATACTGTATACTAAGTTTGGCCCCACCCTGGAATCAGAACCCCTACCCCAGGGATCATCAAATTTACAATTTTTGGTAAAGGACTACCTGCTCTTTCTAAATATCCATTTACTTTCAATTTAGTATCAATAACACTAAAGAAGATCTTATCTAAGTGTTATACACATAAACACTATATAGTAAGTTTGGCCCCACCCTGGGGTCAGAACCTCTACCCCGGGAATCATGAAATTTTACAATTTTTGGTAAAGGACTACCTGCTCTTTCTAAATATCCATTTAGTTTCAATTTAGTATCAATAACACTAAAGATGTTATTTAAGTGTTTTACACATAAACACTATATAGTAAGTTTGGCCCCGCCCTGAGGTCAAAACTACCCCGGGGATCATGAAATTTATAATTTTGGTGGAGGCTTTCCTGCTCTACATCACTAGGCATTTAGTTTTTCTTACACGTGTGCGGTTGTAGAGAAGAAGATTTTTGAAAATTGGTCAATTTTGGAAAGTTTTTGCCCCGCCCTTAAGGCCCCAGGGGTACAGGAATCCTGAAATTTACAATTTATGTCCCCCTTGTCCCACAGATGCTTCATACCAAATTTGAAAAGAATTGGAATGATAGTTATCAAGAAGTTAACCATGTCTATTGTTCACACATTTATTAACTGACCATTTTGGCCCCACCCTGATACCAAAACCCCTACCCCTGTGATCATCAAATTTACAATTTTGGTAAAGGACTACCTGTTTTTTCTGAAAATCTATTTTGTTTCAATTTAGTATCATTAACAAAGAAGATGTTATTTAAGTGTTTTACACATAAACACTAAATACCAAGTTTGGCCCTGCCCTGGGGTCAGAACCCCTACCCCGGGGACCATGAAAGTTACAATTTTGGTAGAGGCCTTCCTGCTCTACATCACTATGCATTTAGTTTTTCTTACACGTGTGCGGTTGTACAGAAGTGGATTTTTGAAAATTTGTCAATTTTGGGCAGTTTTTGTCCCGCCCCTAGGGCCCCAGGGGTGCTGGAGTCCTGAAATTTACAATTTATGTCCCCCTTGTCCCAAAGATGCATCATGTCATATATGAAAAGAATTGGACTGGTAGTTATCAAGAAGTTAAAAATGTTAAATTGTTAACGCACGACAACCAATACGCAAGTTCCGAGTTACCCAAAAGTTATTTCCCTTTGTCGAACTCTTTCGCATTTTATGACATATGGTGGGTATACAATGTATACATTATATCGTAGACTGGCATTGTACATAACGATTACGTACGATTAATGTAATAAAAGCGTAACTTTTGTTTATATCAATCACTGGTATGCATATTCTGGCCATATCAAGCATAATTTGTTTGAATAAGATCATCAAATTGGCTATTGAATCATTTTTCGTTTCCTCTTCTACATGAGTGACGCTTTTATCAAAGAAAGATGGCAATTAACAATATTTGTTTGAGCCATTTTGTTATCCAATACTCATAAACTCATTAAAATTGCCTTTTCCCTGAGATAGGATGGTCTCAGAAACTCTGGAAATCATCTTTTAAGAAATAATACAACCATAGTAATTAGCAAATGCACCCACTGTCATCATATTTTACGTCATAATTTACGGAAGAGTTCGACAAAGGGAAATAACTCTTGGGGAACTCGGAACTTCCGTATTGCAATAGGTCACCTGAGTTTAAAAATCCAGTTCTGCATATCTAAGCTGAACTCTAATAATCAGTATAAAACAAGAGGTACTGTGAGCAATGCTCACTAAGAATACCCCCCACTTACCCCAATCTCCCAAAGGGTGTTGGTAATAGGTATAAACTACCTCTTTTCTGAGTGTAAAAAACAAATAGCATGACAAACCGAACCATATTGCTACTTCGATGTCCAGTGCGCGTGACCTTTGACCTTTTGACCCCAAAATCGATAGGGAACATCTTCATCCCATGGGTAGTTTATATGTATGATATGGTGACTGTAGGTGGAAAGGATAACGCTTTAGAGCCCGGAAACCATATTGCTACTTCGATGTCCAGTGCGCTTGACCTTTGACTCCAAAATCAATAGGGAACATCTTCATCCCATGGGTAGTCCATATATATGATATGGTGACGGTAGTTGGAAAGGATAATGCTTTAGAGCCCGGAAACCATTGCGTCTACAGACGGACAGACAGACGGACAACCCGATTCCAGTATACTCCCCCACAACTTGTTGCGGGGGGTATAACAAGATGTGTTCTTTAATGCCTCAGAAAGTGCTGATTAAAGACTTCACATAATACAATACATGTAACATTAACATGATATGACTAATTTGGACCTCACCAGGGGTTGCGAAATTCACAATTTTGGGAAATCCTTTTCTGCTTTTCCTAAATATGCATTTATTAGTTTTTATACTGTATCAGCAAACTTAAGAAGTCTTTCAAATCACAGGGGCTAAGCCCGTTTGGGCCCAAACCATAAATATAGTATCACAGAGTTCGAGCCCAAACGGGCTTAGCCCCTGTGTTTCAAATGATAGACAATAATCACTATGATAATTTTAGCCCCACCCTGGAACCAAAACCCTTACCCCCTGGAATCATGAAATTTACAATTTTGGTAAAGGACTACCTACTCCTCCTAAGCAATTTAAAATCAATAGCATTAAAGAAGATATTATTTAAATCTTTTACACATATCCACTATATATACCAAGTTTGGCCATGCCATTTGTAAGATCCTCTACCCAGGGGATCATGAAATTTACAATTTTATAATAGACTTTCCTGCTCTACATCACTATGCTTTTAGTTTTTCTTAAAGATAAGCTATTGTAGAGAAGAAGATTTTTGAAAACAGGTAAATTTTTGGCAGTTTTTGCCCTGCATCCAAGGCCCCGGGAGTTCAGGAATCCTAAAATTTATAATTTATGTCACCCTTGTCCCAATGATGCTTCATACCAAATGTGAAATGAATTGGAAAGGTTGTTCTCAAGAAGAAGTTAAAAATGTTCAATTGTTGACGGTCGCTAGCCATGCAATTGCAATAGGTCACCTAACCTAAAAACTGCATAGTATGAAATTATTTGTAAGCTTAGAATACCAAGACCTCCCACTTGACCACTATATACATGTGCACTCACATAAATCATCTTTTATTGTGCATGACCCCATCCTTTGTTGGTTTAAATAAAACTGAACTTACACTACATGATGATATATTCATACTAAGATTTGTTCTTATAAAACTAAAGTCCTATTATATTCTTACGTCAGACTTTGAATCCTTAATCTGGAGCTGTATGGCTGAATGCTTGAACAACTTCATGGGTGTGTTTGTTGTTCTTGAGAAGTTTTTTGTGCATGCATATTCTTCTGTATAAACATTAACCCATGTTGTGGTCTAATCACCCTGCGTCATGAGTTGACCAAACTTAAATGTACACTGTATGATGATGCATTGTGTTGACAAACTGTATAGTACCCTTATTGTTCTTGACAAAATTCTGAATAGTGATTTATATTATTAGTGGCTCCACCATGACCCTGGGGACAACAATTTCAATAAAGTTGAATCTACACAACATGAGGATGTTTGCTTATAGTTTTGACAAATTGTGGCTTTTGTTATTCTCCATATCTATTTTGAGTAGATATTTCACAGGTATTATGCTACCATTTTCCAAAATGCAAACTTTTAAATTCTATACAGTAAAACACGGTTACAGCAAACACACTTATAATGAATTCACGCTTACAGTAAAGCAATTTTCATTCCCTGAAGTTTTAAAACATATTATAAACTTACTGGATATAACGAATTATATTTTATAGTAAATCAAAATTCTTGATCCCCAGCACTTTGCAATATGCATGTTTTACTGTAATTCAATGACAACCCCACCCTGACATCCCTTTTTTCGGTCAGTCACAAAAACTATTTTAAAAATAAACACTCTATCCTTTACAAGACAAACAGCAATGTATTTATCTGATTTCATCATTGACGGCCATCATAACCATATATAAAAGCTGATGACCAACACCCCGAGATAAAATAAGCCGATACCCAACAGTATCCACCCTGCTTAGTGTCAATCTGTACTGTGAATATAAAGTGAATACTGCAAATTCTTAATTTCTTACTTTTCTCCAGGTTGTTTCCTTGGTGCTGGTAAAGGTGGCAAGTCATAGTCTGTGGGTGTCCGTCTTAATGGTGGTTTGCTGTTACCTGTGACAGAGAAAATTGTACCTGTAAATGAAAATATTGTCAGAATAAGCAGAAGCAGAAGCAAGAAGAAAACAGCTGTATTAAAGCCAGTGCCAGAGGATAATTTTAAGTGTGTCATAAAAATTTTCAATTCATTTAGTATAAGCAAGCAATAAATGCTATCAATGTGAAAATTAAGGGGAGAAGTACATATGCACACCTAAAGAAAAACAAAAAAGGGGTCCAAGGGTCACATGGCTCACCTCAGCAGTGAAACTCTGCTAATGTGATGGTGGTATAATATGATATGGTATATTGTGATGTTTTTTTCGAAACAAAAAAATCATAAACCACTCTTAATAAATCAATGATAATTTACCTCATTATTATGATGTTTCAAAATGAACAAGATGTGTTTGTGAAACACAAATGCTCCCTATAATGGCAGATTCCAAAGATTGCCAAGGTCACAAGGACAAATATCTTAGTACCAGTAGAAAGATCTTGTCACAAGAAATGCTCATGTGAAACATCAAAGCTCTAGCACTTACTGTTCAAAAGTTATTAGCAAGGTTAAAGTTTCAGACAGAATGACAGAAAGGACAAAAACAATGTTAAAGTTTTCAAAAAGTAGGTCAAACTTCAAGGTCACAGGGTCAATAATGTTGGTACTCACAGAAAGGTCTTGTCACAAGGAATACTCATGTGAAATATCAAAGCTCTAGCACTTACTGTTCAAATGTTATTAGCAAGGTTAAAGTTTCAGAAAGAATGACAGAAAGGACAAAAATATGCCCCATTTGAATTGATCCAGCGTAGGACTGATTAGTTCAGTTTAGTCTTGATGCTCGATGGGAACAAACTTTTCTATTGCCACATATTACACTCGATGATTTTAATATGTAGACGTTTTGTTTGTTATAAGCTTTGTAGTTTAGTTGTAGTTTTAGTTTTCTTACTTTTCTATGTAAATATTCTATCATCCTGAAGAAGGGAGAGGTTGTCTTAAAAATTGGACAATTCACTGTTGTTCATGTCGTTGGTCATTTCTAGTGATTTATATATATATATATATATATATATATATATATATATGTAACACTTTGATAACCTATTGTGGCTCCACCACCCCAAGGGGTCATGATTTTAACAAACTTGAATCTGCACTATGCCAGAAAGCTTTCATGTAAATTTGATCTTTCCTGGCCTAGTGGTTCTTGAGAAGAAGATTTTTGCTATATATTCACATGTATAACTTTGATCCCCCATTGTGGACCCATCCTACCTCCAGGGGCCATGGTTTCAACAAACTTGAATCTGCATTATGTCAGGAAACTTTCATGTAAATTTGAATTTTTCTGGCCCAATGGTTCTTCAGAAGATTCTTAAATGAATGACTCCACCCTCTTTTTGCATTTTTGTGATTACCTCCCCTTTGAAGGGGGGCATGGCTCTTCATTTGATCAAACTTGAATCCCCTTCATCCAAGGATGATTTGTACCAAGTTTGATTGAAATTGGCCCAGTTTTTCTGGAGAACTAGATGAAAATGTGAAAAGTTTTCATACAGACGGTCGGACAAATGGTGATCAGAATAGCTCACTTGAGCTTTCAGATCAGGTGAGCTAAAAATTTAAAACCCCTGCTGGACTCAAACCTATGTCAGCAGTCAACATGTTTACTGCCTGAGGTACCCAGCAAGGCAATCAAATTTAAAAGGAATATACAAATATTGCTGATATTCAAATTCTAATTCATGTTTTAAAAGGAAGTCAGCCATTATGATGATGTGGTATACATCCTTAAAGAAAAATATATGAATAATGGGATCTGGATTTTATTTGAGAGATCATAGGTTTCAAGATATTTGAGTTTTAGAAACTGAGAATAAATTTAAGTTTAACAAGGAAAAAAATCAGGAAGATGACACAACTTTAAGAACTTCTAGAGATCAAAATATTCAAGCCATTGAGACTCACCAGTATTACATGCTTCTTAAAAAAATGCATATCAATTAGGAGAGTCTTTGGCAAGATTACAATCTATCAAAACCAGATTGTGCAATTAAAGCTCTATGATCCAATGTTATACAGAATTACTTTAGAACAGATTAATTAGTTTTTAAAGTTATTATGTTTCCCTTAATTACATGCTTGAAAACATTTGTATGTAAATGAAAAAAACTGAGATTATTTAAAAAGTAAATATAGAGGGTATGCATAAATTATAAATTGTCTGTTAGGCATCTATAATACATTGTTGCAAAAATATTAAGCCAATTATATCTTATTCCTTTAAAAAAAAATATTGTTGATTTGCTGTAACATGACTGACTCAATCAAATTCATCCCAACTAAAATATTATTTGCTTCTTTTGACTTTTTTCTGGTTTTCTTTTTTATGCCAATCTCAATCAATTTATTGAATTTTAATATATAGTACATTTGTTTCCTGGCAAATTATGAAGAATTTGACTTTGAGTTGGGCCCTGGCAAAAGTAAAATTACCTACTTTCCTACTCACAATAAAAATGATAAGTTGTATAACAGCAAATCAACAATATTTTTAAAGGATAGTCTTAATAAAAGCATATATTATCTATATTTCAAATTCATGTTTAAAATCAGGCACAAGCAGTTATTTCCTTAAACTGGAAATCAACAAGGTCATTTTATGAATAAAGTTAACTTAGTTCTTTAATATAATGCGAAGGTCTAGGATTCTCTAGTTGTTCTCACCTTTACCATACAAGATGCATGCATACACACATTTTTGAAACACATCATGAAAAAGAAATGAGCAGATGGAAAGCATACCTCCTTTATGATTAGCTGATTCTGCCTGACTGTTTTCATTTATACCTAGATGTTTGCATTCAGTAGAGTTGACAATGTCAGTAGATTCAGAGCATACTGTAGAAATACTGGAAGGAACATCATACCGAAGTTCAGCATAGGATATCCCTAGAGAGAGAGATCACAGAGAAGAATGTACAGACAAAATGTCTGCAGAATAGTGTAGTCAAAAGATCAGCAATCACATGCGGCTAGAAAGGTTGTGGAGAAGGTATTATCTTTCAGTACACATACAAGACTCAGAGTAATGAATTCTATATTGTACTGCTTAATGATAAAGAGATAAATTAGTTTTCAATGGTGAAGATTGGTCATCTCAATTGTTAGTTTATTAATGAACTGTAATGTAAAAGTAATGAAACACATTTTTAATATTTCAGCGAAATAATGAAGTGAAAACTTATGACTAATGGCATATCTTAAGCACAAGTACATGCATATGAGGGATTGTTTATCATCTTTGCATTTCTTTTATTTATATAAATATGAAATTCAGGTTAATCAATAATCAACACCATATCATTTATTTAACAAAAGGTGTACACATTCTATTATAGAAACAAATATCAAAACCTTTGTGTATAAAATTTGCATATTGCAAGACTTTCAAACTATGTAGATATTTATGACAGCACAATATTATATTAATAGAAAGTTTTAGTGAATCTCAAAATCTTTCTTCCCTGTGGTTTATAACAAATTTCCTAAAGTAATAAAAACAAAAAGGCCCACAGGCCTTTATCGGTCATCTGTTGCAGTGAAAATTAGTTAAAAGTATAACTATAACCCCAAGGGCTACAAAATCCATTTACAATTGTCCAGCTCTGCATATCTATTAAAATTAATTTCTATTTTTCCGCAACTGTATTACAGTATAATACAAGATGTGTTCTTAAAACACTTATGCCCCCGAAAGTACCCATACTGATGAAAGACTTTACATATGTTATTTTAACACATTTTGTCAATGTGATATTTTGGACCCACTCTAGAGTCAGAACCCTTACCCCAGGGGTTCTAAAGCCTACAATATGGTAGAGACCTTCATGCTCTTGCTAAGTATGTATTCAGCTTTTATTCAACATTAGCACAAGTAAAGAAGAAAACAATTTTTTAAAAATTTGTCCAGAAAGCAAAAATTCAGGGGACATAATTTGAAGATTATAATCATTTTAAATTTGGAAATAAATGCATAAATTTGAATTATCATTATTTATAGGAAATGGCTTGTACAAGTCATTTGGACTCATTTTAATTCTTTCAAAAAATTTGAACAAAATGACCTTTACTAACCCTTTAATGATTCTGACTTTAAAGCAAATGTTTCACGAGTGAACACTAAACAATTAATCAACTATATTTCCTGAAAAAAAAAACCATATTAGATTTATGCTATCTCTAATGATGGTTTGAATATATATACAATTATTTTCTCCTCTAAAGATAATACATATTAAGATTTTCCAGCTCAAACATCTACATCATGTTCAAATGTCATAGGAGGAAGCCAGCTAGTACCTAACTTTTAAAATGTACATGTATGCAACAGTTTATCAAGAGAAAGCAGTGCAGACCAAAATTATACTTGTTATATTATATACAATAAAGGGAAGGGTAAGCGCATCTACTGAGTGCAGAACGAAATTATACTTGTTATATTACACAATAAAGGGAAGGGTAAGCTCATCTACTGATATTGTTCACGGGCTCTCGACATTTTAAATGTATATAATAAAAAAAATTGTCTTCCTGTAAACAAACTATTCACAAGGTATATCACGCCGCCACCCTTACAATACTTTGAATATGCACAAAACTGTTTGGGTGATTTTATGTACAATACTGTGGTAGATTATGAGGAAGAGATTTCTCACATTGCCAAAAGTTAAGCAAAGCTATCGATATTGGAATGTTCAGGTGAACATTGCTCATGACCCCCACCCCCTTTCTGCTTAGTCTCCAACCCACTAAGTTTTGTCACTCATTGTGACACCACTGAAAATTTATGAATAAATAGGACATGACTTCTGCATGTACTAGTCACTGTGACTGTTTATTACAGTATGCCCACTTACTGGTGTGGGTTGTGAACTTTTCTTAATACATAACATTTACAGTGCTACCTCGATATATTGCCCACGTACGTTATAATGCCACCCCCACTTATTGCCCGAAAAATCCTAAAGCACAGATTTCTCCCCATGTTAATACCCCTGTTATGATACCAACCCCGCATAATGCCATATGCCATTGATTTTCACAAACGAAAGGTCAAATCTTATAGGGTTTACCCTCGATAATAGTGCCAATTACCTCCCACCCACTGGTAGTGATTACCAGTGGGTGGGAGGTAATTGGCACTATTATCGAGGGTAAACCCTACAAGATTTGACCTTTCATTTGTGAAAATCAAAACCTGTACTTTGAGACAAACTGGACAAGGTATGCAGGTGGTCAGGTTAATTACAAATATTTGCTGAATTAAACTCCAGATTATCTAAATGTTTATACAGAATGGATCCCAAATAAATTTATGAAATTGAATTTCTTTGGACTGCTCGGTGAATTGTCAGTAATGGTGAATTCGTTATATTGCCATCCCCGCTTCATTGCCCAAATTGGTCTTGAACAAAAGTTGGCAATATATCAAAGGAGCACTGTATGCTTTCAACTCATTTTAAAATACAATGAATGCATGAATAAGTGAACTATCATGTTTAACATTATAAAAAAAAAAAAAAAAAAGGTAAGGCATATACTGATAGAATATTGTTTAAGATCCATTTCTTTGCTAAAACATCTTTACCGCTATATTATAATATTCACTATTTTTTATTTTATCAACCGACGGGAAAAGAGATATTCTGAAATGATGTAAACTCCCATCCTCCCTTGATCAAGTTTTCGCATTTGAGAAGCAGTAGACAATATCTGATAGTCGATTATGGACAGTAAAAAGACTTCATCATATGCTCATCAATAATCCGTGTTTTGATACTATAAAATCCGACTTTCCTAATCACCACCTGTGTCTGAATCCATATCATATCTTTCTGAAACTGATGACATCATAATGCATCAACGAAACGTTTTTTGTAGAAAATATCGACATTGTTACAAACAAAACTGCATACACAAAAAATAATTTCACTGCATGTTTGTGTTTTGATAATTTGGAATACATTTATCTTGTAAACGTGCATCTAAAAATACACAAGGGTACCGGCATAAAATAAATTTATCATTACTATACAGTATCCTGATCCAAAGAGTTGGATCTTGTCTCGTTAACGGTTGCGGATCATCACATCAAACTTGATGCTTCGTGTCTCAAAGCATTTCGCTTGATCTGATGATCCACGCCCCTCAACGAGACATGATCTGACTCTTGGGACCAAGTTAATGTAGTAATAATATATATTCATTCCAATTCACCATCATGATGCAAGATACAAGACCTTGACAGAGATGTTGCTAGACGGTAGGGGTCTAATCATTATATTACATCGAACTTTTTACCGTAAATTGCCAGCAATGCAGCTGGTAAACTAAAAAACAAGATGGCGGCATGATATACCTTGTGAATAGTTTGTTTACAGAAAGACAATTTTTCTTTTTATTAAATACATCTAAAACATCAAGAGCCTGTGAATTAATTGTATACTAGATAAATTTCATAATATATTGTAAAGCCATTCAGTGCAAGGAAGGGAGACAACAAAGTGTGACTCAAGTCTAAGTAAAACATTTTTGACACATACCAAAATTTTAGTGAATCATTTTATTTACATTATAAGCATGATGAGTACATCATTTGTACAGTATTTCTACCTTCAAGACAACAAATTTTCTCCGTGTTCTAAATTTCTAGCTTTGACATCTAGTGATCTACTATTTTAAATCTTGGTTAAACAGCAAAGCGGATTATTACCTGTGTGATATTGAGCTGAAAGTGTGAACAAAAGAACCTGTCGATCACTACTTGTACATCAGAATGTTACCATCTCGCCGTTACATGATGTGTTTTGGAAAGAATGTAGAGTGAAATATACACTGATAAAATGGTTAGGACTGAGAGTAAAGCAAAAGTGTGTGTGTGTGTGTGTGAGTGTGCTTTGAACAAACTTGAAACCTCTTTATCCAAGCATGTTTTGTGGCAAGTTTGGTTGAAATTTAAGCCTTCTTGTTCTGGATCAGAAGTCAAAAATGTTGAAAGTTTACAGATGAATGCCAGGAAAAATGTAATCAGAAAAGTTCCCTTGAGCTTTCAGGGCAGGTGAGATAAAATGAAAGTTATTTCTTAAATAATCATTAGTTATGTAAATCAAATATGTGCCTTCTTATTATCTTAATATGTAAGAAATTTCTTAACAGGTAAAAACAACTTTCTTGTCAGAAACTTATATGTACGTACAGACATCCCCAGAAACTCCTTATTCAATTGCATCAAACTTTATTAATTATGTTACACATATATCAGTTTTACAAGTGTAATGTATAATTACATCATAAGTGGGAATTAAAAGAAAGCAAAATAGATACTTTTACATTGGTGATAGTTGGTTCATACAAAAATGAGATATAAAGGATATATACAATTTATCAAATAACATAAATGAGAAAAATAATGGTAAAATGAATATTCATACTAACCCACTCCGTCCACAACATCTGTACAAATGGCCTTTGACACAGGCTGTGGAATATGGGAAGGATCTACCGGGGGTGTGGGTGGTAACTGTCTACGACTGTAAAGAGAATATAATGTAACATATATCATATGACATATACCAGTACATGTAGTGATATTCAAAAACTAAAATACACGTATACAACATATAAACATAATACTGTAAGCCAGCTTTTATTCACATGTGAGAAAATTTCAAGAGATTCGTGTGAACCTCATCGTCGTGAACCAGTCCTTGAATGTCTGTCATAGGCTTGAAAAAGGATCGATAATGAAAATTACTTCCCGCGAACCACTTTACCACAGGTGAATCGCGAAATTAAGTAGTTGCCAATAAAAGCTGGTTTACAGTAATATGAATGTCTGCATCATTACGGGAGATAACTGAGTAGTTTGTATTGTGATCAGATAAGATCCCCACTTGTTTTCTGTTGTCAGTGAATCTCAGGGGTGAATTGTGAATCCAATTCCCACCTCAACCTACATTACTGTATCTCTGTTATAACATAATTCTAAATACTGCTCATTTCCTCTTGCAACATTTTGATGGCCAGAGATTTTGATGAATATTCCTCTAAAGGGAGGGGGAAAAATCAAAAATATGAACTACAGCATAAACACACTCTTTATCATGATCTACACAATGAGTATCCGGATTGGTCCTCTAGTACCTATAGGTCACAGTGCAAGGGTCACCCAAACAAGAAGTATATGATAAAAAAAAAATTAATTTTTTCCCTCTCCCTTTTCCTGATTTTTTCTTTTATTATCTTTTGTTGAGTTTTCTTTTGACACCTAAACTGTGTGCATGCCTATTAAGCAGAACCAATAATGGCCCAATTTTGAAGGGTATGGAAATCCGGAAAATTGTTTTCATGAAACCCCCATGCTTGTTGCATATTTGAGGATCTATGAAATTAGACAGACTAAAAGCAGAACTTTGTAATTTTAATAACCAATAGGATGCAACTTTCTCTCATGATCCATTCCAAATATGTTATGTTATTATACCTCACAATGTTTTTGCTATATAAATGTTAGGTGAATAAATTTGCTATTTCTTCTGGATAACACTAGCCGTGAAATAGTTTCTGAACTATCTCACCCTAGGGTGAAATAGTCTCGAAACGATTTACCAGATGCTATATTTTCCCGCGTTTTCTTTTCTGTGACATCAAAGTCTGATAACTCTAATTAGTTTACCACTCAGATCACCTCAGTCGATTCCATCTAGGCTAATGCAGTATGTTAGTTTACTTCACTTTGGTATGTCTGACACAAGTAAAGTCTACTTCGGTATAATAAAACACCTATTTACTTACTATTCTGACAATAGCAAGTTTATTGTCCCCCTCGACGGCAACTATTTCCCTCATAGCCAGTAAATAGGTGTATAATATCCTCCCCTGGGGGACAGGTGCAGGGGTCACAATCTCTATTTTTGGCCATTACACATTTTTACGCTAAGGCTCATGTGGAAAGGATATTAAATGAGAAGTTTGTATTCTAACAAATTAGCGAATTTCTCTCCAATTCACATGATATATAAAAGGAGATATCAAACTTTTAAATTATCTTGTTTGCACTTCATCTACTTGAAGAAGACAAATAATAAAAACATGCATGTTTCATAACATAAATTCAAAATGCAGTTGACCCTCAATAACTTAAGGGACCTTAGTAAAACTTCAAGAGTTTGAATAAAATCCAGAAATTAAAGGTCCGGCCATCTGTCATCGTTAAGAAATTTTATTATATCTCTTCTGATTTTTCACTATATAAATGTAAATCGACATTATACAGTTACAGTATATCTACAGTTAAAGTATATCTTTGAGAAAGTCAGCAAGACTCCAGTTCTCAAAGACCAAGCCTATTTCCTGAGGTGCATTCGAAGCTAAAGGAAATAAGCCTATTTCCTGAGGTGAATTCGAAGCTAAAAGAAATAAGCCTATTTCCTGAGGTGAATTCAAAGCTAAAGGAAATAAGCTTGCTGAAGGGGAACTGGACTTCATATTATAAGAAACAAGCAATGTTATGTCAAATTTACACAATACATGTATATACTAAAAGGTTACATCGAACGTTATCTTGTTTGCACTTCATCTACATGTAGGTAGAAAGGGAGAATAATAAAATGACATTTAAAGATCATCTGCTACAACACATGTATGCCTTATTAACAGTTTGGAAATATTGTTGACAATACTCAGTGGTTAACCATGTGATTTCTCAGGGATAGACTGGGGTCTTGGAGATACTTCATGATCGTACAATTACAGAAAACATAGACAGCTAGGACCTAATCAAAAACTGATGGTATTTACCTGGGCTATGTTTTACAAAAGAAGTTACATCTACCAAAATCTTTCTTTGCAATTTATTCCATTCTTTACATTGATTAAATTGTGATTTTAATGTGAAGAGGATTAATTTACTTATGCAATTTTATATGAGTATAATCTCACAAAATTTATTAAGTTGGCAAGTTTTTAGAACTATGTAACATTTTCAGTTTTAGTCACAAGTTCATTTGTAAAACAGGGCCCAGGAATGGCCAAGGTCTAACTAGATGCTAATGGCTATACACAAATAATTTAATTCTTATTGTATCCTTGTCTCTGATTGGTCAATTTCCAATTGAGGAACGGAAGTTATTTTTGTATAATCTGCTTTGGTATGGGGACACACCCCCTTGACAACCAGATGCCAGAATTATTTTTTTTCTCTCTCTCTAAATTTACATTGCATCACTGTTTTCAGCCTTCTATAGAATAGAAAGTCAACCTGTACAATAAGATACTTCGGTTTGATATACATGTTGTTTTCTCATTGTCAATATTAGCATCTACTTGTACGCAAATCACTGTTGTAAAACATCTTTCTCTGTATGTATGGTCGAATAAGAGATTAAAACAAAGATATTATATTCAAATTAATAATATGCCAAGTAAGCATTACCCTGTTCATTTTGAAAATTAATACAGTAAAATATCTCTATCTCGAAGTCCGAGGGACCTCGAAAAAACTTCGAGATATCCGGGGGTTCGAGATATCCAAAATCGATATTGAATGTTTTTTTAAGGAGGATATTTGATGCATAGTATGGGATTTGCATTATAAACAACAACCCCGTTGTCATTTCTTATAGTTTAATGCAAGTTGATAAATTGATATTGTGGAATTTCAAAGACAAGCATTTCGTTTTTGTAAATATATATAAGCATCCAATTGAATTCACAATGCGTTTCAAAATGAGGTGATGATCGTGCCTGTATGCTTTAAGTTTACTGATGTCCAGGTTCGACTGGGATGTAGCTATTGCGTTGTAGTGATTGAACCTATCACGTAAGAACAAAAAAGACGGATTAAAAAAACTCTTGAATGTTTATTACATAAATTTCTGTGTTTTCTCTGTTCTAGTTTTAATGATGAAGCATGTATTATTAAATGCATTATCGTTAGTATGAGCATTACCTTCAAGCGTACTTCGACAATTTTGTGCGTTTATCTAACCCACGTGTTAATGATATATTGTGTATCATTCAAAACACCATCCCCGGAATCGGGCGTGTTAGTTCATAATCACCCAAGCTGTTGATCCTGGGTCAACTCGAAAAAGGCGAGCGTAGATTAGCGGTCATTAATTATAATTGATGTAGTTGCGGGTGTGAATTTGTGACTTAACGATGCCAGGTATGGTAAGCAGAGCGGAAAATTGACTGCACTTTGAGATAAACTAGGTGAATTTAGGGCATGGGACCTTGAAAGTACTTCGACATAAGTGGAGTATTCGAGATTACTGTGTTCGAAATATCAGAAATTTTTTTAAATCATTTATATAGGGAAAACGGCCGGGACTGGCGGTCGACTTCAACTCAAGCGGGGTATTCGAAAGAAACCATATTCGAGATACAGGTATTTTACTGTACATTTCTCACTGGGGAAAAGGGGTTAGGTGGGGTGGGGGGTGTTTCATTGTTTGTTTCGTCTTTCAACAAAGCAAACAAAAATTCATACGTCACATTTTATCACATGACATCAGACACATTGACATGTGGATCGCGATTTGTTACTTGCTTACATATTTCCTTGTGTCGGATTTAGTATTAGCGATGTCCAACGTTACATACAAGGGTAAGTTTTCATGTAACAGAAGTTTTCACAGAGTCCAAAGCCACAAATTTTGCATTTTCTGATATTTGAAGATTTATTTTGGGTAGGCCTAAACAATGCAATTTCCCGTATTTTCTCAATCTGTCGGAGATGAGCGACTTCAAAGTCGATCTCTATCTCTAAAGGGCAGCGAAATACGCATTGCATGCATAGTCTACACATATTTTCTATCATGACAAATTTCACCTTCGATACAAGATTTTGATAAATGGCTATAGGCTCCGTAGAACTAGGATTGAAGATGGCGATCTTCACATATAGACGCTCCGTGTCGTTGTTGCTAAGTGAATCATTGCGCGGCTCAATTGACTTGTATTTTTCCGTGTTTATGTACATTTTGATAAACGAAGGTTAGCATCTTTGTCTCTTGCATTAAATTATACGGAATGACTTTTAATTCTGGGGCAAGTTATACAAGTATAACCTGGTTTGGGTCAGTTTACGCTTTTTTATAATCCGTGAAGCATAAACTGACCCAAACCAGGTTATACTCGTATAACTTGCCCCAGAATTAAAGTCATTCCTTAAAGAAATACATGGAAAATAAAATTATCAGAAATCTTAGGCTATCCATTGTTTAGAAATAAGAACATTAGGATAGTAGAATAAAGCCATCAAAATTATCTTTGTAGTAGATGAAAGGGGTTGATTAAAGCTTGCAGTTTTAAAACTCGTTATCAACCAGTGATTTTTCAACATTTTTCAAAAGGGTCCTGTGGCTTTCGAATTGGGAAAAATTGTCAACATTGGGAAAACCTAGTCATTGTAAATAAGCTAAATATATCATATCAAACAGGAAATCAAACACAAATTGATGTCATTCTTCTTTTATTTTAATTATTTAACTTTCTTTTCTTTAAGCTCTTAAAATTTTCGACTATCTTTTAACAAATATGTTTTTTGCCAGTGTTTAATATTGGGGAAAATGCAAGATAAATTGGGAAGAAATTGGTAATTTTTGGAAGGGGAAAGGGTCGATATTCGGACCTGAATGGGTCTTAAAAAATCACTGTGAACACATACAATTTTAGATGCCCAGTTGACACGCTTGGCCAAATCTGTCAATCAGAGCCTCCACTTATTGTTTCTTACATGATTGTAAAATATAAACCAACCTATCCTTTTTGCCAATACATGGTTAACTATACCGGTATTTTTAATTATATGATGTATGGTTACTCCATATATGTATTTGTAGCTGTATGTACATTTTGTTTACTTTTTAACATACAGCTAGGACAATTGAGACGATGGTAGAATTGTCTTCATGTGAAGGATAATTTAATCTAAACCATATCGGGAATCATTCCAGATTCAAATATTGTACAGAATAGGATCACCATTACTTAATTGTGTGAAAGTTATTTACATGAAATTATAGGAAGGAGAAACCCATCCCTTCTCCTTCATCCACATACAACAACAAATTATGTTAATATATTTCTTAATATGTTAGTTTCTGGTTCATTTAAAAATTTTGTGTGCATATTCTAGTCAATCTTTCTTAGCCATTTTATGGTCAAGAATATTTTTCATTACATAGTGTGGTATGGCAATACTTAATATTTATGGTAATGTTTATCATATTATGCTCAATATACAATTTTTTCTAGAATTTTATTTTATGAGAAAGGGGTGCTTAATATATATATCACAATAGGTTTTTGAACCTTTTTTTTCCAGACGATTTCATCATACTGCAATATTATTTGACCCACAGACAAAGGCTTTTATAGAAATAGTCTTCTTCTCATTCTTCACCAATATTAGGCCCTATCATTCAAATAAAAGTAAAAATCAATTTCTAGAAAATTATTGCAGGGATGCAAAATTGTAAAAATGTGATACTTATAATAAATATTGTTGACAATACTCAGTGGTTAACCATGTTATTTCTCAAGGATAGTTAAGAAGACTCACAGACTGGGGTTTTGGAGACACTTTGTGACCGTACGATTACAGAAAACGTAGGCAGGACTCAATCAAAAACTGATGGTATTTACCTGGGCTACGTTTTACACAATATCTTAAATATGTATGCCTACCAAAATCATCTTTTGAACATGATTCCAATCTTTACATTGATTAAAGTGTGATTTTAATGTGAATAAAAAGAATTTCTTTTATGGAAGTATAATCTCACAAAGAACTAAGTTTATTTGGTATCTCATATTTGGCCCTGTGAATTTTTCAAAAATGAATGACATCTTGAATCAAATCCTTACATTGCAAATTAATGACGAAATACACTTGTCTAAAAAAAAATTAAACAGAAATTAGTCAAAATATGTATGGAACATATATTTCTGGAAATATATCCCTAAAACTTCAATAGTTTTTTAACATTTTAAAATAGATCCACATAATATCATCACTTTAAAATTTGTAGAAATAAAACATCTATGTGGAAGCATTTCACATACAACAAATTACGATGGTATTGTGCGGACCATAATTATTTCTTAATTTAAGGTTCATATTTATAGTATATTTATAGCACGCAAGTGAAATTCATGCATATGTATGTTGCTATAGATTTTTTGTTACATAAGTTTACATTACATTTGGTTTATAAAATAAAATTCTTGTCGAGTACCACATCAAATGATAAACTTGTAGCATCAATTTAACAAGACAATGTATGATATATATGTAAGACTCTAAAGTGTGATGGTCACTCCAAAGTGCGATGGTCATGCCAAAGTGCGATGGTCTGCGCCAAAGTGCGATGGTCTGCGCCAAAGTGCGATGGTTTGTTAACATTTGGGAACCCAACGTGCGATTGTCCCGCCAAAGTCCAATGGTGCGGAGTTCAGTAACGTTTGTGACATCACGTCATTATGACGTCATTCTTAACGTCTTTCAAAATGAAACCGAATAAATGCAACATGGACGACAGCAACGGCAAGGTTTATACACTGTTGAGGATAGTGAGAACGGCAAAATACATCTGTTGTCGAACTATCTACTTTGTCCAAACATTCTTTAATTCATGATCATTTATTACTTGTGACGTACACGTATTAAAATCCTGGGGATATGCGATAATGCAAAACATTCTTCACGATTTCGCGCTAGAAAATTTTGTGTTTATTAACACGACAACTAGATGATAACAAAATAAGTTGAACTTCTTATTTTTTATGCATGGATTTTGCACTGATATTTTGGTGAATCAACACACGGTTGGTACAGTCTGTACCAAAACACTGTGTCGTTTACAAAAACCAATGGATTTCGGCGTGTCACACCATCGCACCTTGGCGTGTAGACCATCGCACTTTGGCGCATGAGTGTGGACCGTCGCACTTTGGCGTGTCACACCATCAGGGTTTGGCGCAGACCATCAGGGTTTGGCGTGACCATCACACTTTGGAGTACCATCGCACTTTGGAGTCTTACATATATACATGTCTTTTCTTGCATTATGTATCTCAATTATGTCATCTTTATATCATTTTATGGTCAAGTATATTTTTCACTATATAATGTGTGGTATGGCAACATATATTATTTATTGTAATATTTACCATATTATGCTGAATATGATATACCCTTTTTTCTAGAATATTTTGTGAAAAGAGGGTGCTTATCATATACTACTATATCGTTATATACCATAATAGGAGTTTGAACCATATTTTTCCAGGCAATTTCATCATACTGCGATATCATATGATCCACAGACAAAGCCTTTTATAGAAATAGTCTTTTTCTCATTCTTCACCAGCATTAGGCCTTTATTATACATTTGAAGGAAAAATCAATTTCTAGAAAGCCATAATGATTGCAGAAAGGTAAAATTGTAGAAAATGTGATACTTATAATCTATATCTATAACTAAATTACTATTAAAGAGTCAGTTGGGATTCATTTGACCTGTATAGTCATCACTTCATTGTATGCCACCATTCAAACAGATTTTTACAAAATGGCTTTCTATGTCATTCTAAAAGCTAAAATAAACAAAGCAAGGTTGGAATATTGAGAGGGGGTTAGTACATGTATATCGCACCTTTGTAATCATTTTTCAAAGAAATGGTGGTGTGTTTATTACACAGCTTGGTGGTGTCTTTATTACCTTACACACCTGTTAAATAGGTTTCTATTACATGGCTAGCCTTATTTTGGCCTAATTATCCTCTCCCACAGCTAGTTGCAGATCGTATAGCATCGCTAATGTGTGTGGGTGTATGTGTGTCGCTTTGTGTGACTGGGCAAGATTCAAAGAGAACCATAAAAATGACGTTTGCATACTTCAGGAAGGTTATTGATGAAATATTTCTCAGAATTTTGATTCATACAATAATAATTATGACTGAATTCCTGTGCAGGCTAGCAATACAAAATAATAAATAACTGCCTAAACGAGTTAATTATAGATTTGTGTTTTCCTTTCGACATGCGACTTTCGATCCTATGAAGGGAATTGGTGAGCTAATGTTTTGTGTGTATTTTTTGGCATTTTTATTAACATCTGACATTGGACTCTGAATATTTTTTTTGACTTGAATTTGAAATTTGAATTTTGAATTTGAAAGTGTCTAAACATTAACTGTTCACAAATTAATTTTTCCATAATTTTGACTTTATCATAAAGTTTATGTGTATTTTGCCATAATAAATTTTAGCAATGTTTATTATTTTGTATTTTAAAATCTAAAGTCACTGTAATATTTGTCGACAGAAAATTGTATGACAACATTTCTTAAAACTTCTATATTAGTTTTGGCATTGCCATATACAGCTCCTGCTAATAACTTGTTGTGGTTACAAACCATAGATCTTTTAATGCATCAATGAAATATTTATTATCCATCCATGTGTCTATAAAAGCTCACTCTGAGTGTGTCTATAAAAGCTCATTCTGTGTGTGTCTATAAAAGCTCACTCTGTGTGTGTCTATAAAAGCTCACTCTGTGTGTGTCTATAAAAGCTCATTCTGTGTGTGTCTATAAAAGCTCATTCTGTGTGTGTCTATAAAAGCTCATTCTGTGATACGAAAAACTTACTCTCTCTTGAGAGAGAAAGAGAGAGAGACTGACTCTGAAAATGCAGAACACATCTGGACTAATCCATCATGATTTTCCACATACATGTAAGTATTTGGTCTCATTGTACTTTCATGCACTACTAATGCATTTGCATACATTTATTTCACATCGTGAGGGGATGTCTTGCTTAGCAATGCTCTAGTTAATCTTAAGTTTGAAAAAAAGAAATATCAAAACTTACTCTGATTACTTTTCATGCAAGAAAAGCTTGCACTTTGTTGAAATTAACCATTACTCTCTGAAGATTATAGAGATGATTAAAGTCAAGGTTACTTTTAGCTCAAACTTTTTGGTACATGCTTGCAAATTTTTGTACTCTGTTGAAAATTTACATAATTTCCATGAAATGTTCAGCAAAAATTATTGCTAAGTATAAAATAAAGAATACCACTTGGTCAAAATTTCTGCTGCATATTATACACACGCAGTGTGTTTCTTGCAATAAACAAGCTTGTGCAAAACTATCATTATGCAAGCAGCTTGGTTCAAAAGAAACCTTTAAAGGTAATGACTAAAAATTCATTAATTATCAAACTTAATTATTAAACTTGACTACAAATTAATTATCATATGCCCTTGTAGACGGTTATGGCCTTTCATATTAACAAACATCTACGGATGCTTTGTGCCAAGTTTGGTTCGCTATACATTTGCATGTAAAACTTTGATCCCATATTCTGGCCCCACCCTAACCCCTGAGGTCATGAGTTTTACAAACTTAGATCCCCACTATGTCAGGAAGCTTTCATGTAAATTTCAGCTTTTTTTGGCCTAGTGGTTCTTGAGAAGAAAATTTTTAAATGACCCCACCATATTTTTGCATTTTTGTGATTATCTCCCCTTTGATGGGGGTGTGGCCCTTTAATTGAACAAATTTGAATCCCCTTCGCCCAAGGATCCTTTGTGCCAAGTTTAGGTGCAATTGGCACAGTGGTTGTGAAGAAGATGAAAATGTGAAGTTTACGACGACGCCAACAGACAACGGACAAATTTCAATCAGAGTTCATTAGATAAAAACAATGAGATGTCAATTAGAAATAAATATCATTTTTGAAAATACATGAGTGTATGAACTGCAGCCCTTCACAGTAGCATACTTCTTGCCAGCGTGAAGCGTTGCTGTTAATACCCTCAAGTATTTTCAAAACTGAAATCTATTTTATATATTTACATTCTACTTTCATTCCCAGCCATTAAAATAGACATACATGTACTATATTTATCTGTGCCCAAACACACATTGTTTACAACTGCAATCATTGCTATGATTACAATTTGTAGAGATATCAAAAGCAAAAACTTTGGAAATGTGAATATTTCTACATGAAGCCCTTTGCACTGAGGCATTACTAATATATGTGTTGCATACCATCAGTAGGTTCTCCAAATTCGCTCTTATTCGTCGGGGGGGGGGGGGGGGGGGATGTTCTATTTTCAGACATTTTACAATAAGCTGAGGTAAAATGAAGGAAGGCATGTTGTGCAGAAGTAATAATAAGAGTTGTTCCACTTCAATGCAAATAAAAGATAGTGACAAATCATGAGGTGGTGAAGTTTTGTGAACAGAAAAGATGAACACTTAGCGTTGTGTTGTGTGTATCAATGTTTTGTAGTATTTGTAGTACAATTATTGTTTATACAAGAAAGACTTCAAAGATACCTGCAGTGTTTCTTAATTTGTAGTATTTAAAACTAAAGCACTGCTGTCCTGGACTATTTGGCAGGTGTCAGTCATGTGCATACTGTACATGTGATTATTCAAGAAATAAATTTAAAAGTTGAAAATACATTAGCACTTCATGAAAAGTATGATCATAGTGTAAAACATTGCAGTTCATACCCTCATGTATTTTCAAAAGAGAGATTTATTTTTTCATGTTTACATTCTACTTTCATTTCTATTGGAATTTCCAGCCACTTACTGTATCTATCAAAATTCATATGTGCGTTGTTTACAACTGCAACACATTCATAAGAAAATAACTATCATTACAATTTGTAAAGATATCAAAGACAAAAACATCGGAAATGTATATATACATAAGTAAATATTGCATAGGTCTGCACCAAAGACACAAAATACATAAACAAAGTGATATCAAACCATTACCTTGGAGGTTTGGGGGATGATGTTGGTGAGACACTGGGTGATGGCACTGGTGATGATCTTCTGGGAGGGACTGGAGGGGGTAAATCTCTTTTTGGAATTGTGGGGGAATCTCGAGGCTGAAAATAAAATATTCAAAACTTTGAAATTGTACAACATAAATAAGATAGTGCAAGTATGCAAGAAAATAGTCATATTATGCTAAATAAACCCAGGATTTGATTAAGCACTTCTTACAACTGCATGTATCATTGTTAGATTGCATCAACCATTTCTATTTGGTATAATTTATATCAATCCAACATTAATTTCAAATGCATTTTCAAAGCAACCAATAGAATAACCCTTTAACATAACTATATCTTTGCCATTAGATATTAACAAAGAAATGTGTTCCCTATCTCCTGAAATGAAGTGTTTCAATATAAATTCTTATGTAAACAGAGAACCGAGTCACTGATACATACAACGCTTTTCATTTCAAAAATTTGTGTGTGAAATTACGTAAAACCAAACTGCGAAAGTTTGATCTTCAATCCAAGTGTGTACTTTAAATCTGTGAAAGTTTAACCCTACCATTATCAAATTTTATCAGAATTATATTAGCGTAATTTGTCAAAAACTATGTTTATCGAAAGGAAATATGTTGTTCATGCTATAAAATTTTCCAAATTTATTGTTATGAATATATCATAAAGTGCATGTAAACTGCAGAAGTTGTGGTATATCATTAGGTAGAGCGTAAACTTCGTGATCGGAAGGTTGTGTGTTTATAAGCCCTGCTTGTGCCATGACCATGTCAAACTTTAGTCGTAAACATAGGTATTGTTCCTTCGCAGTATGTCGGCATGAGGCATTGCAGTTTGTACCTTTATGTATTGTCAAAAATGATATTTACGTCACTGGTGTTTTGGATATGATCTTAAAATGGAGGTCCCACATTGGCATGTTCAAGAACCTTCACTGCTATGGCCTTGAGCAGCAAGCATATAGGTCTAAATTGGTGGTCACTTACAGCTGGTGACATCTCAATAAGAGTGAAAAATTCTTAAGAAGACGTAAAACAAATAAATTACACACAGGTGTTTTCAAAGAGAGATAACTCCAGCACAATTATAATGACACATCACAAACAACAACAAAGCAGAAAACCTGGAAATATATGATGCTAGTTTCATAATATCATCTTTGAATAAAGATTTGTTCTGTTGGAAGTTGAAAATTGATTTTCTATTGAAAAGCACAGAATATTCTCTCATTAAATTCAATTCCTTACAAAGAATGTGCTGCTTAGTGGAGTTTTCAACATCTGATGAAGGCATGGTATGATCAATCAACAATCAGGAAAAGAATGAGTACTTGAATCTCATTTGGTACATTCATACAAAAGACACTCATTTTATTTTATTTACAAATAAATAGATATATAAATGTTTTGTCATAGGAATTTTTATCAAAATTATCATTTCAAACTGTAGGCTACTTTATATTATACAAAAATGTGTTTGGATAAATCTGAATAATAATGACCATAGAATGAAACCATGATACTAAAGGGAAAAAAACCAAGTGGTCCACTCTGATTTCTGTATTCTTTGTAGGAGTTATGAGATTGATATCCATTGTTCGTTATCTTCACCTTTTCATTCAAATTCAGCAGCAGTATAAAACAAGCTGTGTTCTTATAGCACAAATGACCCTGAAAAAGCCCACATTGATGAAACACTTTACATAAAATAATACTGTACCTTACATGAACACTTAGTCTACATGTATATGCTATTTTGGACCCACCCTGGATCAGACCCCTGGGGTTGTGAAATTCAGTTTTGGCACTTCCGATTCTGTTTTTCCAAAATATGCATCAATTTATTTATTTTTTTTAACCAGTTTTTATGTAGTATCAGTAAAATTCAAAAAGTCTTTCAAATGATAATTAAGACATGTAATCACTATGACCATTTTGGCCCCACCCTGTTTACGAAACTCCTGTCCCTGGGATCATGAAATTTACAATTTGGTAAAGGGCTACCTGCTCCTTCTAAATATGCATTTAATTTCAATTCAGTATCAATAACATTAAAGAAGATGCTATTTAATTGGCCCTGCCTTGGAGTGAGAACCTCTTTCCTAGAGATCATGAAATTTACAATTTTGGTAGAGGCCTTCCTGTTCTACATGACTGCATTTAGCTTTTCTTACACATATGCAGTTGTAGAGAAGAAAAATTGGTCAATTTTTGACAGCTTTTGCCCTTCCACTAAAGCCTAGTGGGTCAGGAATTTTGAAATTTACAACCTATGTCCTCCTTGTCCCAAAGATGCTTAATTCATACCAAATTTGAAAAGAATCAGTTATTAAAAAGTTAAATAAATTCAACTGTTAATGCACATGCACTGACGATGCATGGTGACGGATGACACACAACAATGGATGCAGACCCATAACAATAGGTCACCTAAGTGACTCAGGTGACCTAAACATATGCACAAAGAAGCATAAAATTGACCGTACATACATGAATTAATACACGGTTGACATACATTTGGGGTATTATCAGTAAATTTCTCTTCTCTGATTAGCTAGTGATGATGTCATTGTTGGAAGAATTTAAAACCACAGAGAAATAATCAAGTTTGTTAGTATGCATTTTTGTATTAATTCTTTGCAGTTTTTGAAAAAATTACATACATTCCAAAACACAAATAAGCATGAGATAACAGCATTAGTCAGTTCTAACCACCCATTCTGTGTACACAAAACAATCACAAAACAATACAGATTTCCTTCATAACTTACATGATTCAGACACTGATTTAGAACTACCTGGACATGCAGGTTATTAGAAATCCACTGGTGATCTTTGTAAGTTTCACAAGGCTGGGAAAGAAAATAGTATTTGATACTCAAACACTGGTTCACAAATAAATGAAAAGTGATAGGGTGATATCCCATGATGTAGCATATTACAATGGTGTTTCAAGGGTATATGGATGTTCCGTAATGAACCATTTTCCAATTAATTGCAACTGCAAATTATAATTTTTTTCTAATACAAATGTGAATTGCTAGAGACAAAACAAAAAAAAGTACCCACACATAACCATTTTTTATGTTTCCATCCTTATACATGTACATGCATTTGTTACCTTTGAGTTATAATTTAAGTCTTCTATTAAATTCTTACTTCAGAATCCTTAAACATTAGGTATTATAATGTATGTATACCATAGCTTTAAAGAAAACTTAGCTGTCAAAGTCATGTCTACTGAACGGTGGCTGGTTTCGGATAGGTGGAGATAATTTCTTTTCAAATTTGTTTCCATTGAATAAAATTTGCTCCCATGATATCAAATTTCATTCTCAAAAAATAAAATTCATGCCCACGAAATAAAATTTGTTCCCACAAAATAAAATTCCTTCCCATGAATTTTTTTCTCAAGTTATAGTCCTTTATACTATATACAGGGAAATATTTGCCCATTTCGCCCTTGTTGTCAATGAGCAAATCTAAGAGTGGGCAAAATTATTTTTTTTCTTCTCTTATCTCTCTTTCATCAAAACTGTGTCTGGGCGAATTTAAAACAGAGCGAAACCGTCAGCAAGTGCAGAAAGGCGAAAATAACACGGAGTGTAAATAATCCTGTATATAGTATTTATAGTAATTAATTTCCATTACCTGTGGGTAAATCATTACATCAACAAAAACTCATTATCAATTTCATATTGTTGTTATCAACTTAATTAACCACATAGTTGATCCAGGTTACAATAGGTCCTCAGTATCCCTTGCTTGTCGTAAGAGGCGACTAAATGGGGTGGTCCTTTGGACGAGACCACAAAAACCAAGGCCCGGTGTCAAAGCTATAATGGCACGATAAAGATCCCTCCCTGCTCAAAGGCCATGAGCGCAGAGCATAGGCCTAAATTTTGCAGCCCTTCACCAGCATTGGTGACGTCTCCATATGAGTGAAAAATTCTCAAGAGGGATGTTAAACAATATACAATCAATCAAGCAAGTCTTGCAATTATGTAGTACATGTATATAATAAATATGTAGCAATTTTAGTAATATCAGGCCTTCCATGCAATTTCAGCAACTCTTATTTTAGACAATCAAGAGAGAAATAAATTTGATGCTTTAATTTGTTATGAAGAAAACTGTTGGAAATACGAAAAAACCTCTTTAGATTAAATGCATGCACACAAAATATCCGTCTATAATTTGGGGCTGCATCTGGTGAACTTAAACTTCAAGCACCACACTATATAGTCATCTATAAAGCGAAAAAATAAGCAATGAATATTACTCTGCTAATAAAAGCAGACAAGGTAAAACTGCATGCAAAGGATTCTTTTACTGATATACATGACATTGAATAGATGATATGCCAAGTATCAAAACAAGTTGTGTTCTTAAAGCTTACCATATATACTCGCCTATAAGTCGGAAATTTGGGAGTCAATTTTTGGTCCAAAACTCTATGTCCGACTTATAGGCGCGTCCCAAGAAGATTGGTATTTTTCTGGGCGGCGTAATGTAGTGTTTTTTAAACAACTCTGACGATTATCATGGACTATCATACAAATGATTATTGTTCACAAATATCTAGACATAGTGTATTGTTTATGTATTTTAAAATTATGTATAAAGTACAAGTATTTACATATTTTTATTTTAATAGTTAAAAATTATTTACATACAGGTAACTATTACTTTCAATTCAACTAATCTATTGTTTATCAGTAAAATTGAATTACGAACCCGATTTATTATTGAAATATTCATGTGTATACCGGCTGAAATATACATGTATTTCATAAAAAATTGAATATTGTTAACAGATAATTTAGATCATCATTCTTGACTCTTAAAAACTCTTAAACATTGAATTATACTGGAATCCCACAATAACAGTTTTTGCCACTAAGTAAACACAGTGTCAGGTACTGGTAATTAGGAGACCATAATTGCTTAGGTAAACAAGGGATCATTGCCCATAATAGATCAAGGGTTGCTGTTTAAACCCCAAACACATATGGCTTGGATATTGAGGGCCTCATAATTATTAATTTCTCAAAATATTTTTTGAAACATAGGTAAAAACACTAGAGCATTGACTTGAAATTGTCAACTGATTCTAACAAAAATTTGTACGGACTTATAAGCGGGTCAATGGCAAATTCCTACAAAAGAACCTTAAAAAACACAACCGATTTACAGGCGGACCGACTTATAGGCGAGTATATACGGTAAATGCCCTGAAAGTGCCTATACTGGTGACAGACTTTACATAATACATGTATAATATATGTAACATTAACATGATATGCCTAATTTGGACCCAGCCGTCCTGGAGTCAAAACCCTGTGGTTGCAAAATTCACAATTCTGGTATATCCTTTTCTGCTTTTCCTAAATATGCATTTAGCTTTTATACAGTATCAGCAAATTTAAAGAAGTCTTTCAGATGATAAAGACAATAATCACTATAATAAATTTGGTTCCACCCTGGAACCAAAACCCTTAACCTTGGGATCATGAAATTTACAATTTTGCTAAAGGAACACCTATTACTTCTAAATTTCTATTCAATTTCAATTTTGTATCTGACAATAGCATTAAAGAAGATTTCACATATATACACTATGTACACCAAGTTTGGCCCAGCCCTGGGGTTAGAACCCCTATCCCAGGGATAATGAAATTTACAATTTTGGTAGAGGCCTTCCTACTCTACATCACTTTGCATTTAGTTTTTCTTACAGATGTGCAGTTGTAGAGAAGATAATTTTCAAAAATTGGTCAAGTTTTAGCAGTTTTTGCCCCGCCCAAGGCTCCAGGGGTGCAGGAGTCCTAAAATTTACAATTTATGTCACCCTTTTCCCAAAGATGCTTCATATCAAATTTGAAAAAAATTGGAAGGGTAGTTATCAAGAAGAAGTTTAAAATGTTTAATGAGGTATGCTACACCAGAGAAATTTGATATGGATGAAAAGTGGAGGATATATACAACAATATTTTGAAATTGAAAACTTTCAAATTTAATTTACTTAGTTGAAAAATGCACTTCTAGTAGAAAGCAATCTGAAAAAAGTTTAAAACCCCTGCTGAACTCAAACATGCGATTTACAATTCAGTAGTTGACGTGCTAACCTACTGAGCTACTCAACTAGGCAATGATTTTTGAAATGAATTGACAAATATTAATGATATTTATATTTTCATCCATGTTTTAAAAGGAAGTCAGCCATTATGATGATGTAGAGTCCCTCCTTAGTTGTTAACACATTTCATTTTCAGTTTTCAAGAAGTTAAAAGTTTAAAATGTTCAATTATTAACGCATGAAGTACGATATGCACGATGGACACTGACCAATTGCAATATGTCACCTGAATTATCACAGGTGACCTAAAAAAATTTAAATGATCCTAATTTTAAGATACATGTACTTTATAGCTTTAAAATGTAGACTTCTCTGTAAAAGCCACTGAAAAGTACAATAGTATGCTTTTATCTACATTATTAAGTTTACAGGTGCATTTAAATAGTTTTTGTTTTCTTACACTGTATACCGAGATATAAACAATTCTCTGACCTCAGTTATGTATACCGCCATATTTTCATCATGTGACTGTCTGCCATTACGGTGCTGGCAGCGCAAAATAATGCTCGAGGCTATTGTACTGCCACACTAATAGTTTCCAATGTTTCTAATTGATTTCCATGCAATTTGTAATCGCATTAAATGAAGGAAATCAAGAATATCATGTCAAGGGAAGTGTTTCATTTAAAATACAAAGTTACAAGGTATGTTTCACAAGAGTAAATCAAGATTATACACTTAAAAAAATAATTAAAAGTAGTGCTTATTAAGCTAACTATAAACTGCTATTGTTTTCTTCTTTATACGATGCATGTGAAGTAATTAGACTTTTCAACAGAAGCTACAATGAACTGTCAATATTGTACAAAAAGTACCAGGACGTCTCATTAATACATTTTTATGGGGGGGGGGGGATCTTTGACTTGCACCAGTTGCCAATCTAACTAATTTAAATGCAGATGCATGGACTAACAGAGAATTTACAATTTCTGAGAGAGAAAAAAAAGAAAGAAATGTACTCATGGACAAAAGTAACAGTTACTGTGAATGTATGCACTATAATCATGATAATCTTACCTAAAATACTGACTATATTACAAATTTTTGATCGAAGTTGTTCTTGTTTTGAAATTGACATATATTATATGACATATGCTTTTAAGTCATGCATAACTCATGTAATTATGCATGTCTGTGGGGTGTAGGTTGTTAGGCTTTTATACAATTAAAATAAAAACGATTCTTGCATCTTTAACATAGTTTTGCACATATGACCTGTTTTATAGCACAATTACATTATCTGACTTCAATAGTAAAATAATGTAAATATCTAAATGGAGGTAATATTACTTCATTTCGTAGATCAATTACTAGCATTCATCACATCACAAATTATTTGGAATTTGTCTTGTTCGCATCAATTCTGAGAGTCCTTTATTTACATACATGCAAGTCACTCGTTTTCGCATTATAAAAATCACAAGATCTGATTGAAAGAAATCACAACAGTTGTTCTTCACCCTCTCTTTTGCAAAACATATTTAGTTGCTTCGATACTTTGTCAG
The DNA here is from genome assembly GCF_947568905.1 of Ostrea edulis. Classification (NCBI taxonomy): domain Eukaryota; kingdom Metazoa; phylum Mollusca; class Bivalvia; order Ostreida; family Ostreidae; genus Ostrea; species Ostrea edulis. The sequence goes on along the minus strand of NC_079165.1, from coordinate 97,614,154 downwards.
CACCCCAATGGCAGCCAACTTCAATGTAACCATTTGGGAAAGACCGATAACTCTTACAAAACATCCCAATATCATCATTTATATCATGAACGTTTCGTTTTGCCCAGCGTGTTCTACAATAATGCAGGTACTTCTGTGCTTCAAAATTTTTAGTAACTTTACCCACAACTGTAAAAAGTTTATCTGAATTTTTTGTATAATACTGTTCATGCACTTAAAAATGACAAGTTTGAAGTCTTCATGTTGTGTGATTTCATAATTTTCTATACATATGTTAACATGGTGCCTTACGTCCGAGTCATTTTGCTCCTCCTGATTGGTGGGGGCATTGCTGTTGTGAGGCTTAATGGAGTCTAATCTGGAGGTCAGCTGTGGACTGAAGGGGTCCATAACTACTTGTTCTGTCCCTTTAATCTCTGTGCGGCAAAATGGACATCCCTGACCATCTGAGTCCTACAATACATTGAAAATATCATAATTCAAAATACATAATCAATGTTAAGTGATTCTACCCTGGCCTCATGGATCATGGCATGAACAAATCTGAAACTATACTACATGAAGGTGCTTGCATATTTATTCGATTTATTCGATATTCTGTTATATTATTATTATATCATTCTATTAATGCTATATTACTTACCATCTAACTATGTAAATTCCATAAAATAAACCATCACTAACTTTTCCGTTCAAATGAAGACGTCTATGGTGCAATATTTTATCTCCCAAAATTGAAGAGTTCCTATAGTTTGTTTTTTGAATTAGCGAAATGCAAGTAGGTGTGTAGAGATACAATGTATCAGTAACTAGATAAAGCAGACGATAGGAACTCTTCAATTCCAGGAGATAAAATATTGTGCCATGCAAATCTTCATTTGAACGGAAATGTAGTGCCTGTTTTCATTTAGGGATTTTTATACCTAAACGGTAAGTAATACAGCATTGATAGTGATAGAGAGTTAGTTTAACAGTCAAATTACTTATTTGAAGCAAACAGCAGTGTCACCTAAGTGCACTTTCATAGCCGAAGCTGAAAGTAAATTTCCAGACATGTATTATGAAGGACTGCTCCGAGATTCGGTGAAGGCGTCAGTCCAAATATTCAGCCGAGCCGAATCTCAACCGAGATTACTACAAGATGATGCTTGCATATTAGCATATTGATCTGGTTCTTGTGAACTTTGAACCCCTATTGTGGCCCCACAATAATCGGGGAAGGGGGGGGGGGGGGTGGTCTGTCATGATATGAAGAAAAGTACACTATACAAGGATGGTTGTATATTAATGTGACAATTTGTATCCTAGCCTTGTGGTCCTTGAAAAAAAGATTCTCAAAGAATTCTCCTACATATAGCTGATGTTAAACTTTAAATCTTTATTGTGGCCCCATCCTGACCCTAAGGGTGATGGTGTCTTCAGTATAAACACTGCAAACAGTATTTCTGACAACTTTCCTCTTTTCTTATTGTTTGAGTATTTGAGGAGTCTTTCCACACCCTATCCCATTTTTACTCATCTTCCCTGGGAACGGGGCATGGTCCTTCATATAAAGAAACTTGAATCCCTTTTATCAAAGGATGTTTTGTGACAAGTGTGGTTGAAATTGACCCAGTGGTTCTTGCAAAGTTGAAAATGTGTAAAATTTATGAATGATTGACAGACAAGAAATTTTGATCAGGAAAACTCACTTGAGTGGCTCAGCATGGTGAGTTCATGAAAATAAGAGCTATAGTCCTTAGTCATTAGTAGTTTAGTACTCAAGCAAAAATTAGTACATGTATACAAAAAATGAAAAATCTGCAATAAATCTGTGAACTTTGGTAAATAAACTGGGACATGGAGAACTTCTTTTAAAATCTGTATGTCTGAGTCCAAACATTTTTCTTGACAAAAACACTGCAAAATAATAGTTAAGCATATAAAAGGAAATTTTTTAATAATTATTTTGTAACCAAAATAAGAATCCATTAAATTTTGAAATCATTTCATACTCTGCTACTCTAAAACATTAAAATTTTGTTAATAGGCAAAAGAAAAGAAAAATCCCATTCACATTCATAAAATCTACAGCATACAAGTTTGTGACCAACACTTTTTGCATGCATTGTTTTCTTTCACCACATAACAAAAGATCCACATGCATGGGTTGTTAGACCATGCTTTATTCAGTATCACTCAAAACACTCTATCAGACTTCCAATATGAAGAGCTCCCTTAGGGGGAGATAAACAATATGAAGAGCTCCCTTAGGGGGAGATAAAGTATCCATTACAAGAGTTACTTCTCTTTCCATATAACATACATGTAAACTAACATAAATTATACTTTCCTTTTCTTAAGGCTTATTTGAACCTAACCAATGAGACATGATTTTATCGATGACATCAGTTGCCTTTTTCCTCTGGATAAAAACAGACACTGTATATCTGGACCACATGTCAATCATGTGCAAAATCCACTTTCCTCTCCAGTACTTCAGGTCCATAGCCACCTTTTCATTAAAGTGGGATGCCATTGGAAATGAAACAACAGGCCGTGATGGTGCTCTAGCATAGGTCTTGCATACATCACACTTCTGCTCAATATTTTCAATATCCTGGCCGAAGTTGTCTCGCCAAGCTCCTGCATCCTTCAAAAGTGATACCAGTCGTTTCTTTGGTGGGTGGGCAAATTGTCGGTGCAATTTTAGAAGAGTTAAATACCTTTTCTTAGGGTCTATCTCATCGATCCTGACTGAGCAAACTTCCTCAACTGGTATCATTTCTGCCTTATCTATGGGAACACAATAATGTCCAGAAGAGGTCAAATTAAGGTTCGTTGTTTTTCCTAGGATCTCTGCTGTGTCATCTTCTAAGTTCAGCTTCACGCCAGCAGTTTTCATAGCTGTTCTTGACAACAGTAATGGAATGTCTGAATTAACAACATCAGTTGTTATCGTAACATCTTTCCCGGCTATACGAGATGGAATTGCATATTCTCCCTCAGATTTAAGACGAGTTCCCCCTCCAAACTTGAAGATTCTTCTGCCCTCCATTTTCTTAATCCTATTCTTGTCTAGTTCATCAAGCGAATCGATGTACATGTTGATCCATGTACTTCCACACACTGTACTGCTGCAGGCACTGTCTAGAACTGCACAGTTCCTGGCATCCATCCCCAAGTGCCTTATCTCTTTTGGTTGGTTTCCTGTAAACAGCACAAATTCTTCTTCTTCAGCTGAACATGTGTTTACTTTCGCCATGTTTTCCCAACTGTGAGGACAAGCTGCCATCATATGTCTAAATGACCCACAAGATTTGCATGTCAATACATTTCCATCTGGTCCTGATGGATTCATGCTCTTTTTAATGCCTGAACTGCCTATACGCGATTGCCCACCTTGCTGACGGTATGAACCTCTACTCTGGCCACTCTGAAATCCTCTCCCCCGCGTCTGCTCATTTCTTCCACCTCCTCTGTTAAATTTGTTACCCTTCATTGGCATTTTCGCATATCCAGCTGCCATCAGTGCTTCCTCATTCTCTGCCAGGAATGTTGGTTCAAGTTTAATGGATACTGATGTAGTGGGTGCGTTTCCATAAGTTTCACCTTTGAATTTTTTCAGGGATTTCTTAGCTTCTTCATAAAGAGTTTCTTTATTCTCAAAATTCATTCCAGTTAATACAATCATTCTTTCCTCTTTGCTTATCAGTGATCTTCTGAGTAACTTGAAGGCTAAAATCTCAGAGGGTAACTTCATGTTTTTCTTTTCAATTTTTCTGTATTTGGCATCAAAAATGGATATGTATTCATTAATAGACTGTCCATCAGACCTTTTAAAGTCTTCAAAATCTTCAAATTTCTCTAAGCTATCTGCTAAGTCATCTTTCGCTAAATGTTTGTCCAAAAATTCAATCAAGGTATTCAAACCTGTTTCTTCCTTAAGATCCTCCAAGTTCAGCTGATCAAACACTTTTTCTCGTATCCTGGACTCATCATTTTCAGGAAGGGACAAGGCTATAGCAACTCCCTGTTTCTTCTTATCTAACTCTGTGACCTCTTTCCATGCTAACAATTCTTGCTTGTACAATTCATAAGTTTTCACTTTGGGGTCATAAGAGAGGGGGTTGATTTTTGTTGACATTCTTATTTTCTTAGTCCACAAAGTTTTGCACTTTTTCACATTCACTGAATTCTTACTGAATAGTTTTTAAATGTCACACTTCCTTACACTGTTTTTGACACTATGATACACTAATTTCCTTTCAACCACACTCTGCTACCATTGTTAGACCATGCTTTATTCAGTATCACTCAAAACACTCTATCAGACTTCCAATATGAAGAGCTCCCTTAGGGGGAGATAAACAATATGAAGAGCTCCCTTAGGGGGAGATAATGTATCCATTACAAGAGTTACTTCTCTTTCCATATAACATGCATGTAAACTAACATGGGTTCAGGTATAAATTTATACTCTCTGATATAGTGAATGAATGAAACAATAATAACCCATATTTCACACAAACTGCCTAAAAATTCCCCAGATCTCAGATAACAACACAACAACAACAGTATGTGCAGAATATTAAAGGATTTCACTTTCATCATAATTGGACCCGAGATACAGATTTCAATTCTGCTTGATACTGCATCATTTTAACCCAACAAAATTTCTTTATATACTAGGTATAATTTCCTAGAACAGCTGAACAAGAGGGATAGATAAAATTTCACTCATACTGATTCTGATATTAATATCTTAATTAGCAAAAACAAAGGAAAGGCATGGCAAATCAAGGACATGGATGAGAGCAGTATCAGGCTGTGATGGAACAACTCACGTCTTCCGTGATGTCATCATCAAACGTGAGATGTGAACATCGCTTTTTCTTTGGCTCTTCATGTCGCCTTTCATGCTGTTGATTGAAGGGGTCTACAACAACCTGCTCAGTGCCTTTGATTTCACATCGACAGAACGGACATCCTTGTCCGTCGGAGTCCTGTAAATTTTAGAACGAATGTGATAATGCATGGACTAGAAGTAAATGCAGTTGTGCATTAATTAATAAGTTATAACAAGGAAAGTTCTACAGAACTTTTGCAACACTTATCAGATTCTGAATTAAAAATAAATACATGTAATCTTTACACCTATTCTTTGCGAAAAGCATTAATGCCATCCCTAAAGTCAGACAAGACTCTTCCTCTTCATTTTATTAACTTTTTTTTCATCCACTTAAAACCCTGCAGACATTGCCACCACAGTGAACACCATTATGTAATTCAATGAAATTTAAGTGACAAGTGGATATCTGAGACTGCACACAGGAAGTTTCCACTCTGCACAAGTAATACAGAAGCATTCTCCCAAACTAGGTCATCACCAGTCATCGAATGGTCTCCATCACACATCAATAACGATTCAATAGCACTATAAATTTCCCAGACATTTGTACTGAAGATCATGTACATTAAACTATAAACTTGTAACAATGTTTCAGAAGGGTGTTTGAGGGGAAAAAATACATTTTTTAATGACAGGATACAAAATATTCTACGTAAATAATACTGATCTTTTGATAGACAAGTAATAACACTTCCTATCCAGTCAGAAAGGACTCAGCTAAGAACTTTATTCATATATTACATGTACTACATTACATGAACTAGTGTTAATGACACAGAATTCATTTAAACTTGTAATGACAGGAGTAATGATAGTAATTTCTAAGATCTGCATGTCCATGATCAAATGTAGGCTTTATATAAACAAGAGAAATGCTTTAGAAACATATACGTCCACCTCTCACTGTGTAGCAATATTGAAAAGGATCAACTTTGATTTTGGAATGTCTGTAATGATAGTGAAAAATATGGTTATCTACTAGTCACAGGGACAAACCACAATATAACAAGTTGTGATTATAATCTGCCAATTATAAAGTCTCCCAAACAAAGTACTGGATGTATAAAAGTAGGCTTTTTCTGAGTACCACTATTTCCCCCCATATCAATAAACTCCCTTACACAAAATCCACATCAAATTTAATTTTATTTAAAAATCTAGATAAAAAAAAGACCTTGATTTTGCAAATTTTCAAACAATCCCTTCGTTTCCTTAGTAAAACTTGCGTCACTTGACCTTGATCCTAGTTTGTAGGTCCCAACATCCTCTCATCAATTCTGGAAATCAAATGTCTCTATCAGTCCCACTTCTATATTTACACAAGTTTTCATGATATCATGGTCAAGGTCATTGGAGTCACTTGACCTTGATTCTAGTTTGTATGTGCCATCTGATCATTTCTGAAGATCCTAGGTACCTATCAGACCTGGTTCTGAAGTATCAGTTTTTATGTTTAAAGTAAGAGGTCAAGGTCACAGGAGTCATTTGACCTTGATATTACTTTGTAGGTCACAAAATCCTTTTATCATTTCTGAAGACTCCATATCTCTATCTGTCTCGGTTGTAAAGCAATATGAGTTTTTATGAAATTATGAAAACTTAATGTTGAAAACTTTTTAAGAATCTTGTCACAATGGAAATGTAGTAGTAAACTTGGATTGGGAGGTTTGTTGTGACCTTAACAGTTGACAGCAAGATATTTAGTTGTTTTTTCTTTAATGGTCAACTGCCTTTGTGTAAAATAAGAAAGTTTTATGTTGAATTTTTTTTTAGCATACTGTGATACAATGAAAGCACAGAAAAGTTAGAAATTAAGACTGTTGTGACCTTGACCTCATGACCCCAAAATCTATAAATGTCTTCCTATAATGATCAACTACCTTTATATAAAATATGAAAGCTTTATATAAAATCTTCTCAAAATATCATGTTATAACAAAAGTGACTGATGGGCAATGTGATTCTTACAGGGCTTTTGCAGCCCTAATAGATAGGTGTCTTTTTTCTTATGATAAATTCATCCTGTGTAAAATTTGAAATTGTTACGATGTACACTGTTTGAGTTATGGTGTCACAATAGATGTTCATATAAACATACATACAAAGCAATATGACCCCAAAATTTCTAGACATACACATACACAAAGTAATAAAACCTCAAACTTTATAGGTGTCTTTTTCTCATTGGAAAGTATCTCTGTACAAAATTTGAAAAAGTTGAAACTGAAAACTGAGTTATCATGTCACAACAAAAAACTATTAAAGATTGACAGACAATGTGATTACTTTAAAAAGGTTCCCATATTTTCAATGTGGAGCCCTAATTAGTTAAAGCCATGTGATAACACATGTCACTATATACTGCTGAACTTTTCTTTTTTTTTTGATAATATACACACAGTTCAGAAATGGTAATGCATATTCAAAGAATTATCATTAATTTGCCTTTTCTGGGAACCAATTTCCGTCTATTCACCTAGCCATTAATACATCATGAAAAATCAACACAAAATGCAGAGTATGAATGCAAACAGAAGCACATCAATCAATAATCAAGTCATCTGGGTCCCATTTTAACATCCTCCTGTCTATCTGCAATATTTCTGTATTTTTCCCTTGAGAATATCTCTGTTTTTGATACATTCTGATGCATCATGTGTCCTTTTGTCCATCACTGATTCTTAGTAACATGATTAAATGTTTTTCTTAAAAAACAATCATCGTGTACAGGTAACATACTGCCTCATAACATGAAGGTACATGTACAAGGAATTTGGACCAAAAAAATTACTCTTTGTTGAAATCTTTTTCTGCAAAATCTGACATTGTTAAAGGAATACACTGAATAAATCTGGTGTGTCCCTCTTGTTTTCAAAAATACTGATATTCTAGCAGAAAATCCAAAAGATTCGGGTACTGAGACAAACATGTAAGGGATTCATTAGAACTGAGAGAATGGAGTGTACGTGGCAGGAGTGTGCAGGAGGCACTATCTGTAACAACTCCATACTAAATGTTCGTCACTTAATGCTAACACGAGCTACTTCATTTACTAAACATCTGAGCTGTGAGCACTGTGCACTAAATCAAACAGTGACCAGTGATAAATCAAACACAATGAGTGAATTAGGTTTATAGATCTATATATATATCATATACCATCTTTTTTCTGGATTGTAGGAAATCTCTCATGAACAGATTTTTTTAAAAATAAAAATAAAAGAAAATAATGACATTGCAATATAAAGCATCCCCATTCTAGGTCAAAAACTTTTCAAGCTACAGTGTACTAGTCTGGTCGGGCTAGTTAAATGTAAAATTTACTAGCCCGAAAAAAAAATCACTAGTCCAAAATCAAAACAGTTTATTAAAGCAAATTTAACTTACAAATACAAACAAAAAATTTTGTATAGTAAGAATAATAACAAAAACAAATGAAAAACTCATACTCCACTTCATATAATATTAAATTCTGTCAATTTCAGATTCAAGCAACTCATTTTCAGTCTCCTCCTCCTCATCTTACATTTTTCACAATGCGTACACAACATTGTATTTTTTTCAAATCAAATTTTAGCTATGGTCGGTTCAAGGTCCATGATTGAACAAATCCACGCTTTCTCTTTGACTCGTATCTTTCTTCCGCACTTCGTTTTTCCCACTCGCCATGACAGCGGAAGAGCGACCTATGTAGGTGCCATACGATTCGTACCCGGACCTTTCTCTTTCGTACCTGAGACATTTCGTACCCCTTTTCAGCGTATTAGAGTTTGACATTAAAGATGAAATTACCCGGTACGAAATAGTTTGGGACTTGATAAACTGGTAAGCAAACTCAGCTGATCAAATAATGTTATTACACAAGGTGTTTTAAGATTTTTGATAAAGTTCTGTGTATAAATATACATATATTTTTTTAAAGAAAAATTTAGACTAGTCCGATCGGGCTAGTGCGGGGAAAAATCTACTAGTCCGACAGAAATTTTACTAGAAATCGGGCGTCAGTCTAGCGTTTTTCACCCAGACTGCATCCCCTAAACATGGTACAAAACGAAGAATCAAACACCCTTACTGACAAGAACACCCATAACATTACCTTAGAACAACATCTCCTTGGAAAAAGGTAATATAAAATGACCAACAAACCAACAAAACTGACCAACAAACAAAACACTTGGAAATCTGCTGGCATCAAAAGATGTTACCTGCCACTGTGTTAGACATGGAGTACACAAAAGGTGACCACAGGGCTCAATTCGGATATCTTTGTCATTCTCTGCGCAGATTTTACACAGCTGAAAGGTTGATCCCATCTCACAGTACAGCTCATACTGCTCCTGTGTGACTTTTATATGGTCCTCCTCACAGTCCTGTACCAGGAAACTCAAGTCCGGATTTATGGAGCGTCCATCTGGGAATTTGAAGCTAAAAGTAGAAAATGACAGTTCACTAAAATTTGGTATCAATCATTTTAGAATTATTTTTACTACATCATAAATTCAACATCCTTGTCTGACTGTACAGATAAAATAAAAGTTTGAAACTGGTTTTAAATCACTGACAAATGACTTTGGATTAAGTACTCGAGCCGATCACTTTTATCATAGACATTGGGTATGTGTTTCTCTTTAATTGTGACCAACAGTTCAGTAAGGTTACACTATGCTCTTTACGTACAATCCTTCCCTTTGCCCATCAAGTAAGGCCTGGCACAGGGATTTGTTCTGCGGAATGGTCTGTAGAATTTGGCCCTCTGCAGTGACATATCCTATGGCCCATTGCCCTAACCTCGTACAGCTCAGCCGAAAGACATAACTACAAATCATTGTAAATCATTTTATGGTAACTTATCATAATCACTACATGCAATTCCCTTTACCATGTACCACAATTTACATATCTATTGCAAAACATTATGCTTTATAGCTTCTTAAGAGCACACTGTTTTCATAATGAACTAGATATTGTGTTGGCAAGCATCACAAAAGGACTTCACTTTGAATATTCAAAGGGAGACTCTCAATCTTGATCTGTTACCCACTAACATAAGTTCACAAATAAATTTTCCATTCAATAACTGCAGGGATAGCCAAAGAAAGTCCAGTAAACTGTAGGCATGAATTCACTTACAGGCTGATCAAAAGGGTTCTCATCTATAGACAGGGCCCTAACTAATACATATCTATCATTTATTTCAATATCTTTTAGTGAATTCTTATAATACTACTCAAAATGAACATTCAATGTTGTCACAACAAAAATATTATTCAAATGCACTTCATCCACTGATAAATGCTTCTAACTTATTTAAAGGGGTACACAACAAATAGTTCTCCTTCATTCTGCAAACATGCTCAGTGTACTATTTGCATGCAGCAAATTATTGATTATCTGCCAATTTTTAAACGACCCGAATTTATGATATCCTTATTTATTTCATTTTGTTCAGACTTTACCCGGAGATCCCAGAACTAGTTCAAGTTTCTTACCTTCCTGGTTTATTGACGTATTTCTGAAGTCTGGCTTTGACTTCATCATATGTTAGAAATGCTACATATCCTGGGTGGGTAACTGCCAAAACATTCCAATTCCTTAATAAATTTACCCAAGGTTGGAAAAGCCTGAAAAATTAAGTTAACATATCAATAATATGCTTCAGATGCCACATAGCTCACCTCAATGAAGGCCTGATCCATAAATAGGGCTTAGGCTCAACAAATAAATATGCAGAGATTATACCATGATAATAATTAATTTATGAGGTCAAAAACAAAGGTCTTAATTGTCACAAGGAAAACACACGTGAACTATGAAAGCCCTATCACTAACTGTTCAAAAGTTATGACTAAGGTTAAATTTTTGCGGACAAACAGACAGAAGGACAGGCCACGAATCTCTGATAATGCATAGTTAAGCTACAAGGAACTCAAATCCATATTTTCGTTTTCAACTGAACAATTGCCTACTTCAATTTTCTGTTTCAAGATACCATATAATTAACTTATCTTTTCAATTTACAAGCATTGATTATTTATATCATACCTGCTAAAAACATCAAAGTCAAAGACCGAAATGTAGTCATTACAGGTCAGATCAATCGTGGATTTCAATGCCATGGCTTCTAGTGGGGAGCTGATAGGGTGTGCCTCATTCAGGGTCTGTCGAAACACCTTCCATGATACAATGGTTCTGAAAAATAGGTACAAAATCATTCAAGTTGAACAAAACAAGAGCATTACAGAACCATGCATCCCTTTACAACTGGCCACATTGATTCTGATGGACTTTCTTATATTGTTGTTCCGTAGACACAATCACACACACAGTTGTGTGATTTTTTATCCCCTCTATTCCTTTGCAAGGAAATAATTAATATACAGAAAACTCAGAATTACTGAAGGGGTACAGGTAATAGTCATTTTGTCAACTCTGATGAACTGTTGCTCAAGAGTTTAGCCCAAGAGCAAGAGTTCTAACAACTGTTAAATAATCATGAAAACCTGACATAATTTTACAATACTAAATTATCACCAAACTTTATTCAGCTAGTGAAACTCATAGTATAAAAACTAACAAATTATATCCCAGTGAATTCAAAACAAAAGATACCATAGAGTCTCCTATATCTGCTTCATATTTGAATATTTTATTGAACATAGATGTTAATCAGCTAAACAGTAAGTAACAACTCAACTTAAAGACAATTAAACATGACTGCTTCAGCTTCTCCATCATTAACTTTCCATAATTTAATATGTACCAAATTCCATTATCACCTGCACATATTGTTTGTCTCTCAACTGATTCGATACTCGAAAGCATGTTCTGCATATGATCAATTTTTAAATCATGGAAGGCTACTGACAAATTGAGTTTAAAAATTCAACATAATCATTATTAAACAAATAAAAATTACAACTTTCAATGCTTGTTTTGATAATGATTATGTTGGTTTTATAACTCAATTGTTTCATTTGACATTTGGAGGCCTAGCTGTTGGGGTACAGAGTCAGAATCATTGCACAGGGTGTAAAGTTGATCAATAAGTGTATTTTGACATAGCTTTATCATCATGTAAACTTCATATAATTTCATATTTCATAGACTGGAATATGATTATACATATAATAATTTGTTAATAATTTGTAGTTTGAAAAGTAGGTACTTGATACTGTATGGCAATGCAATTCTAATTTTTCAAACATGTTTTGGAAACAAAAATTTTATTTTGAGGGAATATGATGATTAAACTATGATAAAACAATGAAGGTTATCTTTTTAGAATATATGGAAAATGTGGCAATAACTTGACCTAACAACTTAAGAAAGACATTTTCAAATAAAAAATCAATGATGACAATCTTCTCATTGCTGCGAACTATTAAATGAACAAGGTGGGCACTATATAAAGTTTTGTCTCCAAACATCAAGTGGGCACTCACTTTTTAAGTACAGGAAGTTGATTCATACATGCATATTGCATTTTTTAAAATCTCTAATAGGATCACAGAAATGGTATCAGCCTTACTTTTTATACTTATCAAACAGACTCATTTGTAGTTCAGAACAGCATGTGAAATGCATGCTGGAAATCAGTCACAGTACCTATCAAAGTCAATACATCAATATTGATTGATTGTATCTTGCTTAAACGTCTCTCTCAAGAATTTTTCACTCATATGGAGACGTCACCAAGACCGGTGAAGGGCTTCAAATTTAGGCCTATGCTCGGCGCTTATGGCCATTGAGCAGTGAGGGTTCTTTAGCATGCCACACCTACTGTGACACGGGACATCCGTTTTTAAGGTCATCTCCGAGGACCTGTGACAGTCACACCTGATGCCGAGCGTTTGGCGATGGAACTGTCACTACCTGTTTTAACATCAATATTGGAAGAAAATAAATCCATCTTTTATAAATTGTATATATCTGGTTGAATGGTGGGAATTTAAGAACATAGCTAGTACATGAGGATAATGTATATAATAACTTGTAACTGACTGCAAGCCACCAACATTTGATCATGTCAGCTGGTTCCATTACACATCAGCCAAACCACTCCCAGCAAACCTACTGAATAAGCTAGATTAATTTTCTTTACAGCTGTTTGGGGACTGCAGCCCTGACATCAGAAACCAGTGAATGCTTGTTTGTTGTGTATACAAATAATGTCTAGTTAATGTACTAGGTCATACCCATCTGCAGAGAAGGTTTTGGCGTACTTTTTCATCAATGATCATGAATGTTACAATGTTTGTGCATTTACTGAACTAAAACAGCATATAAAGTGTCTGTGGCTGACTTATATTGATGCATATGTCACTTGTGTTAATATTACAGAATATAAGAAAATAAAGAATTATAAAAAGAAAAAAAAGAAAAAAGAATTATATTTCCTATAATTATGTCAGATATTCCTTCCTAAACTTCAATTCTTCATTGCTTTTGCAGCCCTGGCATAATTCATACACTATACATGCATGTATATATTCAATTCCAAAATCTAAATGCACTCTCTTGTTGATATTTCATAAAATTTGTCTCCTTCATTCTACAATTCTGAGTGTTCATTTCCTGTAGTCCAGTCTCTGAATATGCTGTGTGAATAAAGTCTAGTTCAATACTGAAGTCTCAATATATATTGATAATATTTTATGATACATACTAAAAATTTTAAGAACAGCATTACACAACATTAAATATAAACTCGGAACTTGCAAGAACCTTAATTCACAAATTAGAATGACTATCAAAAATCAGTCATATATACATAATGTATACATAATGGTTATACAATTCTGACATAAATTCAGTGGTATTGATGAAAATCACGGGCCTGCATGACGATCACACTTGTATGATATGTAATGTTTTTACAAGCCCAACCCCAATCTTACTGGATTTGATCGGGCTAGTGACTAATTTCGAAGACTGTACAAAAAGGTAGAGAAATTTGTATTGGATTGGGTATCAGGGTGATTATACATTCCATACATAAGCTAGAAGATTAGAGTAATATTGTTACCTACTATGATACCAACTTTTTTGTAACCTGCATCCATGCAATGCTCACGATACAATTTACTTATAGTTTGCCATTTTGATTTTCTGTCTTTCCTAAATGTTGTCAATCACTGAATCATAGCACACTATTTTTTAAAAAAACTTTAAATACCTTTTTGTTTTCTTTTAAACTTTTTACATATACTCCGTTTATTCAAGAACTAGATGTGTTGGCACGCTACGAATGCCCCCGCCTGCAGTAAAGTCAAATATAGGAAATCCATCGAAGTATATAGCATCAAATGTGGTATTCAGATTGTATGTTACACACATTTAGTACAATGAAGAACTCAACAACAATCCTTTATATGTTTTAACAGTCATAAAATTAATACATTAATTTTTCTACGTTAAAAGGGCACAACTCCATCATATCAACGAACAGGAATAAAACTCAAACTCATCTACAACTCATTAAGTAACATACACCTGCATACAAAAAAAATAATTAATTCAATATATCAAGGCGTTAGTTGTGGAAGGACAGAAGGACGGACAAGGGTAAAACTATATGCATAAAACCACTTCGAGGCGAGGGCATAAAAATGTGCTTTATATATTAGCAACTTCAAACTCGGGGCAGCAGCTAGTAGCATCATAGCATGCTTGCTAAGCGAACAAAAGCTCCAGTAAAATAACAAACTAATCAATGCCACATTTGAAATATCCGCATCACTCCACATCGGAAGTACATTCAGTATGTTTGCCCTTTGCTCCATTGAAATGTGATCTATTTTCAACAAGAGGTACTGTAAGTAATGCTCACTAAGAATACCCCCCGCTTACCCCAATCTCCCAAAGGGTGTTGTTAATAGGTAAAAATTACTTCTTTCCTAAGTGTAAAAATATGGTATGCCTTTGTAGAAGAAAATGGAAGATATAGTCCGAACACAAATCCATGGCATAACCTATAATTTTGACCTTGAGATCAAAGGTCAAGGTCATAAAGAGGTCATGAATGTACATGACACATAGTCTCTGACTCTCTGATGGTGATTACACCCATGTCTTATGGTGTGACTATGTCAAAACCCTATAATCAATTTTGACCTTGAGGTCAAAGTTCAAGGTCATATAGGGGTCATGAAGGTGCCCGACACATCGTCTCATGGTGATACACTCACGTGTCAAATATGGTATGCCTATGTCAAAGAACAAAGAAGCTATGGCCCTGACACGAATCCATTGTAAAAACCTTTAATTTTGATCTTGAGGTCAAGGTCATATGGAGGTCATGAAGGTACATGACACATCGTCTGATGGTGATACACTCATGTGTCAAATATGGTATGTCTATGTCAAAGAACAAAGAAGTTTTGGCCCGGACACGAATCCATTGTAAAAACCCTTTAATTTTGACCTTGAGGTCAAGGTCATATAGAGGTCATGAAGGTACTCGACACAATGTCTCATGGTGATCCACCTGTGTGCCAAATATGGTATGCCTAAGTCAAAGAACAAAGAAGTTATGACTCAGACACGAATCTGCACAGACAGACAGACGGAAAGATGGACGGACAGACAGACAGAGTGATTCCTATATACCCCCCCCCCCCCGAACTTCGTTGGGGGGGGGGGGTATAAAAATATGGACAGTCAGCAAAATAATAATAATGATACATTTTTTACAGTATGCCAAAATAGTAGTACCCTTTGGGTTGTCCACTATTTGTCAAAACCCTGATATTTTGGCATTTAATAGTACATGTATATACTCATAATGAAACATCTAGTCCATCAACACAGAGAACACTATATAATATCAGGAAACCTGGATCAAGATTGTCAGTGTATATACGCATGGTATATACTGATATACACAACTTCCTTGTTTTTTTTAGACACAGTTTGTCATTGTTTACTTAAGTATTTAAACTCCATAAACAGCATATTATGACCTACATGTAAGAAATATGCTTATTTTTTTATGTTGCAGTAGTAGAATGCTAAATCTATCTACATGTAACAAGAGGTCCACAGGCCTATCTGTCACCCGAGTATTAGTTAAAAGTATCACTATAGTCCCAGGGCTATGAAATCTAGAAAAAATTTCCTGTTCTGCATATATCTAAGCTATTTAAATCCTAATATTCAGCAATGTGCAGCATAAAACAAGGTGTGTTCTTAAACTTAAATGCCCCCAAAGTGCCTATATACTGATGAAAGACTACATCAGTGATTTTTCTACATTTTTACAAGGGTCCTGTGGCTTTCAAATTGGGAATTTTTTTCGACATTTCATCAAATTGGTAAAAATCAATTTTATCGTAAATAAGTTTTAAAATCATATCAAACATTATATTATCTTTATTTTACACATCTAATTTTCTTTAACCTTCTAAAAATTTCAACTATTCTATCCAAATCATCATTCCCATAACTCTTTGTTAAGTCGTATGTAGGTATATAATTCACATCGAATGTTTATTTTTTTCAAATACGTTTTTCTTTCAGAATTTTATTATTGGGAAAAATGTAAGCTAACTTGGGGGGAAATTTAGGAGGGGAAAGGGCCGAAATTCGGACCCAAAATGGGCCTTAAAAAATCACTGTACATAATACAATATATATGTAACATACACAATAATGCCCTAATGGGATTCTTCGGACCAGTAGCATTGGTTATAATTCAAACAAAGTTATAAATAGGCCACAGGGGCAATTCAATATATAGCACAGAGCATGTTAGTTTTGTGCAAAGAGCATCATTTCACCACTTGAAATATTGAACCCGGGCTTGGGTAAGTTTAACCTGATCATAAAAGCAGATCTCTCATGACAAGTGAAATGTATTTCATGTCCTCATCTGATCTGATACATATATTTGTCAGTAAAATTGTGAGTCTGTAGCATATATTGATGTCTTCTGCATCTCCAAACATTGAGATAATTAAGATACTGTATTTTCTGATGTTTAATTTTACTTTGGAATATGTTTCTAGCAATTAGTATGCGCTTCATTATATATAAATTTTGGACCCCTATTTCAGGTGCACCCTTACCCGGGAGGTCATGATTTGAACAATGTTGTATCTACACTATGTCAGAAAGCTTTCACACAAGTCTCAAACATCTTTTCTGACCCAGTGGTCCTTGAGAAAAATTTTGAATGACCCCACCCTTTTCTTGCTTTTCCTTGATTATCTCCCCTTTGAAAGATATATTGCCCTTAAGGATGTTTTGCGATAAGTTTGGTGGACATTGGTCGAGTGTTCCTGGAGAAATAATTAGATAAATGAAAAGTTTATGCACACTGTCTTGAGGGAAAATGGTAAATCTATGAAATCCGTAACACTGATCTGTGTTCATTGGAGCTGCGAATACAACACTGTAACACTGATCTGTGTTCATTGGAGCTGCGAATACAACACTATATCATATACCTAGTAGTGTATCAGCCCTGATACACCTATCTTGGCTAGGGTGAGACAGCTGCAAGTAGGTAGGGCTGTCTCGCCCTAAGGGCCGAGATATCTCTGTCTCGGCCCGTTGTCAAGGGGCTGTCTCGCCCTCAAATTTCAAATGGCTATTTCTTCTTTAATCTTTTGAAATCTAACATAACTACATGAAAAAATGATGTTAGACACAATTTTTTTCAAATATAATACTTTGTTCCACCACAAAATTTAATTTAAGCAGAAAAATTAAATAAGAACGTTTTCAAAAACAGCGCTAAATTGTAGCGAGTATCTAAGCAAAGGGGGGTAACCCAAGTAACAATTGTTTATTTAGAACAATAACACGTTTAACTTCATTTAAAAACAATCAACGTTCTAGGCAACAGAAAACAGTAGGAGGATTATGGAGGGTGATACTAAAGCATTATTAGAAATTCCCGGTCCTAATGGAGATCAAAATGTTAATTTACGGTAATTTTGATGTAGAAAACTGCTTTAAAACGATTTCTGAAATCTAAAATCCCGAGGACTTGGCAATAAAACGAGAAAAGCAGAACCAATATCTTCCGACGTTTTTCAACGACTTATAGATGCTAAACAAATGGGAAACGGTAAAAAAAAAAACTTACTTCAGTATAATAAGGTAACATTCCCTAAGCAAATAAATAGCAGCATCAGATCTGTAAACATTCCAGTTCATACGATGACGCCACGTAAACAAAGTTCTACAACTCTTACAAATTATATGAAATAATGAAAACGGGCGAGTTTGGTAAATCCGAAAAAAGAAATAAAAATAATTCACTTATTTCCAATTTTAGTATTCATTAGCAGGCCCCTAGGAGCTGCTTAATAGTATATACATGTACATGAACAGCACAGCGATAGATATGACGAGTTTCAGTTCAGTTAATTGAAACGTCCAGATTCTAGACCACATGAGGGGATGTCCATGATTAATCATCCAATTATTGTGACCAGTAGTGGAATAAAGCTACAAAACCCAGACTTTAGCATGTTTCACAATGCCAATAGTACTGGAAACATAACCATTAAAGTAAACTCACCGAAGGAATAAAATAGTCAAATATCGTTGTATAGTATACCATGTATTTATGTTTGGGTCAATACCCCCCCCCCCCCCCCCCATTTTTAAAAAAATGTTTATCAACTTGTTGTGTTTTAGGTATATGATATAAACAATATCACACTCTAATGTTGATCTCGGACCTGGGATTGCCCCTCGAGTGATCTCGGCCCTCGCCCTACGGGCTCGGGCCGAGATCAACTCTCGGGGCCAATCCCAGGTCCGAGATCAACATTAGAGTGTGATATTCTATATGTAAC
Organism: Ostrea edulis; assembly: GCF_947568905.1. Classification (NCBI taxonomy): domain Eukaryota; kingdom Metazoa; phylum Mollusca; class Bivalvia; order Ostreida; family Ostreidae; genus Ostrea; species Ostrea edulis. The sequence goes on along the minus strand of NC_079165.1, from coordinate 97,595,455 downwards.
ACTGATCTGTGTTCATTGGAGCTGTGAATACAACACTGTAACACTGATCTGTGTTCATTGGAGCTGTGAATACAACACTGTAACACTGATCTGTGTTCATTGGAGCTGTGAATACAACACTGTAACACTGATCTGTGTTCATTGGAGCTGTGAATACAACACTACAACACTGATCTGTGTTCATTGGAGCTGTGAATACAACACTGTAACACTGATCTGTGTTCATTGGAGCTGTGAATACAACACTGTAACACTGATCTGTGTTCATTGGAGCTGTGAATACAACACTGTAACACTGATCTGTGTTCATTGGAGCTGTGAATACAACACTGTAACACTGATCTGTGTTCATTGGAGCTGTGAATACAACACTACAACACTGATCTGTGGTCCATGGAGTGGTGAGTGTGATACAGTGAACTTTATTGTTTACACACACACATAATTGCGGTAGATATCTCTACTGGGTTGTGTGTAAGAGTTTACAATTAACATGGGTATTAAGGAGGTACTCTACATCGTCATAATGGCTGACTTCCTGTTAAAACATGGAGGAAAATATAGATATCAGCAATATTGGTCTATTCATTTAAAAAATCATCACCTAGCTGAGTATCTCAGTAAGTTAATAGCACGTCAATTGCTGAACTGTAGGTCGCGGGTTCAAGTCGAGCACTCTGGCCGGTTTTTTTTCCCCAGATTGCTTTCTACTAAAACTGCATTTTTTGACTAAATGAAGTAAATTTGAAAGTTTTCAATTTCATATCCTCAATGTACATATCTTCCACTTTTCATCCATATCAAATTTCTCTGGTGTAGCATACCTCTTTAAGTATTTGCAATTTAAAAATTATCTTACTGTGTCTATAATTCAATGTGATTTAAAGATTGGTCAACCTTTCATTATTACAAGTTGTAAGTCATTAAACAATTAGCAAAAAATATTATAATGCATGAGCATATGAATTAAAGGAAGATACGGTAAATCATTTTAAAATCACTATATTTGTTTCCTAATGTCACATATATTTTTGCATTCCAGTTTTAAAAAGGGGGGGGGGGGGGGGATAACATGTAATAGCTATAGTAAGTCATTTCAAATTTCCTGGACGTTCTTTCGGCAAGAAGAATCCAGAACTACATTCTTTCAACTACAGTCTGATCAACCATTACTTGCATGGACACATTTGCTTAAATATTTGAACTGAGGATAATGGTTTTATATGTACATAAATAATTAATATCGATCAAACAAAACTGTATAAATTTTATCTGCATGTCCTATTTTGCTATATTCATAATCACATGAAAAGTAAAATGTTTTATTTCATGTCATCAGTTCATCTCCTGACAAAAAGATATGCTGGTGGAATTTAAGTTTGAATTAACTGGTCCGCCGATCCCCACCCCCCTTTTCCCACTCCAATTCACTTCCTCAATGATAAATACATACTTTCCAACACCCCCATAAGTCCATGCTCTTTGATCATATGTTGCAGAGAACACTAATTATGACAATTACATTACTTAATCATTTACATGAGTGTAAAACTACTACATACATACTGTACAATATGAATATACATAGTTTGACATTCACGCTTATGATTTCCACCCTTGAATGAAATTGGACACTTACCGGTAATTTGCCTATAAATGGCGGACTAGCTGCTGATGATCTCGCGTTTGGATAGTCAAGATTTAAAAATTAGATACAAATAATGTGAAAAAAAGTGGATTTGTCTCATCAGTATTTTGGTCTGATGTGATAATAATTTATCTAAATATTTATATTATGATGGTTTTTCTATAAAGCCGGCTGAATTATATTTAACTTTCCTTTAATTTTTACAAAAAGCCAAAGCTGATATTAAGATATATATGTAAATTCATAATACATAATGTAAAAGTCAAATTGATATCATTATCGATAAAATACTGCAGTTTGGAAAACGGAAGCACGGTTCTGTATTTACATTTGATTGTGGCGTAAACCAATGCTAGGTCTACTCTAAAGCTACAAAACATAGAAACATTCTGTAAATTGAAGATCTGTGAATTATTTCATATTCTATAAAATGTATAATACTATCAACAAATGTTTTTGTTTGACAAAGTGTTGTTTACATGATTACAATCCACATTGTGTTCGACGTAATACTGACAGATTAAGAAAAATGACATTCTCACAGGAAAACAATAGTGTACAACACATGCACATTTCAAAAATACAATGTATGTTTTATTCACAAGAATCATTGTTAGAAATTCTATATATATGTAAGGAGTCCTAAAATTTAAGAGATTGAATAGAATGACTATTTCATATATATTGTCCGTTGTTTATATGTTGACAGATTTTAGATTAAGAATGGAGTGAAATCACCGTCTTCTAGTGATTTAGCGATAGTCGCCAACCATTGAAAAATCGTCGTTAGATTGCTACCGATGGCGACAATCAACAACTGAAATCTGACATCGATATTTGTTAAACATTTATTATTTTGCCGGTTTTAATCTTTATGTTTTTTTAACTTCCTGAACGGGCAAAAATTCTAAATTGAAATAGTGTACAATGGCCGACGACACCGAGATCTTACTATGAAAGGTGAAGATAACGAACAGTGATCATAATTCCTTTAAGTAATACAAAATAGATAGCAGAGCTCCAGATAAGGTGCGTATCAACGTAAATACTCATTAAATTTTATCAAATACGCATTTAAGCTGAAAATCATGCGTACAATTATGCATATAAGCGAATGTAAATACGCTTTACACTCCCAAAGTAATGCGTATTATAAAGTCCACGTATTTGTGATACATGTAGTATGATATAAATATGAATTATCTATTCATATGAATTGAGGTTAGTCGAGGGTTTGATCATACATGATATTTAGCGCTATGAAATACGTTTTGATGACAATCACAATTGAAAAATTAGAAGAGTTAACTCAAAACACTACTATGTAGGCCTACTTGTTATACTTTCTTTCTTAAAGAGTTAGTGTGCGGTCGAGAGCACAGAAAAAAAAATTGTATTATCAATCGTGGACGAATGATATACAGAATTGGATCATAATCATGTGACTGAGTGTCTGACATATTCAAATTTAATGCATCAATGATAAATATCAAATTCCCAATGACAATGAATAGTTTTAATAAAAAGAACTGCAAAGGATTTTCCCCATAAATAGCTGGAGCGGCCATTTAGTATAAACTTTAAGTTAATTAAAGTTTAACAGAAGAAGTATCGTTTATCTGGTGACATTTTCTGTGCAAATTAAGAGCAAAGATAATCAGTAAATTAACAAAATACACTTTTGAAGTTTTCTGAAAAGCTTTTAATACTCATTGATTTGGAAATCAGGGAGTAAATACTCTTTGTGGTAAAAAATTATCTGGAGCTCTGGATAGTTGGGCAAACACGGACCCCTGGATACACTTGAGGTGGGATCAGGTGCCAAGGAGGAGTAAGCATCCCCTGTCGACCAGTCACAACCTCCGTGAGCCCTATATCCTGATCAGGTAAACAGAGTTATCCGTAGTCAAAATCAGTGTGCCAAGAACTATATACAACATGTTCTATTGTGTGGAAATATTTTTGATCTAAGAAGAAAAACAAAGGATTGCCTAGCAAACAATTAAGCCACAGGAATCAGGAGGATACACAATGTAAATAAAAACCACGGAGCGAAAGCGAGTTGTTTACATTGTACACCTTTATAGATAAAACTGCTGGCTCCTGTGATCAAGCTTGTTTGTTTCTAGTTAAAATTAATTGAATTGAATATGCATGGATAATTTCTATTCAAAAATCAGTTGTATGAAGTTTATTAGGATTTTTTATTATACATTTATAATCTATATTTCCTTTGGCAAAGGAAATACAAACAACTTACAATTCCATGTCAAAACACATCATGGCCATGAAATTAATATTAATAATATCAATATATCATAATATGAGATATTGGTATTGATTTAGAAAATAAAGCGGGGGGGGGGGGGGGGGGGGGGAGGAACAAAAAGTGAAAACAGTAAGACTGATGGTTCAGTTGAGAAAAATATAATTTAGAAATTATAGGTATATTAAACATAAAACTGTTGCCTTGTTATTTAATAATTATTATCTAATACTACTAAAACACTACAGTATAAGTAACACCAATGATTGATTAATTTAAATTTAAATGAATGAAATAAACAAAATTTAATTCTCTGCACAATCTCGATTATATTGGATTATGAATCGAAAAGATACCTCTGCTTCAATTCGATAATCGATTGTAAATTTCTTCCAATTCTCGAACCCTACTGTCTTAACGTTTATTGAGCAACCTTTCACCCAAATAAGTTTGTGTGTATATATCTTAGTGTTAAATCTAGGATATAGAGAGGGCACACATACTATATGTTCAAAATGGCACTTTTCGTCATGACAAGACAATTTCGGGGCACTTTCATTGTGTCATACTATGATAGATTGAATAGAACGATCATTTAGCCTCTTTAAAAGTTAATACCTGCTGCCTTGATTTTAAACTTTTCAATCAACAGGGTTCAACATTAACATTAGTCTCAGACTAATAAAATTTAATTCTGACTAATAAAATCTGTGCCTAGTCAGTCCGATCGGACTAATAAAATTTTCTGCTTATCAACTTGTATGAATTATCGTTGTACGATTGTCGACAATTTATTGGAAAACTCCGAATGTATTTTAAGCTATCCAGCATGGCAGGTAGTCACGTAACTTCTAGTCAACGCTTGCTTGGAGTAATCATATGAGATAAGTAAAACGTTTCAGTGATGATGATTGGCAGATACCGAGAGTATTAAAATGCAAAAGGTAGAAAAGTATTAATTACTATTATAAGTACATCTGTACATTGTATTAAATTATAAATTATTTTTGTTTTTAAATTACACATTTATTTCTCTATTTATGACGGACTAATAGAATTTCCTGCGGACTAGTAAGAGTAATCAGACATTAGTCCTGAGCTTGACTAATAATGCCTAAAAAAAATTAGTGTCAAACCCTGATCAACCTTGTGAAATAAAGAACAATTGTTTATATTATAATTTAACAAATATTTAAAAAAAAAAAATATAGAGAAAAAAGGGCATGGTGCAATTAAAAAGGGCATGGCATGGCGCCATGTTAGTTTGCTTTAGATTTAGCACTACATAGATCTTAATGTGTAATCATCTTATCAATATGCAGACAGATGAAAGGCAGTTAACTGACCAGTAGTTCTCTGTCCACTGCTGCATTCATTCTAACAGTCACCATTTAACATATGGAATTAGCAGAAACACCGAATACCAGGTAATTACCAAAAATACCAAGAAAGTGCTAAAAACACCTAAATATCAATATCAGTATGATCTATCATCCTGCAGGTGTTTTTTATCGATACATTGTACAGTTGTTTTGATACTTATTTTGGTGTTTTGGGTAATTACCTGGTGTTTCTGCAAATTCCATGGACCCTGTTAGCAGAATTTCAAATGACAAAGACTATGACAGAAAAAACAAAATCAAGGCAATATCGCGAACAGGCAATTAACTAATTAATGCATGCATTGCCAATACTATATTTGAGAGGATACAATTTATATATATCATTGTTATAAAGAATACTTGAATTCCTACACAAGAGCTTAAGTAGCATCCTGCTGATAAACTGGCCTCAAAAAGGTACGAAATGACACAGTAAGGGAAAGAGCAGGAATAAAGCCCATTAGTAGCATTGAAAGAAAAAGGGGGTGGAAATGGATTGGGCACGTTTTGAGAATGGACAAGACCAAACACGCCAGAATAGCACTTAAATGGACTCCTGAAGGAAAGACCAAGAGAGGCAGACCTAAAGAAACATAGAGAAGAACAGTATCTAGAGAAAGAAAAATGGAATTGGATTTAATTTCCAGATTTCAGTGCGGGTCCGCTTCTTAGAATCATTATTAAAAATGCCGTCATTGATTTATTGTTAAATGATTTCATTGGGGACAAAACAATAACAGTATGCAAGATTCAAAATACACCACAAAATCATTATCATCAATGATAAAACATTTATGTTGAAAGCATGGAATGGAAATGAGTAGAAGACTAGAAGTGGCAATGCTGCAAGTATGGACGTCAATTCTAAACCAGCAGTCTATTAGGGGTGAAACGATACAGTACCTTCTCGATTCGATTCGATTTTCGATACTTTACTCTCGATTCGATGATTTTCGATTTGATACAAAACAATAGCAAGTAACAAATTCTTTATAATGCTAAGATTTTTATGTTTCATTGTATTTATTGCTCTCTGCAGAGTTTAACATAAAGCAACACTCTTATCACTCGTCCTAAAGCTGAAATGTCGCCAAACCCAAGATCTATATGTTTGGGGTAAATATTTCAACCCGACTTCGTCCATTTTGATACAGCAAAGTTTATTCATATGTTGATTAGACAATTTTCAATTCCATTGACCAATAAGAAACCATGTTATCAAAAACAATGTGTGCAATGATTCTAGAACCGTATCGAACAGAAACAGACCCGAAATAAATCGAACATCGAATCAAGACCACTATATCGCGATTTGGCCTCATCGCGATGCATCGTTTCACCCCTACAGTCTATGCGAAAGTTTTTTGGACCACACAGGACATTCGGTCCTGTGTAATCAATGAACACACAGGACCGAACCAAATTTTGTCAAACTGAAAAACCTAATGTAAAAATGTGAAACACGTGAAAACGCAGAACCAAGAAAATCTTATACTATAGAAATACTATTGATATTTTATCTTAAATTAGTTGGCCTAATAGCTTTTCTTTTACCGGGGATCGCTCCCGCATAATACTTTAGACCGTCCATGCGGTTTTAATCACATTCATTTACATATTTGGATTTGTGCGATATTATTTACTTATAACAAACATTTAAATGATTCCGCGTCAAAAGAGTAAAGCTCAAAACCAGACACCGAGACATCGGACATTACGGTCCAGTGTAAAATGATGCATTGGACCTGAGGCACTGCAAATCGATCAGGTGCAACGGTCCGATGTCTTTCGCATAGACTGAACCGGAGGCCACATTCACAAGAAATCATGATATATATATTGTAACAAAACACAAATATTGGTTTTTGATTTTAACATAGCTACATAGACCCAAACTCGGATTAAAAATCCTGAACCGATCCGAAAAATTTTTGGAACCATGACAGCACTAGATTTAAGACACCTGGACAGAGGCAAACAGGGCGGCAGAATAATTAAAGGACAGACTGGAGAGGAAATGTTCACGGCCCTATATTCTCCACAGGGAGAGAAGTAATAACTAAGTGAGTCAAAAGAATGCATAATTTATAATATAATTCTGTTTTCTTACCGATCACCAAAGGATTTTCTCCACCATTCTGCTGCATCACTCTTTGTTATGCGAAAATTATCACCTGCAAACTGTCCATTTGGATATATTGCTTTCAGTTCTGCAAGCATGTGAGAAAACACTAACGATAACTTTGTTAAATTCCGTCTATAATGAGAATTCTCATCAAACATCTTTTCTTTCCCTTCTTTGAAAAGTTTTATTGTGGCTTTGCACTTGTTCATAAGATTTTCTATAAACACTCGGAAGTAATCATTTTCATTCAGAGTATTTAACTTATCATCGTGTTTATTGTAAATTAAACGAAGATGCTGGTAAGTGTCTGGCAATAAATCCAAAATGAAAGGAGGACTGTTTCTCAAATTCATTCTTGGATGTTGACACAATTTCACAACTTTGTCCATTAATTTCCATGATTTTTCGATGGTCTTTTTATCGACAACAAGTTTAGGTGTTGCTAACACTCCCTGAAGGATAGATCCAATCATTCCCCCAAAATTCTTACTCTGGGCGTTTCGATTTCGATCTTTAGGTCCCATCGCCATTTTGCTGGGGCAGCTTCCTGGTTCAATACCTCATTCTCACTTTTTATGTTCCTCGTTTCCGTTGTACGGTCATGTGGAAATGGGGTTAAAAAGGCTTTTATTTTTTTAATCGAAAAATATGCGAGTATCGTGTTAAATGATGATTGATAAACATTTACCAATATGTAATTAATTTTAAATATATTATACTGGATGTTAAAAATTCATTTTGTCGATGGACATCATTTTACGACACTAAATATTTCAGTTTACGACAACACGTCAGAAACATGGCCGACAGAATAGATGACACAAGCTGGTAAAACGTTAATTCTGTCTTGTAATGTTATTTTGAGTCTAAAATTCAAAATGTTCGAGTAAAATAACTCTTATATGTGAAACATTGATTGTTTTGCGATAGAGATATGGATAACATTCGGGCACATCTTGAGGTGTTTCCCAATTTTTGTTATGACAGGAATCTGTTATGTCTATCGTCATGTGACTAAGTGAAGCCATTCGTGACTTGAAACTCTAGTTCTTTACGCAATAAAAAACTAAATGCAAATCGTGATCCCAAACAAATCGGCATTATCCTGTTGTTTACTTCGTGTGCCGTATCAAATAAGTTTGACGTTGCTGACGTTAACGTCAATTTCATTTTTGTACATGTGTATGACAATTATTACACTTTCTGACTTTATTCCACACATTTCAACTCCTTTCATTGTGAGTCCATGCGACTTATTTTGATTTATTCCATACAAAACAATCATAACAAATATAGAGGCGAAACAAATAACAGGAGTAAATAGCGACACAGGTTCTTTAAATCTACTCAGAACCTTGGAATTCAATTGCTTTGCAAAGCATAAAACAGGAGTATACATCTACAAAAGTGAAGCAAATAACAGGAGTATATACACTATATAGCACTCTAAATAGCACTTCAAAGGGAAGATTTCCCCGGAAAAGGGTTTCTTTGGGGGAGAAACATATAAAAATGGGGCTTCATATTTTTTGGGGATCAAGATAAATAGTAAACAAATCAAGAAAATGGCACGTTTTTGTACAAAGCGAAGCAAATAACAGGAGTAAATAGCGAAGCAAGTTCTTTAAATCTACTCAAACCTTTGAATTTAATTGCTTCGCGAAGTCACTATTGGCTATCCCTTCATGAGAAGTATTTAACGTATACAAAACATTCATACAGAACCCCGGATTCATTCATACAGAACCAAAAGTAGAAAGGACAAATACAATTTGATAACAATGAACATGATGAACAACAAAGGAATAACAAAACTTGTTCTTAATGTCTGCCATGGAAATTCTTTACAACTGATTCATTATATACTCCTGTTACTTGCTTCGCTTATATACTGTATAAAAATGTGCCATTTTCTTGACCCCGCTCCCCCTCCCCCTAAAAAAAAAACCAAGCCCCATTTTTATGTTTCTCCCCCAAAGAAACCCGTATTCCGGGGATATCTTCCCCTTGGAGTGCTATTTAGAATTAACTGGTTAAGCATATAATTATATACTCCTGTTATTTGCTTAGCCTCTGTATTTGTTATGATTGTTTTGTACAGAATGAATCAATATCAGTCGCATGGAGTCAAAATGTGTGGAATTAAAGTCAGGAAGTGTAATAGTTATCGTAAACATTTACACAGATGAAATTGACGTTAATGTCAAACTTATTTGATTCGCGAAGTAATTTAAATAGCAGGATAATGCCAACAAATCTAATTAGATTTGTTCTCCATTGCAAAACAACATGCTTAGGCCTGACTATATTGTTATCCCGGCCTACGAGATCACCCTCAACAATTGTTCAACATTGCATACATCCACAGTCACTTCATGTATCTGTTTTACAATTACATATTTTTTCAAGATATCAAATTTGTATGACTAAACCTGAAGAAAGATAACTAAGTACGCAATTCTCATTGTTAAATAGTGTAATTCATTTTAAACTAGTGTATGTGTTGATGAAATAGGATGTGACCATTAACCTCATGTGTACAGTTCCTACTATCTGTATAATGTTCATGTGAAACTGCATAAGTTCAGTTACAGGGAATATGATAGTGGGAAAAAAAGTTCAACAATTCTCAGAGGAAAACTACTTTAACCTGTGAATTTTGATGCCCAGTTTGCTGCACCTTTTCAATAAAATATATGTGTAAGAATGATAGTTTGCATGGGATAAAAGTAAACTCCATTTGTGATATGTTATTGATTTCCTACTGTGTGTTTTACAGGGTAACAGATCTAGAAACAGCACTTGTTGAAAGTTGTGACTTTGGAACACTTAAGAATATCTGTAAATGTAGAACTGTCCCAGATCATCTCAGAGCAGAGGTGTGGCAGGTAATGAGTTTATTGACATGTTCAATTCACTTCCACTGATACCAGAAAACTCGGTATATCGCCAGTTTTTGTTTCAGCTTATTTTTTGTTATATCAAGGAGGGCATTATAAAGAGTTTAGTTCATTTATTTGAAAAATAATTGTGATTAATCATTACGCAACTTTCGAGATATCAGCTCTTCTGTGAAGGAGATACATTAAGTGTTCTGTTGAACGCTTGGGTGGGTACAAGATGTATACATATACTTTAGACTAGCTATGTTAATACAGATAAAAGTCATGAAAGTGTAAATGTTTTTTATATCAGCCGTTGGTATACATTAAACTAACCATATCAAGAATAATATTTGTTTGAATTAGGCCATTAAATTAGATATGAAATTATTTTTTATTTCTCCTCTGCACAAGTGATATTTTAATCAAAGAAAAATGGTGATTATCGATTTTTGTTTGAGCTAATTTATTATTAAATACTGATAAAGTTACTAATATTGTGTTGGCCTGCAGATTGGGTGGTTGCATAATGTCTGATAATTGGCCTTAAGGCCTTAATGTTTTGCGTCTCACTCTGCATAAGAGTTCCACAAAGGGAAAGAACTATTGGGCAACTCGGAAATTGTGTATTAGATATTGTCCTTTTATTGTCATCCACATATGACAAGATATGAAAATGCATAAAATTGCTTTGCTTTAGTTCTTAAAACTGTGTTAAACAGTGGGACGTTCAGTGTTTGTGCACTTGTAAAACACATTATTAATAAGTATATGTACAACCATTTCATTTATGCAGAGCTGTTTACTTGTAGGGATTGTCCGTATTTTCCACGGATTTTAAAGTCAAAATAAGGTCTACAGATTTACGTTGAAAATCTATGATTTTCCATGAATCTGGGGAAAAGAAATAAGTTTCCAAAATTTGCCGATCGGTATGATGAAGCTTGTCAATTGAATTAAACTGGTTCCCCGCTAATTGGTCCTACACCGAGGAGAGAAGCAAGGTCACAGGGCCATCAATCTCTTTGAATTGGGTCTGATAAACGGACCCTTCCCAATTGGGAAAAAAAACCAAAATTCCCAATTTACTTATCTAGAAATTCCCAATATCACAAACTGTTACATTGTGTGTATAAAAAAATTAAATCATGTTAGTTTCATTTTTACTTATAACTTCTCGCACATTTTCAACAAGGCCCGAAAAGAAAAATTACCCAATTTGACCCAAAACATTGATAATTTTCCCAATCTAATGGGACCAAGGACCCTGTACCAAAAAGGACAGTGACAGCCCTGGGTCAATAGGGAACCAGTGTAGTAAATTTAAGTTACCATTGTTTAAAGCGCACCATTGATATTGATATATGTCAAACTTTTTAAAAAGCATGGATGGCGAATGTCAGATTGACGAGAATGCAACGAAACATCTAAACCCATACAGAGGTTCAAAACAAGAAAAAAATATGCCCTAATTTTAAGGATTCATACAGAGTGCTTTGGTCATGCCTCCAACAATCGAAGAAAGCAGATCACATGGTGTTTTGCAGGGTGTGTAACATGGACTTCAGCTGCAGTCACAGAGGCAAAAATGGCTGCTACAGACACATTCAAAGTAAACAACATAAAGACCTATCGAAGCTGAAAGTGTCTTTATATAAGTCAATGACAAGATTCATAGATATTTCTAACAACTCTGAACTTAACCGCCAGCGTTCAATAATTAGTAAAGTAAATGTTTGATTCAATATGGTGTATTTATTTTCGTTCCAATTTTTATCAAGTTCAAATTGTTTTGAAATTAAGGGATAAATGGTAAGGATGTATAGAATATAATTAAAACGAAATTTATTGAACAAAGAGCAAGGTCAAAATTAATACAACCAGCAACCTTCTACAAGGAGAGAACCTCATGGACTATAAAATGCTATGGTATAAAATATATGACTGGATGTAATTTAAAGAATGATGTAAAAAGCATGATAGTTACACATTGCTACAAATGTGAAATACAAAAGCAACAGTAAACAGCAACATCCTATTTATGTGACAACAAGGAGTTATTCATATAAGAAAGGGTAATTAACAACTCGTGTAGCACTTTTTGTTATATTCAACTTTTATCCACTGACAAAGTGCTCAAAATACTGACAACTTGGTTCTAGAATACTGACATCAGTCAGACGGGGTAAACAGGTCTGTTTATGTTATGGTAGCTTCTACAATGTCTTAATATGTTGAGTAGTAGGGCTGAAACAATATGCCCCCTTCATGGTACGATACTTATGCCATGATTCAATACTTTCAATACAATACAATTTACAGAAGAAACCAATAATAACACTGAAGAAAAAATTAATTATCAAGATTCAAAATCATAATTTTAAAAGCAAAACTACCAAACGGGGAGATGCCTATTCGCTGTAGTTTAAACTGATAAAGTTTATTATTATTTTCATCATCCTTAAGGCAAACAACAGTTTGAACATTATTTGACGCTATTTTGTCCCTCATGCAGGTAGAAATAAATATGTACTGGCCGAGACTGATGTATTTTACTGAACCCGTTTGTAATAAACGTATCGAACCGAAAATCGAAGCAATGAATCGAGCGTTTATATATTGAACAGTATCGATATTTCAGTGAATCATTTCAGCCCTATTGAGTAGCTGATAAACACATTTATTGACTGCAACTTTTTACTGGAACACAGAAATATGACATCACACACATCAATACCCATTACACATATTGATCACATGGTACACAAAATTTACAGCAGCTGACAGTAGTTTCATTTCCCTGTTGTTTATACATGGGCAATTCTACTGAACAGAGACAATTTTTAAAGGATCATATGGAAGATAGTATCGCACTTACCTATACTTATACATGTTTTCATGACACGCGCAAATTAATATTCAATAACATTCACCGGACAGACCAATTGATACCAATTTCAATTGACCTGGTTGTTGGAATTGTTATCAGGGGATTCACAAGGGTAATTTATGTCTCTGGTGTTTATGTGTGGGCAATGTGACTGGACAATTTCAGAGAAATTTAAAATTCCAGCAATTATTGCATTTACTTTAATATACATGCCTGTTTTCATGACTACACTACTTTTAAATTCATTGGACAGACCAATTTTGTGTAATTTTGGCTTCTGATCAATGGTTTTTGGCATAGTTATCGAGGGATGTATAGTTAATTTGACCTTTTTTTACCTGAAAACGTTACAGGGGCTAAGCCCATTTTGACCGGAAATTCATTGAACCATAGATATAGATATTTTTGGTTACAATGAGTTTCGGCTCAAAACGGGCTTAGCCCCAGTGGAAAACGTGTGGTTGGTGGCAAAAAGTGAGTTTGTCATTATATCAGGGTTTTTTAGCGTGTATGTAAGTCCATTATACACATTTCATTGGTGTTACGTGAGCATTGCAATAATAACAGGTTGGGACATACCGAGATGAGCATTATTAAGTACATGTCGCATATTATGAAGCAGCTGTATTAGATTGCAGGAATGTATGATCAGTTTATGATCTATGCATTATGTAGCATGTATTGAATTGCAGAACTAGTGACCTTTATCATGTTTATACAATCTATTGCATATAGAACTAGTGACCTTTATCATGTTTATACAATCTATTGCATATAGAACTAGTGACCTTTATCATGTTTATACAATCTATTGCATATAGAACTAGTGACCTTTATCATGTTTATACAGTCTATTGCATATAGAACTAGTGACCTTTATCATGTTTATACAATCTATTACATATAGAACTAGTGACCTTTATCATGTTTATACTTTCAATCCATTGCATATAGAACTAGTGACCTTTATCATGTTTATACATTCAATCTATTGCATATAGAACTAATGACCTTTATCATGTTTATAGATGTACATAGAATTTGTAATTTTTCTTTGCAGTTTTAACAAAACCTGATTTCTGTTTTAACTCTGCAATCTCACTAAAACTTTAAACACCTTGTTTTTCAGATCTGTCTCAATGTGCAAAGCAAAGGGGATGCTCTGAGTGCATTTGATGGCTTGTATGATCTTGATGAACAAGGAATTATTAGAGAAGACTGTAGGGCTCTAGTTGGTATGATAATTTAAATAAGTTTTAAATCTTGAATATGTGACATATATGATCATGCATTTAAGGGGGTACTCTTCATCATCATAATGGCTGACTTCCTTTTAAAACATGGATGAAAATATAAATATAAATATCAGCAATACTTGTATATTCATTTTCAAAATCCTTGCCTAGCTGAGTAGCTCAGTAGGTTAGCACTTCAACTGCTGAACTGTAGATCGCTGGTTTGAGTCCAGCAGAGATTCTCTGGTGTAGCATACCTCCTTAAAAGATTTTAGGTTATGAACTATTTGTAAGATAATCGTGAATAATCTATCAGCATTACATAAAAATTGTATCGTATATTTGGTGTAAGACCATGTACATATGTATGGAGTAACAACATTTATTTCTTTCTATTGCATTGTTACAGATAAGCTAGGCAATGAGGAGGAGGACAAAGTTTCAGTTGTCAGTGATTTAGAGTCCATCATTACATTTTTTTCGAAATCCAGAAATGAGAAGTACACATCAGACAATGGATGGCTGGAAATCATACAACCTCTGCTAGCACTTAAACTGACGCGGGCTCAGCTCTACAACTGCCTCTACTCCATTGTGAATAAGTTTATTCCAAGGTATATTAAATATCTTAAGTGTTCATAATTTTCTTTGTAAACGTTTTTTATCAAATTCATATACACATAAGATGTTATTACTCAACATTACTCAAGATTTCAGTAAAACTATCTGCATAGCACTTGATATGGTATGGTTTTTTTTATAATTTTCAGGGACTGTGTCAAAGGAGGAAAACCATTTCACTTGTTTCGCTTGCTCCTGCAGTACCATGATCCTGAATTAAGCTCATTCCTAGACACAAAGAGAATCCTACCAGATCTTTACTGCCACTCGTGGGTAAGATTGTTTCCATGTTAGATATTTAGAAATGTTTATGAATACTTCAAGTAGAAAAACTAATGGTTTTATATATTACAGTGAAATAGTTGTTACACATATTGATTATTGAATATTTCATTTTAAATAAATTAAACAGTGTATGTAATTCTTTCTTCACTTTGAAAACTGAAATATTTGATAAAGGTGTAGAAGAAATTTGTCTGTAATAAATACATTTTATTTTATATTTTAGTCTTTAAAAGAAACTGCATTCTCATTTTAGTTCCGAAGTTTATTTGCTGCTCCATGTGATCTGCAAGTAATACAGGTTATGTGGGATGTGTACTTCCAACATGGAGACCAATTTCTGACATTCTTTATGGCTCTTGTCATACTTGTGAATGCAAGGTTTGTTCTTTTTGCCTTTACAAGTCCTTTCTAGGTCCCTGAGTCTCTCAGGTTGGTATTATTATTATCCATGTCCAATTGTTGTGTGATGCCCTGTCATAAACTTTTAATGTATTTGACCTCTTGCAAGGTCAATCTTCACAAAATTTCCTGCATATAGCATTCTTTTGTTTTAGGGAAACCAAAATTATGAATTTTGTGGTCACTGCATTTGAGCTATTTGGTAGGGGTAAAACTTCAAAATATAGTACAATCTTTACAAGAGCCATTTGGTAGGGCTAAAAAATAGTACAATCTTTACAAATTTTCCCCTTTACTCTTAATATTTTAGAAAATGGTTACATAGTTACAATGAGCATGAAGACCTCTACCAAAACAGTGAAAGTCATGGCCCCTCGGTCAATGGTTCAGATTCCAGGTTGGAGCTATGAGGATCAAATAGTGAAAATGCATTGAATGTTTAAATACACTGCATTATCTTTTGTACTCCCAAACATCTTGGTGCATAGCTACATTAAGCTTGAAGGCTTCTATCAAACTTTGGGAAATCCATGGTCCCTATGTCAGGAGTTAGGCTCCAGAAGGGTCTGAATGGATCATAATATTATAGTGAAAATGCACAACACTATAAAACATCTTTTTCTCTACTCCTGAACATCTAGGACAAATTTAGTTAATATGGAGACCTCTTCCAAAATTGTAGAATTATTAGGCCTGGGATGAGGGTTTCAGACTCAAGTGCAAGGCTGATGGATCATATGATAAAAATGCTGTGCTTAGAAATATTGTTCTCTCCTCCTGATCATTTAGGAAACAAACTTGGTGCATAGTTATATACGTGTATTGAACATGGAGAACTCGCCTTCCTGGGTTCCTTTTAATCTATAACAGAGAAGTCTTGTAAATCATAATGCAGTACACCCAATTTTAGTATTTTAGAAAAAAAATCATTAAATTAGATAAAAGCATTTCATACTGCATATAGCTCATCTAGACTGTCATCAAATTTCAGGGGGAAAATCTCCAAAATTTCTGAGATGCTCGAGAATCAATTTTGATAAAAATTTACTCATTCATTTTACTTAGCCTAGTGTATATGTGCGCTGAGCACTCGGTTATTTCATGTGTAAACAGACAATATTTACAATGCAATGGACAAATGCATCATATTACCTTCATCTAATGACATCTTAAAAACTTGCCTTAATTTGTATCAGTTACGGGTGACTCTTGATGGCTCGAACTTCGATCTCTCGAAGTGAAATCATGGTCCCGATTTTTTTCTCTATATAACAAAGCAAATTTACTATCGATCTCTCGAACTTTCGATCTCTCGAAGTGAATTTGGGTCCCGTATAACACATTTCATTGTTTTCCACTCTCGATCTCTCGAAGTGGTGGTAGCGTATACCCACCATTACCCAAGTGTGTAATAATTTCCCCTTGGGACTTACCTGGATTTTGTTGAGTTCCAGAGGGGTAATTAGGTGTTTACATAGTTGAAACATTGTGGGTACTTCTTTGTGGAGGGGACACACTTGAGTGTATAATTGAGTAATTGGTCAGTTTACTCCTTGCACTGGGGTTTGAGTCATGATGATTAAAATTATATATAATCCGACTATGAATGAAACCTAGAATTTGTTTTGACGTGACAAAGAGAGAGTAAGTTTTATGTATAATTTAGAGATCTACAGACTGTTAAATTTCTCGAGTTTGTTCTTTGTGTAAAGTTACTCTAAAACATTGTTTTACTCATTCGTTAGAATTTTTGTTTTGGGTAAAGCGACATAACATTGTACTCTGTTTAGTTTGCAATAGTAAAGCATCATCTGAACTTGGTTTTGTATGCCTATATAAGTATGATTAAAGAACAAATAAATACATAAACTTTGAAATATTTTTATTAATGCAAAATAAGGTTTTTTATTTTGATATCAAAGTACCTGACGAATATGAAGGAAAACATGTCAAAACGATATCATATGATCTTGTTGGTATACATTTCCGGTTACTGTAAAATCTGAACCATACCGGCGGACCTTCAATTTCCGAATTTCGAACTCTCGATCTCTAGAAGTTTTATCAAGGTCCCTTGAACTTCGAGTTACCAAGAGTCACCTGTAGTTCCATTGGAGAAAATTTTCCCTTTCCTCAGCTGTATTTTGCAACTGGCAGTCCTTTTTAAACATCTGCAAAAGGTGGTTATGATTGGATCACACCGATGTTCGAAGGGCATGTGGGAGGACTTTACTCAACTTTAAAATTCATGTCCCTTGTTCAGGCCCCAGGGAGGAAGATCGCATAATGAAAATAAATTTTATTTTTGTGTAATATTCTTTAAATTATACTAGCACCTGATATGGCTCATACACTGAAAATGCATTATATGTTTAGATATAATATTTTATCCTGGATATTTAGCTTATAATAAGGTCAAGGTCATTGATTTTTAAAAATACATTTCTAAGCCATGGCATTGTATTTGAGAGATATATTACGTGACACTAAGGTTACTAGTATGACTCTGAATGAAGGTCTATTGGTCAAAATCAAGGTTACTAGCTGAAAATTTAGATTGTAATTGAGAGACATTAGCTCACACTTTGGCTCAAAGATTGCTTATGAGCAGAGAATTTGACATATTGTTGTACATGTAATATTGTCGGAAACCCACGGTTCATTACGCTTCGTTCCTCTCTCCATCACCTGTGGGTCCATTCATTCCTACTCGCTCGTTCTCATGAATAATTAATGAGGCAATTTGATTGAGTGCTCATCGTATACCCTTAGCGAATTTGTCCAATCAACACGACGCTTTCAGTGTGTCCAGGGGTCCGTGTTTGCCCAACTATCTATTTTGTATTGCTTGTAGGAGTTATGAGATTGATCACTGTTCGTTATCTTCAACTTTCTTTCAGCCCAATTTCAGTATACAATTATTGTGATAGCAAAATTAAGTTGATGCTACCTTTAAAAACAGAAGAGTTCCGTTACTATAACGATTACTTTGGACAATGTTTTTAAATATTTATTCATGAGAACGAGCGAATAGGAATGAATGGACCCACGGGTGATGGAGAGAGGAATGAAGTGTAATCAACCGTGGGTTTCCAAAGATGTACATGTACAGGCATGGTCAAAGTCACTACGAAACGAAAATTAGAATTTCATTGATTGTTGGGCCCCAGCTTCGTAATTGAAAAACATTAGAAGTTGATACTGATTACAAAGATTGCTTTTGAGCAAGCAGCATATTCTGAAATTGAACTATAGACAAGGTGAAGGTCACTGATTATAAAAGGTTAGAAATATTTCTCTTCAACTTTGTAATACCTAAATATTAGAGTTCAGATTGACTCAAAGGATGAACAGATAATGGGTTATGACCCTGAATAAGGTAATTTGGCCAGGACACTGATAAAAATCCTAGAAATATTTGTGGCAGGCCTTTGTAATGCCTCATGTTTGGCTCAAAGATTTCTCATGACCAAGCTATTGTTTGTTCAGTTGGCCAAGACCTCCCCCCCCCCCCCCCCCCCCCCCCCTATACTTCTTTCTCCTATTTCAAAATAGAAAAAGAGAGATACAAATATTCATCAAAGTCCTAATTTTGTGGTGGAGAAACATCAGAAGAATTAGATATCCTTTTTGACCACAAAGAAGTTTTAGAGTTTATAAGACCATCAACATGCAACACTTCTAAATCGAGTTCTTCATTGTGATACTATTGAAGCCTAGGGGCTTTTGTTTCAGAGATACAACTCTTCCGATTTTGAGAGTTTCAATTGTTTTTTCATCTCTCCCTTTCCAGTGAAAAATACTTTTAACAATAATATACAGTGTACATGTGTTAAATCAATTTTACAGGGATCAAATTTTGGGAGGAGAATTGGATTCAAAGCAAGCAATTACAGGTACATGTATAAACATAGAAAAGAAATTAACAGTTCATTTTCTTGAATGCTTATATACAACACTTGCCTTAGAAATTTTATTTTCTCTTTGTTAGAAATGCTGATATCTTTCCCATCAGGATTGGAGGCAGAAGACATAGAGGATTTTTGTGCATTAGCACAGTACTATGCTACCAAAACCCCACAGTCTTTCAGGAGGGTAATGAATAAAACAATTCTAAAGATTATTGCAGTTGAGTGGGCTACTCAACATATATTACAGTTTTATTGGTAGACTGTGTCGCTTGAATATTGTGCACAAGTTTTAGGTTTTTGCCCCTATTGACTAACTTTCACAAGTTTTAGGTTTGACTAACTTTCACAAGTTTTAGGTTTGACTAACTTTCATATAGTGTCAGTCTGTCTGATGTAACGTGGCACATATTCATCTTTTTATCAAGAACTACTGGGCCAATTTCAGCCTAACATTTGTTTAAAACATCATTTGGTAAAGGGCTTCAAGTTGGTATAAATGAAGGTCATGCCTTCTTCCAAGATTAAATGATTTAAAAAGAGGATAAGATGTTTGAAAATGTCTTTAAGAACCACTGAACTTTTCTACAAAAGCAGAATTTGTCTGAATGCTTTAATATGGAAGGAAGATTCAAGTGTGTTTCAAACCATTGGGCCAGGGTATAGCCTTAATAGAGTTCTAAAAATTGTATAGGAAAAATCTTTAAACCTGTTTTAAAGGAGATTTTCCCCTCAAGAGTGCAGTATGTTGTATAAATATGCAAGCAGCCTCATATGATGTAGATTTCTCCTGACACCAGAGCCACAAAAGGGATTCAAAGTTTCAAGACAAAAAGGTTCCTTTAAAATCCCCATTTGTAGAGTGGGTATTAGCTGCAAAATTTTAGCTCTGTGGAACGAAAATGGGATAGACCAGCAACCCAACTTTTTCCAAGAGCTGCAGCAAAGTGGGACAAAAATCAAAATTGAATCTTTTTACATGAAAAAATGCAACTACTTCGATGAGCAATGTTGCTAATGGACCTCATAAATTATATTTATTTTACTCTAGGATTACCAAAGTCCTCTGTATGGTAACAGTATGATCCCAGGAAGAATGGAGGAGGATCTACAAGTATCACAAGCATTGTGTTTACCGGTGTCAGTTTCAGAACTTCTCCAAAATAACAACCTAGCAGGAGTGAGTGTTATTTATGATACTTTTTGATATGACAGCTATAGATGCAGGGGTCAAATTTTTTTCCTGAGTGGTCAAACGGTCCAAGGTCCACCATGTTTGTGAAATTCACTGATCTACCAAGAATTCGATTCACAGTAGCTCAGCACATACATGTAGCTCAATACATAATCTGTGTAATGAACTCGATGCTGAGCAGTATTCAACAATCTGCCTTTTTCTGATGTATATCTAAATAAGTTCAAAAGATTTTATGCATTGAATTAAGAGTAAAACCTAACGTATTAAAGTTTATGATTTTGTTGAAATTAAGAACTTTCTTTATCTAACATTCATATTGTCCCGCCAACAATCGAAAAACTTAACATTGATTGCCAATTATTCATTTAATCAATTCTTACAAAAATTGGATCAGAGGTTGGGATGCATATGAAAAATTGGTCGAAAGGTTACGAAGTTGGCACATTTTTATGCACTTTCAAAAATTTTGGAATAATGATGCAGATTATGACATTATGATTTAAAGTCAGTAGGACTGTGAAGGTAGGTGACATGTTTAGTGTTGATGATCTATGGGTCCTTTACCCAAAATTAACAATTTTTGAAGTTTTGAAAAATTCATAGGCCGAAATACACTGTCATTGAACTGAGCTCATTACAATGTCTGCTAGTATTTTCTCCCTGATTCTTACTGGTCCAGCTGACTTTGGGTGCACAATAACTAGCAAGTGCAAATACAATGTAAGTATTTCCCAGTAAGCATCACGGCCCTGACTGCATACCACTGCTTTTTTCAACTCTTGGTAGGAGTTTTTTTTTCTCATAATTTACACATTTTATGTCAAACATCCAGAAACCTTTCAAGCATCATGTTTTAAAATATAGTTGTGGAGACTTTTATTCATATTAATTATCCTGTTTATACACATAAAGACATAATAAATGGGTTAACTTGTATGCAACTAAGTGTAATTTTATCCATGGAAAAAGACATGAAATATACAGAAAGAGTTTTGTTTATAACATACATGTACATTGTGTGTAACACTTGATAATGGAACTAAAGAGATTCCCATTTTTGCACAGGGTGATGGTGTTCGATATTTTGTTGTGGATTGTCGACCTGCTGACCAGTACAACAACGGCCACTTACACACAGCATTCCATCTTGATGCAAACCTTGTAAGACTTTTAGGTGTTCAAATTACAGGTTCTTTGCATTATGTGTTTTAATTAAAAAATCATACCCAGAGATGTTAAATTTCAAATCGACCTCTCTGAGATTTCTTGGTGATTTTCCATAGATCACAGTGAGACATCATAGGATGGATTCATTTTTC